>NW_024081440.1:474700-896548 GCF_003009895.1 Hyaena hyaena | reverse complement strand
AAGGCTCTCTCAGTGGATTCTGCGTCTTTTTTCTCCCAATCTCTCAGGTTTTGTAAGGTTTCCAATGGCTTCAGATCTTTTCTGTGTGATGTATGGGCGCGAGTGCAAGTACGGAGCTCCTTACTTCTCCACCATCTTGCCCTCTCTGAAAATTATATTTTCATAATGCTTTTCAGTAGCAACTACTTATGTCAAAAAAATAAAAAAAAAACTAGAAACATATGTAAGAGAATCAAATAAAGAAAGCTATAAGCCAATAATTTCCAGAAAAACAGATTTTCAAAATATAAAAGGCACAAATTGTTATCAATATTCAAGAACTCAAGAAGTTTTCCATGAGTTCTTCCTGAGGAATCTATTAAAGAACAAGCATCTGAAAATCAAAATGACTAGAAAAACATTGACATAAGGCAGGGAAGTGAGCATTAAGTATACAGTTACCCAGGGAGCCAGGACTAAACAAGAGCTAAGAGAGAGGATGTAGAATGTAATGGCTCTATGGTCTGACAGTGTAGATATAGGATAACTACATATAGTTGCACAATAGGGTTCTTTTTTTAAATGAGAGTTTAGAATATAGGGAGGATATGCAAAAGTTTTGAACGTATCATGTAATTTTTATGGTGGCACTATCAGTGTTATTATTATTCTGAGACTACTATATATTTAATAAAGGATAAAACAAATGAGTAATAATGGACTATTCTAATTCTATCATTTCTTATGTCCTTGAGAATCAGAAATCCTTGAACTTCAATTGGATGTATCCATAGTAACTCACGAGATATATAACCAGAGGCATTTTGAAGCTGGTCTGCACTAACTGGTGAGAACAGATTGTACACATCTTGTCCCAATTCCACATTCAGTGACTTCATGTTGATATATTGAAATCAGCCATAGTGGGAGTGTTTATACCATGGAAACTGGGAAATGCTACAAATCTAGCTTTAAAAAAAAAGTTGTTGAACACTTACCAGTACCTCACTATAAACCATAACCCTTGGCACCCAAATTTTGCTGTTAAAAATATCATTTCTCACTAAAAGGAATCGGGAAGTTTTGGAGAAATGGTTGGTTTGAGGTCAGAAACAAGCAATGTTGAAGATGAACCTAGAACAAGTTGTCACACAGATGAGAAAGAAGCTACCAAAGATGCTGGTATCATGTCAGTAGGGCTCAGAAGCCAATTTGGAAAGACTCTCGTTGACCAACGATGGGTCAGTTTGAATTTCAACAATGATAATAATTGCAATCAAATTCATTTAGATTCATTACTTCATAATGATATTTAAGCAAAGAATCAGTCATTTTCAGAGGATGATAACCGAACATCTGGAAAACTGGCAAATAGATGGAATAAATCAACCATTTTTTTTGTCTTTCCTATACTGACTATTCCACTGAATATCTCAATACAATAAATGAAAAACATCTCTTTATAAAAGTATTCTACCTAATAAGATTAAAAAAGTATATAATTAGAATTTCACTATTTGCAGTCCCCAGTGAGCAAGTAGATACAGGTATTACACATTAGAGGCTGCTCAGATCACACAAAGAGGCACAACCAGATATGAGGTGCCTTTCTTAGTCTTGACAGTGGGATGGAAGAGAATCTGAATACAATCTCTGGATCCAGCTGGCAACTTACAGGAAATGCCAAGGGCAGAGGAACATGCTAGGCTGCACCTGAGGTTGCAATCAGCAAAATTCAGACCATGGGAAATCCACAGGTCAAAGTGTCCAGGTTCTTCAGCAGATAAATTTAAAAGAAATTAAAAGGGTGGAGGAGGAATCTACAGATTAAAAGAAGTAGGACATTTAACAAAAATACACAAGACTGAGCTATAGTGTGCAAGAATGCACACTTGAGGGACACAACTATAATATAAACTCGGGGTACCTGGGTGGCTCAGTTGGTTGAGCATCTGACTTTGGCTCAGGTCATGATCTCACGGTTGCTGAGTTCAAACCCCTCCTCAGGCTCTCTCTGCTGCCAGTATGGAGCCTGCTTCGGATCGTCTGTCCCCCTCTGTCTCTGCACCTCCCCCGTTCTCACTCTCTCAAAAATAAACACTTAAAAAAAACAACAACTCATGGAAGTGATTCGTGTTCAAATCAAGAATGTAGTTCCTTGTGGGGAAAGGGTGGAGTCTGCATTAGGATGGGACACCTGGAAGTGTCCTCAGGTCTTTGTAACAAAATTCTGTTTCCTGGTCTGGGTGATTCCCTTGCTTTGTAATGATCCATTAGACTATACATTGGATTGGTGAGGTCTGATGTATGCCTTTTTCATTCTACAATATTTATATTTATATAATTTATATTGTTAAATAATAATAAAGTTCCTGCCCTCAAAGAGCTTAGGGAAAGACAGAATCCGAAATTCTCAGAATTCCGAAATGCTCAGCTGGGAGAGCATTAGACTGAAGATCTAAAGGAGCTTAGGGGAAGAGGGAGATGTAAACAACTAGCTTCCAGATAAATGCTACCAGACAGATATGTACGCATTGCTACAGAACAGCCATGGAACTGAAGCAGCTCAGCATGGCAGGTCTGAGAAGGCTACTGGGAGAAAGGAACACAGCTTGGCCTTGAAAGGAGAGCCATTCACCGATTAGACATATGAGTAGCAGAACTCAGAGACCAGGCTGACGGGGGATACCATCACTCCTTTCTGGCTTCCTCCCGACAATTCTGCTTACCTGTCAGGTGTTTATTCTAGAATTTGCTGCTTTCTTTCTGCCCCAGCAGTTGTCTAGAGCAATTTCCTTTAAGATGGTAAAGGTTTGGATTGTCAAACAGAGACGTATATGTTCATCTGTGTAGTGAATAGAGGGTTTCTGACTTTTCCTTATTTTAAAACCATAACTCCATGAATAGCCTAGGAGAAGGTGCCATCTTGATAGCTTGTTCTTGAAATAGAGTGGCTGCTGCAAAGGCAGGATCTTACTGCTGTGTTCTCTGCAAGTGCCTGGTACAAAACTGGAAGTCCTCCCTTGACGTAGAGAGAACAGAGAGATGAAATACCTCAAAGAAGGCTTCTTTTTTGGGCTCTTAGAGCCTTCCTCCAACCTGAACCTCCAACCAGCTCTCTGCAGAATGGCTAATCGCAGACTCACCCAAAATGGCAAGGCAGTGAGTGTTCAATTATGTAATGTGACATATGCAAAGGGAAGAAGGAAAACGCAGTCAATTTGTTAGACCACATTTCCTGGGAAACAAAGCAGAAGGGGCATAATTTGTATATTGTAAGCAAGAGTGATAGGATGTGTAAAATTTGGGGTATCCTCTGCCAGCTTTGTGCATGGATGTTGTGTAAATAACAGTGTGGGGACTCAGCAAGTCAGAAGTAGGTGGGACCTGGTGTTCTGCAGGAATATATGGGCTTGGAGGCCAGGGCTGGTTCCACTACAGGATGTGCTTATCCTTCTCCATCCACCTGACACTGATCCCTGCCTATCTGGTGGCAAGGCAGCACTGGGATCTAAATGCACCCTGGGAAAGGAGACAAAAAGAGATTAGAAGAGAATTGAAGCACCATCTGTTTACACATTTCTTGATCTGTAAAATGGGACTATAGTTCCTACCTATAGTTTTAAGGAGAAAATAAGACATATGGAAATGTTTGATAAATGAAAGAGCAGAGAGTATATTCCTGAAAAGCCTACACAGAGATAAATGTGCTTTTGTTCTTTACACAGCTGTGCAGTGACGAGTATTTTTCCAGATAACAAGACCATTTATCAAGCTTATACATACAAACACACATAAATGCTCCCAATACACACAAAGTCTTCCTACACAAGCTCAGACGTGACACTTCATTAATTCAGTCTCAGGTATAACATCGTCAAGCCTTCATCTTTTTGAGCTAACTATCTAACCCATCCCCCAGACAAGATGGAATAACTGGCAAAGGTCATTACATTCCATAGGCCTGGGTTCTGGGCCGAATGGGCTCACCTTATACATATCCTCACCCCCCTAAAAATGATGGCTTTGTAGATGTAAGACACCATGTTTTCTTCCTATTTAAAATCTGAATCTCCTGTGGAGGGCAACACTCCAGAGAGAATCGTGTTCCATCCTTGCCTAATCACCAGTCACCTGTGGCACTTAAAATATAGACTATCTGTAAAATACAAAGTCCCAGGCCACTTCCCAGACCTGCCAAATCAAAATCTCCAGTGTAAGGCTTGGAAATCTGAATTTTTGAATTTTTTAAATGTTTATTTTTGGGAGAGAGATAGAGCATGAGCTGGGGAGGGTCAGAAAGTGAGGGAGACACAGAATCTGAAGGATACTCCAGGCTCCGAGCTATCAGCACATAGCCCAACTCAGGGCTCAAACTCACAAACTATGAAATCATGACCTAAGCCTACGTCAGACACTTAACTGACTGAGCCCCTTGGAAAGCTGAATTTTTAACAAATGTCCAAGATGATCTTTACGATAAGGCAAGATTAGAGAAAGCCAAGATAGAACATAGGTCTTCGGGGCTCTTAGAGATTTTTAAAGAGGTCCAGAGAGAGGAAGTGTGTTAGTCTGCCCAGGCTGTCATAACAACATACCATAGACTCGGTGACTTACACAACAGACATTTATTTTCTCACAGTTCTAGAGGCTAGAAGTCTGAGATCAGGGTGCCGGCATGATGGGGTTCTGGTGAGAACTCTCTTCCGGGCTTGCAGATGGTCACCATCTCACTATATGCTCACATGACTTCTTCTTTGTGGACATATGGAGTGAGAGCAAATAAACACTGGTATTTCTTCTTATAAGGGCAGGAATCCCATCATGGAGGACCTCCCTCAAGACCTCAACTAATCCACCTGCCAAAGGCCCCGTCTCCAAATACAATCACCTGGGAGGTTAGGACTTCAATATATGGATTTGGGAAGAATGCAAATGCTCAGTCCATGGTAGGGGGCAGTGGGGCTTAGTCTCCTCAAAGGGGCAGACATTCATTTGTAGAGCTGGATCTTTGCATAGGGTTTTTGCATCTCACCAGTCTACGTAGGACCATGTCATATGAAGCATATGAGCAGGCTGTATATCCATTAGTTTTGGCAACCTACAATGGGTAAAACATGAGGATTTAAAATAATTAAAAACAAACGAAAAAGAGAACTAAATCAGTGTTACCAGGTATTTTAGATGTTAGTTCAGGTTAAGCACTAAATTTGGCTCTGGACCTTCTGATAGCTCAGGCCAAGAAAACAAATGGCATCTGTTAATTGTCTTCCTTATTACACGCATGTTACACTCTGGGTAGAATTCCAGCTTTTACTTACATCTCCTGAACCAAACTGCTATTCCCAAACCTATGCCCTTTAGATGGGAAAAGTCATTGTTTTCTTCCCCACAGAGCTTCACATTTCATCTCGATACATTTCTAGCTTATTAGAGAAACAAAACTAGCTGTACCAAAAATACCCAATGGGGAATCTCCCTCCCCAAATATATACTAGAACCTGATGAAAAAAATAACACATTTTGCAAAATCAGCAGCTGGGGTTTTTTGTTTTTTTGTTTTTTTGTTTTTTTTTTTTGTAGATCAAGAGTTTTCCTACTCTTTAATAATTCAGGTAACCCTGGAGATCCAGCCACGTTTTAGCCATTGCTCAGCAATAAAGAACCCGGAAAATCACTGAATCCTCAATTCCAAATCAGCTGTCCAATCAGATGAGACCTGTCATTCGGAGTCTTCTCTAGCAGAAGAAAGATGCCCCATGTGACAGAAATGTTCTTGATCCCACACCAGCACTGCCATTAACTATCTGGCAGGGTTCCATCAAGCAATTCTTTCCTCTCTCTGAGCCTGTTGTCTTCATTAATTCAATAGCTATTTCTTGAACATCTAAAATGTGTCAAGCACTGTACCCAGGTGAACGGAACAGGCCTGCCCTCAAGCAAACCGCAGTGTGGAGACCAGGGAGCTTCCATTCTATAATGCAGTTAATTGTCCATGTCCTTGTGTAGATGCCTCACTACTTTGGCACATAAAACAAAAACCTGTGAGGGTCTGAAGGAGCAAATGAATGAGTGAGTAAACACCAGATTATTTTTTAACCACTTCAGTTCATGCCGTTACCGCTGTTTTCTCATGGTCCCCTCCCTCAGTCTAATAACTCAGGCCCAAGAGGTCCGTCTTCAACGTAACCTTTCTTAGCCTTTTATCCTCAGAAAAACCTCCTTCGTCAGCTATACTCTGCCCTCTTCATCTTCTCTTGTCTAGTTATTCAGAATCTACTCCCGTCACTCATACCACCCCAGAAGAGTTCCCAACAAACATCCACTTAGCACAGAATATACGGCAAGCCCTGGGCAAACCAACATGTTTGACATAGAGCCTGCTGCACACGCGCCGTGGCTATGGGTGGTGCTCTGCACATTCCGCTCACTGCCACACAGGGTACACCTCATTCCTTTGACTCACAGCTACTGAGACACCAGAGCAGCAAAAACAGCATCATCAATTTCCTAGAAGACTCATACATCGACAAATTCTGCCCACCTCTCACCTACCACCCCACACTAGCTACCTAAACAACAAATCTTAACCCAAATACCCATTTTTGATGTAGGGGTACCTTAAATTTCCCACATGCTAACTAGCGTCTGACCCCCAAGGCCACACCAAATGCCTGGAGTGCCATTTTCTCCTCTCTAGCCTCAGTATCATTTCCCCACTATTATCCCAACAATGATCAAAACACAGGTCTCTCAGAAGCATTGCTTAGAAAATAATTATTTGAAACAAAATAAATAGTATGTGAATAGCACATAAGAGTTTAAAGCCATTTTTACATAATGTTATTTCTCATTAATATTCACAACCATACTTGAGGCTCACAGCGGTAAATAACTAGACCACAGGTCATACAGTCAGAAAGCGGCAGAGTTGACAGTTATGCCCAGGCATTCAGAGTCAGAAATCCCAGAACCTATCCAGCAAAGGCCAAATGGTACCCCCTTTGGTCCAGGCCTCACATTCACAAAAAGCTAAAATTCTGCCATGAAGTGTTAGCTCCAGTAACATGACACATAGAGTTAAAGAGATACCTCATCAAGACTGAAAGAAGAAAATGTTCATTACAATTCTAAATTTGTGCCTTACTTTTGTAATATTATTTTGGCATTGTGCAATTTAATTTTCCAATATTCTAAGAACCTCAAACAGAAAAAGTTGCTCAGGCCTCTCTGAAAGAATTAGAGCCTTGACAGATCTCTTCGGGTTTTTGTGTTTTTGTTTTTTGTTTTTAATATAACATCTGTCACTTTTCCATCTTGAAAATTCCATCTTGAAATAAAATTGGCTGGATTTGCCTTGATTTACATTCCAGTTGTACATATAGGTTACACACCTCACCTCCCTACAAAAGTATTTTTTGCTTACCTATTCACACCATAAACCCTAATAAGACCACGTGTCCTCATGTGCCCCTATGTGAGAAGGTCTGCAGCTTGCCTGCACGGATGAGGTGAACAAGAGTTTCTCTCTAGAGTACCAGCTGGTCACGTGCAGATTCTGCCCTGCTCATTTCTCTTTTGCTCGCGGTGATGGTGGCAGATTCAAATAGCAACGGGAACCTTTGGATTATTTAAAATGATTACATCTGTAGGCTTCTGTTCCTTCATCCATACAATGAAGGAAATAACAATTTGTAACAAAAATTAATGGAAGACCATCACAGGATTTCCAGAGTCAGACATACTCAAAAACTGTTACAGGGAATGCCAGGATCTGAACTTTGATACCTTCCCTGGTCCTTCACCGAGCACAACAGCTGCCTGTGTGAAAGGAATTGTCAAGTTTTCCATTTGCATTTGGAATTATAGTTGCTCTTAAGCCTTTTTTCAGTCGCTCTCCTTGCATCATAATTAGACTGTGTTCATGAGTATCCCCTGCTTCATCACCACTTTGATGGGGAGGATTTGAAGCCAGAGGCAACAGAATTCCTGGCCCCGTAGGCTGCATCTCCCTGTGTCCTCACATGCTCAGGCATCACAGGAATGACAGAGTGGTATCCAGATATAGATGGGCTCCAGGAGAGCCATCTCCAAGATCCTCTCGCTTTCTCAGTGCCTGGGGGTGACTTCAGATCTTCACAAGCCGACCGAAGTTAACCACTTTCCATTTTTGCCCTTTCTCTATTATAGCTTTTCAGAAAGTTGATGAGGTGAAATATTCTCCAGCAGAGGAAATAATATAAAGCTTAAAAGTTGTGTCTGATGGAATGGTGAAATAATTCCACTACTTTCCTTTGAGCAAAAAAAAGAAATAATAAGGCAACCTGAGGCAGCCTCTAGGGGTTTCACTATTGCTAGATTGGAGAGAAACATAACTGCTTTAGACGAACAGGGTTTTCTTTTAACTTGTTAGAGCACTTTGGGATGAAGAGATAAGAAAGACAGGTGCTAGACAATAGAACAAACCTGGCACCAGCTTATTTACATAATTTTGTATAGAGGCGCATTGATGTATGAAGTATAAAGTGCCTGTGTTGAATAGTGAAAATAAAGTATTTTGGAAAACAATCAATGTTCACTACCCAGTTCTAAAATGACTGAACATTTTATGAAATACCTCTTGCTTCTTTGTGAAAATTACTGGTGATTTAAGCTATGTGTGCAGTTTTAAGAAAACACAATCTTTTATGCTATTGTTTTAAGATAATTCTTAAGAATACATTTTCTAAGCAGATGAGACATTGGTCCCTAGGGGGTGGGAGGAAGGAGAAGAGGAACATTCACCCCTCTCTCTGATGTTGGATGGCCCGGCCCCCATTTCTTCATGATTAAAGGCCTCCAGGAGGGCTGGAAAAGTGTGTGGAAGAAAGATTATAAACAGCAATTTTTACAGGCCAAATTGCCTCCTAAATGAGGGAGTAGGGGACTTAAAGGTGAACATAACTGTCTCTTTCACTGCATGCAAAGGTATGTGCTGTGTGAGAAGCTACGTTCTAACTTCCTTTTGGCAAGTATTCCTTAACAGGCCTTGCAGATACCTGAAACCAATTTTAACCCACTCTGGTCCTCCACTGACCACCACGTTACCTGAATGGTGCGGGCCCATTTCCCGGCTGCTCACCAGTCCTCAGGCCTATGGGGTGAGTAACTGCCCCAAGTGGGCAGGGCTTGGTGAATACTGATGAGCCCAGAAACCTCAGGGCTATTACTTCCCAGGAGTAATACCGTTTTAGGAAGGAAGCGTTTTAAAATTCGCTGCACCAAGAAGCATTTCTCTTTTCCTTTCAGATGTTGCTGATGTGGGCTCATTCTTCTTTTAAGAATGCAATTTTTTTATTGTTATCAATATTTTTAACCATAAAATGAATTTAGAAAACAAAAGGGGAAGTAATGTGTCCTCACAAACTGCTGTGTTTTGAGGTTTTGAATTTTGAATATTGGGCCTGTGCTTTATAGCTCAAGGGAGTGGAATAAAAAATGCTGAAAAGCAATTAGAATCGTTACAAACAAACCAGCGTCAAGGATTGGAGAGGAGCAAAGACTTGGAGTTTGTGGCGCCTTGGAAGTTGTCCAGCTGGCCACCCCCTTGCATAAACAGAGAAAAATGCATCTCAGATGTGCGCAGGACCCAATGGCTTAAGGCAGTGGTTCTCAAAGCGTGGCCCCAGACCAGCAGCCTCAGGATCATTTGGGAACTTGCTAGAAATCCAAATTATCAGTCCCTGCCCCCCCTCCCCCCAGAGCTCTGAGCTTTGGGCCCAGCATCTGTGCTTCCTTGAGCCTTTCAAGTGATTCTGGTACAGCCTAACGTTGGAAACCACTGACCTTGGTCACCTAGCCAGGGCTCATTCTATGAGTAATTTTGTATGGTATTCCCCAAGCCAATGAAAGAAGAGTTGAGATCCTAATTCTTTCCTTCAAGGAAAGCTCTATCTGAGGAAAAACTACGTTGGCCAGATCTAGTTAGAGTCTGCCATTATCTACTATGATGACTTCCCACCATATTTAGCTTTGTGACACTCATCCCAAGAAACATGCTGTGAAGACACACTTTTCAAATAAAATATAACAAACTGAATTTTGAGAATTTTGTGATAGGCAGGAATATTCCAAAACCAGCACTGAGAATCATTCCGTACTCAGAGGTGCCAAGATTCTCCTAAGGTTGAGAAACTCCTCTCAACCTAGTTAGGTACCAGTTCAAGAAATCCACTGAATTTTATTTTAACTCCCTTAACCCAAGGAGGCACTTGGTTAGCACACGCTCTCTACCAAGTCTCACCTTAGGCCTGGAGATCCCGTATGGCTGTGTTATGGTACCAGTCTTCCATGGGAAATGCTCCCCTATGCCCACGGACACGGAAAGGCAACAGCGGCCTGCAGCAGAAACCGCAGCCAAGGCAAGACAGGGCTATTAAGAAAGGAAAGCAAACACCCTCCTTTCTTACACTGTAGGACTGCTATTGTTTTCTTCATCATGAAGTGACTTCTCTCTCTCTTGCCCAAATCCAGGAGCAGCTAAAAGAGGAAGATGTAGAATGCATTGTGAATCAGGACGAACTGGCCATGAGTTACCAGGAGCAAGCCACCTCGCCCCGCAGTCCTCCTGCAGGGCTGGATCTGGACCAGAAAGCTTCACCACAGACTCCAAGCAAAGACAACATTTACGAGGGGGACCTCGGCCTAGGAGGCTATGAACTCAAGCTTGAGCAGACTCCGGGTCAGTCCCCGCTGAATTAATGGTGGACAGTGCAGACATAATCACAAGTAAGGCAAGGCTCATTGAGACGTACAAGCCAAGCTGGGGAGGCAGCATAGGGAAGAGAGGCTGGAAAATACAGGAGGAGCATAAATTGGAGAGAATCAAAATCTTGTCACAAGTATCCTCTGGTGCCTAAAGAAATGAGAATTTATTATCACCCCTCTATATCATGCAATTGAATTTAAGTTTTGACAGCAGCCAATTTTATTAGTGACTTGGGTGGGGTGGGAAGGGCAGAGAAGCGAGGTCAGGAGTCTCGCTGCTCTAAGGGAGGAACGGATGTGCTTGTGTCTGAGGGTGTTTCCTTCTGGTATGCAGCTCTCCACACCCTTCACCCCTATTTTGGATTTCATTCCCTTCATTAGGGAGAGTTTAAAAATAAGGAAAAAAGTTTCTGAGCATAAACATGTGGCTCCTAAGCTGAAAGGAATGCCCAGTTATTTAGTACCTGATCATTTGTATATCATAAAGACCTAGACTCCTACATGCCCTTAATGCCTTCAGGACTATTTGCAAAGCCCAGACAGGGGACCAATACCACTGCTGATGGCCTCACAGAAGCCATGCCATGTGGCAACCCACTGTTCCCATGGGCATTCTTGTCAAGCTGCTTCCCCCATGGAATGAATGAAGGGGTTACTTCCAGCTGGGCATAGCCTGCACTAAATGTAGCTCTGCTTTCCAGCTTGCTAGGACCCCTTCCAAGGAGAGCAGTTTTCTTTTTCCCCCATCCTATATTTTACCAAGAACAAGCCTTCCCATGCTCGCTTGCATCTGAGTCACATCTCGGCCCCGTGGCAGGTCCCTTCTGTATGCCGGGTAATGAGGGTCCACAGCACAGGTTGTTCTCCACGTGGCAGGAGACAGCCCCGACCTGTCCTCCGATCCCAACACCCCCAGCTGAGTAGCAAGAGCAGAAGCTAGAGGAGCAGAGCCCATGATGCGTCGACCACACTGAAGACTCAGGTGCGCTGCCTGGGGACTCCGTTACGAGACATGGCTCTTGGCCCTGACAGAGAGACCGATATAATAGCTTTTAATTCAGCTGCATGACCTGTGCCTTTTAAGCCATAAAGATACCTCAAGCCTAGCTTCTCTTGAATTACAGATGTTAGTACCAGATTCCAGAAAAGCAGGCTCTGGTCTTAGGTGCCCAGGCTATGATGGGTCTGCTTCTGAAGGAGGTAGAGAATGATGTCTTCCTCAGGCCCAAAGCTCGGAAATAACATACGCTTTGCTAACCAGTTGTTAGGCTATTAACCATGGTGGTGTCAGGCACACTGCTATGTACATTGATTTTCTTACTTTCCAAACAGTAGGATCCAGGGGCACAAATTGTTTCATACTCAGCTAAGTATAATCTGGTCATTCCAGGTAAATATGGCAAATGGCAAAGCATGAAGTTTTCTATTTGACCTAATCCTAATAAACTTTTGTTATAATGTATGATTGTGTTGGCCAATGTTTTATTTAAAGACATTTTTGGGCACCTGAGTGGCTCAGTCAGTTGAGCTTCTGACTCTTGCTTTTGGCTCAGGTCATGATCGCAGGGTCATGGGATTGAGTCTTATGACAGGCTGTGCACTGAATGTGGAGGCTGCTTGAGATTCTCTCTCTTTTCCTCTGCCCCTCTCCCACTCACATGCTCACTCTCTAGTGTTCTCTCTCTCTCCCTCTCATTCCCCCTCCCTCCCTCCCTTCCACTCACATGCTCATTCTCTAGTGTTCTCTCTCTCTCCCTCTCACTCTTCCTCCCTCCCTCCCTCCCTCTCTAAATTAGATAGATGATAGATGATAGATAGATGAAGACATTTTCTCTGCTCATGCTAATTGGCAGTTCTAAGCCTGTATACTTGAAATTCCAGGTGAAGTAGTCACTGAAAGGTAATGCAAGGGAGATGCAAGGGTCCTGTGGCCCAGGAAAAGCCATAGGGGCTGGCACACAAACCACTGAAGGAAAGAAGAGAATGCTGGAGGGCTGGGAGGGCATGCCACCCAGAAAAGGGAGAGCTAAGTCAGGCAGAGTGGAACAGCCTCCTCCTTTCACACTTTCACTCACACATGATCATGAAGAGCCTCAAAAATGGGGGAGAAAAAAAAAGGAAAGTCAGAAGATAAGAATTCATCTGATTTCTGCCTGCATCTTGTGAAAGGAAGAGATGATAACCTGGTGTTTTGCTGCTTCACATAGAGAAAGACACACCAAGGGAAAGAGAAGGTCCTTTCAAAACAGACCAACATTATTGGGGGCAGGAATGGAGAGAAAAACGACATATGAGATGGAAATCAGAAGGAGTGGGGAGGGGAAGGCACGCGATCTAAACCCAGCACCAGCTTGCTAACAGAGCACAGCAAAAACAGCCTTCTGCCCACAGGAAATCCTTCTTCATGCTTAGAAAAAACAAAAAAAACAAAAAAAAAAACCCTTTCCAGCCGACCACCATGAACCATTGCCAACAAGAAGAATTAAGGGGCTGTTTAATCTGGGTCAGGCCACTCATCCCCCTGACTCCAGGTAAGTAAAACACTGTGAGTTTGAGGAAATTGCGCCCCACCTGATCTGTAAAACAGTGTTCCAGTTTCAAGATGTGATTACCAGCCTCTTTCCCTCTGAATCAGCCCAAGACCCAAAGAGAGGCTAGCCAGTGTCCCAGTTAGCAATTCATAAAACCAAAGTCCCTTTATGCTCCTGTTGTGAGGGGTAATAATTTCTGATCTTAAGATCTCTGTGCTTTGATTAGCAGTGTGAAGACTGTGAAATTCAAACCTATTCTTTACTGCCAGTTCCTAATGAACAATAAAGGCAAAGGAGCTTTATTCAAACCACTAACACTTGCACTCATTAGAGATTTTAAACAGGACTCTAATTAATTAATTGATTTATGGTTTTTCTTTGAGCTTCTTACCATGTGTACATCACACACACACACACACACACACACATGCACGCAGGCACACATACAGTTCCACTCACCGTCAGGCTCCCAGCTAGACCCTCTGTAGTGTCCCGCTGGTACTCAGTACATGCCTGAGCAAGTCAGAAGCCCGATGGCAAGTGCCATTAAGGTCTTCATTCATAAAGTTTCTAGAGGCTTCTTGGGGAGCAATTTAATGATATAAATCAAAGCTGAAAATTCAAATACCCTTTGACCCCCCAATTTCATGTGCAGAACTTTTATTCTAGATATTTGAGAATATTATACCTACAAAGGTATTTATTGAAATCACTGAATTGTTATACCGGTTAAATAAAACGCACCACAGCCATCTCATGAGACAGCATCACATGTACTGATATGGAATGATCTCTAGGATGTGTTATTAAATAAAAATAGCAAGGTGCAGAACAGAGTGGATGGTATGCTGCCATTTAAGAATGTTAAAAAAGAAATTGGTAGTATAATTGCCTTTTAAGAACTGAGGGGAGACTTAATGTATCACTTTTGTACCTTTGGGGTTTGCACACTACAGATGAACTATTTATTCAAAAACAAATAATAAGAAGCATCCTATGAAATAACTCCCTGAAGTGCTGAACTACAATAGGAAGTGGAATAAAAACTAAAAAATTTGTTATTTTTCACCATGATCTTTGAGACCTTGAGAATATAAAGTGTAGCATCAATAGTGCCAATAGCTTCTGGGTTTATTCATTTGTACCATTCGTCACACAGAGATGCAAACTACGTAAAATGTCCTTAAAATTCAAAGACAAATATGACTCAGTCCCATCCATCAAACATCCAGTAGGAGAAGAGAGGTTGCTAAAAACCAATAGATTCCTTGTAAGATACCAATACATGCGATAAAGCTACAGTAGTCAAAACTGTGTGGTACTGCCCTAGAAATAAGAAAAGAGATCAAGACAATCTACTACAAAGTATAGAAGCAGATTCATGAATAGAGTTAGAAATTTAGTTACCAAAAAATGGCATTTTAATTTGGGCTGAGAATAAATGGGTTATTACACAATAAGTAATGCAGACCAATTGACTTTCAGTTTGGGAAAAGAAAAAAATCAGGTAATACCCTGAAACATATAAAAAACTAAATTTCAAGTCATTTAAACACCTAAATGTTAAAAAACAACTATAGCATAACAAAAAATTTAAAAAGAATATGTAAATAACCTTGGCATATGAACAGTTTTCCTGAGAAAGACATAAACCCAAAACAAAGAGTGATAAATTGGACTACATAAAAACATGAAATTTCTTATGACAAAGACAATAAGCAAAATTTTAAAACAAACTTGGAGAAACACACACACACACACACACACGCATCCTCCTGTGTGTACACGTGTCTATGTGTATATCAGACTAAGGATTATTGTTCAAAATACACAAAGAATTCTTACCAATGGATGAGAAATGAAAACATAGAACCAGGCATAAACATATAGAAAGAATATGTAGAATCAAATACATATAACTTCTATCCTGACTTCTATCTTCAGGCATCTGTGTAGAAAACAAATTCTTAGCATTTATGCATAAGGAAGCAGACAAAATGATATTCATCTTGGCACTGTTATCGCAAAATCTTGGGGAGGAGAACATCCATCAATAGCAGAAAAGAACTACAATACTCTCATCCTAGGTAATTCTCTGCAGCAATTACACTCTGTGTAGAATGGGTCCATATGCATGCACTCACATGGAAATATTTCCAAGGTAAATTATTAGTGAAAAACAATCTGGAATGATTCACAACAGACTGATAACCAAGAGAGGAGTGCAATCGAGGGCTGAATCGAGAAAGCCTTTGGTTTATCCACATTATTTTTTATCTTTATGATACCATATCCAGTTCTGAAAGTGACTCTGGCTTCAAGATGGGGGTGTAGGAGGGGGCATGGTCAAGAAAGGCTTTAAAGAAGAAGTTACACGTGAGATCTTGAAAGATGAGAGGGTTTGACCAAGCAGATATGATTGGTGCTGGTCTGTGAGGCAGGAGGTAAGACTGATCACAAGAACATGGGAAGAGCCTGCCAGTTAAGGGGAACATCATGGGCAGAGACAATGGGGTGTGAAGCAGCCTGGCACTTTAGAAGAACTTTATATAAGTTATTCCACATGGCTATCATATAGGTTGTGTTTGCAGGTAGGAATGGGAAAATAAGAGATAATTCTGGAGCTCTCGATCAAACTGAGGATTCTGAGCCATGATCCTATGAGAACGGGGAGCTATGAAAATATTTTAAACAAGAAAGATAATTACATAGATTGTTAGGAGATGGATTACAAGTAAACCTGGAGAAGGCATAATAGCCCAGGAGAGAAACTTAAATGAGGCAGAATCAGGAAGAATGGAGACTAGAGGACAGGTTCTAGATAAGTTTCAGAGCTAGAATCTGCAATATTGATAACTGACTGGACGTGGAAAGTGAGAAAGCTGGAGGAGCCCAGAATGACACCAAGTTTAAGGCTTACATGATGGCAGGTTGATGGTTCCATTCATTGAGGGTATTGGGAAGAGGAACAGATTTGGGGAAAAGCCAACAGATTCAGCTCTGGACATTTTGAACATGAGGTTCTTATGGAGAGCTGCATGGAAATGTCCAGATGTTGTTTACATGGATCTGAAGTTTAAGGAAAAGGTCTAGCCTAGAGATGCATATTTGGAGAGATGAGGTGTGCATCACAGTTTTACCGAAGAGTTTTTCAAATGCCACGTGAACTTCCTCACATTTCTCTAACTTCTGCAAAGAAATTCCAGTATGCCCTCCCCACAAAAGGACCATGCCAGAATCTCTGGATGGATAAGCATATTTTTCTTCAAAAACGCAACAGAGATTATTTTCATTCAAACCACTGACACGAAAAAAGAGGGAACAGAACAGAGAACTGAGGAGGGCTAACTCCAGTGGATGGAAAGAGTATGCACCTATGAAATAAACCTTGGAGAATCCCTTACAGGGAGATCTGGCATCCCCATGGGACAAGGGTTACATGCAGAAAAAAAATGTTTATTTCTACTGTTACTGTGTTTTTGGCCTTATACAACTGTTCTACCTCTCCTCAGTTGTAATCGCCAATTTCACTTGTCAACTTGGCTAAAATATAATCCCCAGTTATTCAGTCAAGCACTAATCTAGGTGTTGCTATGCACGTGTATCTTGTAGGTGTAATTAACATCCATAATTGGTTGACTACAAGTAAAGGAGATTATGCTAGATAATCTGGGTGTGCCTGACTGAATCCACTGAAAGACCGTAAGAGCAGAATTGAGGCTTCTGGGAAGGAGAAATTCTGCCTTTGAAGCGTAGTTTCAGCTCATACCAGAGAGCTCCAGACTGCCCATTCTGAAGGCCTGCCCTGAGCTGAGATTTTTCTTTCCTCATTTGATCTCCCTCCCCTCCCTCTCCATCCCCTCTTGACTGGAACAGAAGGACAAAGTTGTAAGAGGAATGCTCACACAAAATTAAGGAAACAGGTAGATTATTTGCTGAATTCAAGTGTTTTTGAAAGGAGCACTTTAGGGATTTGTTTCTAAAATACACATTGAATGCTGTATTCTGATTTACTCAGTCTGGTCTCCTACCCCTTCTCCATCTGTACCATGGTTCAAGGATAACTAATGTTCATAGGATGCCCCTGAAGCAAAATCTTAAAGTACTTGTGAGATTAGCAAAGAAGCTTTCAGGCTTTTGTTATTCAGAGCAGGGCAGCTGTTAGACTAGGTGTGGGGGAGGTTGCAAGGGGTAAGAAGCTTACCTGTGGAAGTTTCCATATATCTCCCAAATATTGTCCATCAACCTGTCATTCATTCAGTTTGACAAACATTTATTAAACCCTTACAATGTACTGCTGATAATCAAGGTTAGGAATTGCCAATGTCAGCATCATTAATGGGATAAATAAAGATGGAACAGATGAGCAATGATAGAGTCCAAAAAGCACATCAATTCAGAGACATCTTGGCTCACCTCATCACACAGACTGATTAGTTTTCTCGATGAATGGGGAGGAGAGGGGAGCTCCAACAAGCCAGCCTGTAGGTAAAGGAGGGGAATAGACCATCTGAACCGCACCACAGGGGTCAGCTTCTCTGCATGCCAGCATCCTCTGCAATGCTCCCCACCCCTGTTCAGTGGGAGAGGAGTGCCTCAGCAAGGATTTAGTGCGAGAGATCAGATTCAAATACCCTCTACTTCATAATGCGGCCTAAGGCAATGCAATCATATTGTGAAACTCGGCCTTCAGTTAAGCAAAATTACCAGGTCACTTTCCCTGAAACCCCATTGTCCACTCATCATCTTGCAGATGCAAGCATTCAGGATATGCTAATTTAACAGAACTGAACTGAATTAAATCCTGGCTAGGCAGGGCTGTATTGTACCTGGCACTACAATTAGAAGGAAAAAAGAAAAAATGACCCTTTGATATGGGCCTCACTTTTCCATATGTGATATTTCATTTCATCCTCATGAGAGTCCTGGGAACATCACATTTCAAGCCCCGCTTTATGTGCAGGGACCTGGGAGAGAAAGATGTTAAGCCCTTGGCCTAAGATCATACAGTTGATTAATGGCAGATGGGAGTTTTGAATCCAGATCTGTGGAGCCTCAAGGATCATGATTACATCCCATATACCAGACTGCGGAAAGAATTAGCACAAGTCTGTAAATATGTACTAAGAACCGTTGATGCCCCAGCACTTGGGACAGGAGACTACACAGATACACCTCAAGTTCCTGGGGTTTCCAGTGGAGAACCCAGAAGCACCTGAGTGGCTCAGTCGGTTAAGCATCCAACTTTGGCTCAGGTCATGATGTCACCATTTGTGGGTTTGAGCCCTGCTTCGGGCTCTGTGCTGACAATTTAGAGCCTGGAGCCTACTTCAGATCCTGTGTCTCCCTCTCTCTCTGCCCCTCCCCAGCTCACACTGTCTTTGTCTCTCTCTCTCTCTCAAAATAAATAAAATATTAAAAAAAAAAAAAAAAAAGCAATGGAGAGACCAGAGACGAGAGAGTGACCACACACAGGACAGAGTGAATCAGAGCAAGTGGGAAGGCCCCAGACTTCCAGGCCCTGAATTAGTCAGAATGGATTTGATACCAAAAGGCCACAGTCTAGGTCAATCTAGCTTTAGAAAAAATGTCTTCACTTACGTGACTTAGAAGCCCAGGAGTGGAAGTTACCTGAATATCAGGGCACAAATCAGACAAATCAGGCCATCAACATGCTTTCTCTCTCCCTCTCTCTCTCTCTCTCTCTCTCCCCCCTTCCCTCCCCTCATTCTGCTCTTCTCCACTTTTGCCTTGTTCTCACCAGGCCCGACAGCTGCAAAGATGTCCACCAGCAGCTCTGAACTTCCAATTACTCCTACAGCCAATAATCTCCAAACCAGGAGGACATCTTTTTCTCAAATGCTCTAGCAAAATCCTAGGAATGACAGTGGTTGGCCTAATTTGTGTCTACACATGCCCACTTTTACACCAATAATATTCACCCAAAGGACACAGTTATCCATTTGGCCAGCCTACATCATATGCTCATCTGATATAGGATCAAGCAGAATCATTTAAATGACAGCTCCTGCCTAAAGAAAAAGCAAGAAGTCCTATGTGTTGTCCCCACCCACACTGACCTGGGTAGCCAATATGATATTGTGGAGATAATAGTACATAATTAAAGAAGACATTTCACCTTATGCCTTGCTCTCTTGGATCACTCTGAAGGGAAATAAGGTACCATGATACAAGCCACTCTCAGATTCCTGGTCCACAGAGGCTATGTGAGATAGTAAATGTTTACTGTGGTTTTAAGCCACTAGATTTCGCAGTAATTTATTATGCTGCAAAGATCATTCGAGTGAACAGTTCCTGAACAGACAAAAAGAAGTCTAGTCATCTATACCTTTAAGCACAATCATTTTTTAGAAGAATATAATTCTTTGCTTAACAGATAAAGGCCCTGGAATACCAGAAGTCTTGGCATAGCTCAGCACACACATATCTGACTTCCCCTACCTCCAATCCTTGAATCCAGAAATGGAAATGATGATGGCCACAGGAACCACAGGAACCATACCATCTCTGATCAGGGTCAGTGATCACCCAAGGGCCCCACAGCAGGGTGAATGACTGGCAGGAGAAACAGTGTGCAAGTTCACTGAGCTACATGCTAGATGCTATCGAGGGATACAGAGATGAGAAAAGTCTGCCCCTGATTCCTGGGAGCTTATAATCTGGGCACAGGAATAGAGTGAAAACAGTGGTTTCTTGTGTGATCATAGTAGAATGAGGTTTAAGAAGAACCTTAAAGCAGAGTGCCTGAGTGGCTCAGTCAATTAAGCATCCAACTCTTGATCTCAGCTCAGGTCTTGATCTCAGAGTTCTGATTTCAAGCCCTCATTGGGCTCTGGATTGGGTGTGAAGCCTACTTAAAGAAAATAAAATTAAAATTAAAAAAGGAACTTTAAAGGAAAAAGGATTATGGTATTGCTTCTCCACCCTAGCTTCACCCTGGACTGACTGGGAGAGATTTATAGTCTACTGATGCCTGAATCTCAAGCCCGGTGATTCTGACCTCATTGGTCTGGGGTTTGGCCTGAACAATGAGAGTTCTTGATGCTTCCCAGATGACTCCAATTTGTAGCCAAGGTTGAGAACCACTAGATTACAAAGACTTTCTAGGAAGGAGAGACATGATCCAGTTGCAGAAAGTCATCAAAGGCTTCCTAGAGGAAGCTGCTGTTAGAATGAGCTGCAAAAGCTAGGAACGTGGTGAGGACAATCTAAGGAAAGAGGCAGATGGGAGGAAGCTGTGAAAGCAGGGGCTTGGCCTGTCCAGTGGTATCACATTTCCTGGAGCAAGAAGGAGCTGGTTGGTTAGAAAGTAACTGAGAGGCGCTGAAGATGCTAGTTTTCAACCCTCAGGCTATAACTACATGCATTTCTGAGACCACTGTCCAGCTAGAAAAGCGCCAACTCACAAAACCTGTGAATCATCAATTTCTAAATCCCTGGCATACAACACATTTGGGATATCATTTATAGGGAGCCACAGCTGCTGCCTGAACAAAAGAGGAAAAAATAACTGCTCCCTCCAAGCCCCCGTGACCATGCAACATCATCCGCCAAATCACTTCAAATTGCTCCTTTTCATAACACTGGACCAAAAGATGAGAACTGCATCAGAATTTGGCCCAACCTTGGCCCAGTCAACTTTGGCTATGGGTCTCCAAGTGCATCCTTTCCCTGGTGAAACCTTGACCAAGAGCCACCCCTGCATCCCCCTCATCCCACAGTATGTACCAGCCAGAAATGAAGAGATGATTATTGGGTCCATGAGGGATTGCATAGGGGCGAAAAACATTTTTATTTTTTCCTTCTAGGTTCTTTGGATGATCTAATAATTAATTGACATAAGACAGATTAACAAGAGAAAAACAAATTCTGTACACACAGGAGCCTCATAAAAATATGAGACTCTGCGGCAGTCAGGTAATTGAGGCTGATAGACCTCCTGAGATAAGGAGAAAGGGGTAATGTTCTGTAGCTTCTAAGGGGAGGAAGACAATTGACAGGAAGATGGGAAGAGCAAATGTTGATAAACTTTTCTATGTCATGCAGATAAGTCATTGTGATGTAAAAAGTTATCTCTGGTGATAGTTCTCTTGGGGGGCAGGGAAAGTCTATGTCAATTTTTTTAGGCAGTTGATGGGGAGGTACAAAACTCTTCCTGAGTGTGCTGAGCCCAGAGCTTTCACCTCAAAATGATCCACATGGCCAAAGTGGCACATTTCCGGGTGATGGCATATTCTGCTCCTCTTCAAATGCCAATTCAGTTGGTGTGGATTGACATCCTTAAAGGCTGAGATGCTGCAGTTCTTTATTAAGAGGGTAAATACACTCTCCTGACATCCATCTTAGAAAGAGAGGTCTAGAATAGCTTCTCATATTTTAATGTGCATTTGAATGCTGTGAGGACCTTATTAAAATGTAGATTCTGATTCCACAGGTCTGGGTCAGGATCCAAGGTTCTGCATTTCTAGCCAGCTCTCAGGTGATGCTGACCTCATGGTCCCTGGACCACACTTTGAGTAGCTGAGGCCAGAGCAGTGTTTCTCAGTCTCTGGACTTGGTTAACAGGTGGTCTTTAACTATCTTTCAAGGGATGTGCAGGCAGGTTGGCAGTTTTGAAAATAAAGTGACAGAACCATTTAGTTCACAGCCAGGTCACTCATTTTAAATGTAATATTAACTGTGATTTTCATAAAAATCCTTCTACTTATAAAGTTTGCTCATGACAGATGAGCATAGCGTTAGTTAGTCTGTCCCAGCAACTCTCCAGTTAGCCACTGTTCCATTTACAGGACGCAGCTCATCACCATAACATATTTTCTCCTTCTTTGGGCATCAGTCTTCACATTAGGCAAATATGCATTTCGGTTGTTAGTATCGCGTCATCACAATTCGTAAACATGGATCAGTGATTCAAAAGGAGTTCTTTGGAGCGTTAAAGTAGAGACAGAAATAGTAATGTAAATACTATGACTCAAAATGGTACGCGCATAGGTAGCAAACAAGACTCAAGTGAGAACGTGGGCTGTGGCTCAGCAGCTGGCCAGGCAGGTGAGTCCATAAGGATGACACAGAGGAAGAGCATCTGAAACTCAGCAATGATCACTTCCCCCCTTACCCCTTGCAGGTCATCATCTGGTAGGAAACTTGTCAGAGGAGGGTATAAAGCTTTTCCTTCATCCTTAGAGCTCAAAGAGCTATTCTTTTCTGTAGTCAGGCCCTTGAATTTGTCCAAAACAAGTACAAAATAATACATTCCAGTCCAAAATGGATAGATTTGGCCCAAAGTTGAACAACAGTCATAAGCCATAGATACATCATTCAAAATTGAATGCCCAACAGCAAAATGGGTCAGGCTATGCTTTTGTCAAAATGTTTGTTAAGCCAGTTTCATTATAAATATGCTTACAGGGGAAACGAGACTAAACTTTGGCCTACAGTTTTCAAGGTGAAAAGCCTTTGTGATCATGTATGTTTGCTAGTTGCTATTTCACATTTCAGGTGGACAATACCACCAATGAATAGAGACTAAATCAACTCTTAGCTTATGTGAGATAAGTAAATGAAGTAAAAATGCTCTGTAACTTTTTGTTTTCTTTGTTACAGAAATCCCTTGCTACAGAAAAGACTTTCCATTTTGACAATGATTATTCTGTGCCTCATCAGGTAGACTAGAAAAGGTGTGTTAGGATCATACTGACAAAATACTGTAAGGGCAGCCAGGGGGCGCTTTGAGAGGCAAATAAAAATGTCCATCTGCACATTGCATTATTCAGAGAGAACCTCAGTGGTCACCAATATACCTCTTGACCTTTATCTGTTCAACATTTAGTGAGTACTTGAAAAGCCATATCTAAATGCTACAAAAGAATATGAAGAAAACTTACAAATACATCCAAAAAATAAATAAGGTCTCCATCCACTATCATCTTCCTTGTTGAAACATTCTTATTTGCACAGTCGGACATGCTAATTGAAAGAGGGGCTGATGGGCACCAAGACAATAACAGAAGGCATTCAGTAACTTGGGATTTATGTTCAGTCAGATACCCATAACTGTCTGACAGAAACCCCCTACATGTCCCTCCATTACTGAAGACTATGAACTTAGATTTTCAAATTTAGGAGAAATACAAACTAAAAAGCAATAGACTAGATAGAGAAATTCATCTGTGGCTCAGACTCTCCACCACAGGAGAAATAGATTATAGGGTATGTATACACATATGGTTTCATTAGTGAAGAGTGGCAAACTATCATGTCTCTCACGGAAACAAAACAAAACTTGTTTTTCATTCTGAAAGCAGTTTTCATTTTACTTTGTTAAAAATTGCATTGCATCTTTCTTTCTATGAGAACAGTGGCCGTGGGTATATCAAATGCCTGCTAGTTCCCTTATATGCTAATGTTTTGAGAAACACATGCCAAGAAGCTGCAAGCAAATCCAGTTCAGTCACTCGCCTACCACAGGTCGGGTTATACTAAGTACTTTTGACAGATAACATAGGAAGAGGTAGAGGAGGCTTTCCATTTGAAGGGGGAAAATTTACTCCTAATAATTTTCAGTCCATAACACCCAGCTGTTCCAATAAAGCCAAGCCAGTTATAAGAAAGATGAAACAAGTACAGCCATAAAAACTGACCCATCCACATTAAAAAGAAAAAAATACACACAACTCCATTTAGCAGTGCAATTAAGACGACCTCTAGCCATCACACTTATTACAGTGACAGCTCCTCCCTCCAACACCCACTAGGCTTGGCTTTCTCGGGTGCCCCGGAACCAACATGGCAATTATTAGCTCTTTCTCTCCAGGCATCAGCATTTTCACAAACACTTATGGTGGCTTTAACCTCAAAAGAGTTCCTGCTCTGAGGGATAAACTTTTCTCCATCGCGTGTAATTAGCTCAGTGATGCATCTCCCACACTGCGTGGATCCCCTGGAGAGAGGCATTAGTGGGTCAGGTTCAAGTGACTAAGACACATAGCACAGCTGCGTGACATGAGAAAGCCCTCTGTGGAGATGGGGTGGGGCCTGAGGGTCTCTGAACAAGAATATTGATGCCCCTGGAGACAGGACAATAGTTGAACCATATGGCCGGCATGTGACGGAAGTGATGGGTGTGGAGGGGGCAGGGAGCATGTGATTGGGATGCGCCTGTGTTGTCGTTCCACCCTCTTCCAACTTTCACAGAAATTCTGAGCCGGGTGAGGGCTGAGCTGGCAGCAGTGAGAGAAAGCTGGAGCAGAGAGGGAGACCAGAAGCTCTAATATATGCACAGCCCCTGAAGGATGCCAAGGGGGAAAGAAAGCTATTGTTTGGACGTCGATGTTAATTAAACACAATTACATGAAAGAAGTCACAACCAACCACAACTGAGATACTAATTCATTAAAGAAGAGTAAAGCTTTGGGTCCTAAACCAAGCAAAGCTGAGTTATCACAGCCTTAGTAAAGATAGGGATGCTGGGACTGAAATGTCTTTATCAGTCGAGTTATTTGTGCCCGAGTGTCCAAATTGTTGTTCTGTTCTAGATTGGTGACAAACACGAGGATTTTGCATTGTTGTAGAACAAAGAGGATTTTGCATTGTTGACTTCAGGTTCTCAAGCTTTACAGCTGAGTTTATACACTTTTGACAGTTCTAATCTACTTCCACAGTTAGGATCCCCTCCCCATTCAGAAATTTGGGGGGAAAGAAGGAAACATGTTCTCTGCCCCCCTTCCCTGCAGGCACCCTTGCCATGCTACTGGTGGGCTTCTCATGAGGAGCATAGACTCCACTCAAAGTGAGGGCATCACCACATATGTGAACAAGTCACAGGAGGGACCATAGTACTCAACAAATACTCAGGAATAAATTTGCCCTCTGAGACACCACCTGTAAAAGCCATACATAATGCATGAATTTAGCCATCTGTAGAAATAAGCCAAAAGATTGTAAATGTATGACTGAAGAGATTGGGAACATTCAAAACTCCAATCAAGGGAACCAGGGCGTTTTTTCAAAGAAACAAAACTGAACTATAATTGTAATTTAGAAAAATAAATCCTAATCAATTGTATTGTACCCAGTTTAAGAACAGACTCTGGCACACAAGGGGGTGTGCTTGGCCTGGAGCACACAAGGGGGAAGCTTAGAGACCCCATCACAGAGCATTTGTCCCGCCCCTTCGGTCTGGAAGGGATTGATACCGAGGCTGGCATCGACAAGGTGTATTCTGCCGTGGCACAGGGCTGACGCACCAGGCCTGTCCCTGGTAGGGTCATGGTGGCTCTCCAAGGACCTTCAGGGGCCACCACAGGTAAGGAAGAGGAGCCCCCACCCGACGCATCCAGAATAGCTCTCCCTTGATGCTTTCACATATTAGACTTCACCAAGCATTTTTTAATTCCCTGTTTGAAAACAGCTGTCCTGAATTAAATATCCTCAGAACTTCCATATATTAACACTTCCCTTTGCACTGACTTCATAGATGCTAAGCAAGCTTCTGATAATCATTGTTTCCCTACTGAAGAGTAGAATGCTCCCAAATGGATGAATAAGAACAAGTTTAGTCACCAGTTTCTTCTGAGTTTAACTGGCTCCCATAACACCTAAGTCCTGTTCCAAGTCCAGTCATCCTCCTCTCCAGCTGAGTCCCCGTCCAAGGACGCATCCTCAAGTCCCTCAGTAACCCAGTGGAAGCTGGCCTTCCACTGGGATCTTCAAACTACAACATGAAAGTGTGAATTAAATGGTTAACTTTGTATTAGTTAACCAACAAGCACTCTTCTATCACAGTAAAACCCACTGATAGAGCAAGTGGACACTTTTTGCTGGTGCTGCTGTGGCGAGGGGGCCGATTGCTAGTGCGACACAGGAAGCAAGTGGAGAATGAGGGCCTTGCCAACGCAGGGGAATGTTTTTGAGGATGCACACAAATTGAAGTTACTCTTTTCCCTCGTAAAGCCAGAGGAACCCACGAAACCCCTCTAGATGGATCCAGGGAAGTCACGTGTACAAGCACACCACTAAAATACCATGTTGCAGATATTTGCAGAAGACATTTGCTGGAGGGGGAAAAATATCCTTCCAACATCTAAGCTTTGGTCTGGAGCACTGCAGCTGACACAAATCACCACAAGTTTAGTTGCTTAAGATAACACACATTTAGGGACGCCTGAGTGACTCAGTCGGTTAAACGTCCGACTTTGGCTCAGGTCATGATCTCACAGTCCGTGGGTTCGAGCCCTGCACTGGGCTCTGTGCTGACAGCTCAGAGCCTGGAGCCTGCTTCAGATTCTGTGTCTCCCTCTCTCTCTCTGCCCCTCCCCGACTTGCTCTCTGTCTCTCAAATTAAAATAAAGACAAAAGAAAACACACTTTTATTATCTCACAGAGCTAGAGTTAGAAATGCACACCAGGCCCATTGGCCTAACATCCAGGTGTCGAGAGTGAGTTCCTGCTGGAGGCTCAGGGGGAGAGGGTGTTTGCCTTTTTCTGCTTCTGGAGGCTGCCTTGCTTCCGCTATCCTATTTCCTTCTACTGATGCTGAGCTGCCTCATCCTTCTATCCCCCCTCTTATAAAGACCTTGTAATTACATTGGGTCCACTTGTATAATCCGGATAATCTGCCCATCTCAAAATCCTGAACTTAATCACATCTGCAAAGTACCTTTCACCACGTAAGGTGACATATTCACAGGTTTCAGGGACTAGGACACGGACATCTCTGGGAGCCATTTTCAGCGTACCACAGCATATAGTCATATTTTAGCATACAGCTAAAAGATAAACTGAGACATATTAAAATTTTTTATTCTATTTGAGCAAAAATCCATTCTACTGAGCCACCCCCAAACTAGAAGTGGCTAAGAGCATTCTGCTGATAAGCTAAGAGAAAGACCTATAAGGAGAAAGCCAAGAAAGTATTTGATTGGCTACAGCTTAAAGCCTAGTTGACTGTTTGTGATTGGTCATTTTTAGCATTTTGATTTTATAACCTTAAGGTGTTTACAGGCTTAGATTTTGGTTTGCTTACATAGACAGCCATGTCATTAGAGCTACCTCAGTCTAATGGCTTTTAATTAATTTAACAACTGGAATAGGAGAACATGGCATGACTGAAATGCAACTGATAAACCTTTAAGACTGAGCTCCAAGGGGGTGCATTCTAAAAGAGGACACTTTGTAACTTGGATATCATCTCTGACCCAGAAAGAAGAGAACATGGCTGAAGTGGTCTGGCATGGATCAATGTGGGACATAAATCACCACAGGACATTAGCACAGATCAACAGAAACTCCCAGGACTGGCACAACATAAGGAGAGAATATTAACAGGTCCTGGCAAATACCCCCTAATCCCAGCCATCTCCACATTTTATCAACTAGTAATTAACACCAGATGTTCAAATATAAGGAGCATCCAGTATGTGTCGGATCTGTGTGGGTTTGTTTTACAACATATAGGCTGGATGAGAGCTCTGTTCTACATTGTGCTCTTAATTTTTCCTTCTTGTTGTCTTTCTAAAGTCCTGGGGAAAGAACTCCTTTTATTTTTTCTCAATGTTTATTTATTTATCTTGAGAGAGAGAACACACACGCATGCAGGCAAGAGGCAGACAGAGAGGAAGAAAGACAATCCTAAGGCTTCACAATGTCAATGCAGAGCCTGATACAAGACTCGAATCCATGAATCATGAGATAATGACCTGAACGGAAATCAAGAGTCAGACACTTAACTGACTGAGCCACCCAGGCACTCCTCATTTTTTTTTCTTTTTTATTGGAGATCTCCTTTAGATCTTGTTATGCAAGTAGCCTGACCAGAGGTCCCAACTAAAACTGATGGTCACTATGTCAGGGCCCAACGTGGGCAGCACCATACATGATTTACTCCTATTGACTGTTCTTCCCCTCCAATATCAGGCATGCTGAGAGGCCCTCTTTAGCCCCAAATATCTACCTGACCAGCCCCATGACAAACCTATTAATGAAGATCTGTTTCACATCAAGCTTGGCTTTCTAACTGGGTCTGTCTGAATGCAGATTTATCCTCTTTTTAGCTGCATCATGGTGAACTTAACCTTTCTGAACCTTGGTTTCATCATCTATAAAATATAGATTATAATCTCTACTTTTCAGGTTATTATGATTCTAAGGGATAAAGTAGAATTATAGTCAATATTAGACTATAACTATAGCCAATATAATAGTAAATTATAGTCAATATTAGCTATCAATATTGACTATAGTCAATTATAGTCAATATTAGCACTCAATAAATAGTAGCTATTATTGCTATTGATGTTATTTTCTGATCTGTAAAACAGAGATACTTAATATGCGTAGATCTGTGTAAGAACTGAGGTAGCATGTGTGAAGCACCTGACACCATACCCAGTACAGAGAACTCAATCAGTAATGATTCATTCCCAACCCCTCCTTCCTCACATCCATTCTGTTGGGTTCACCAAAAAAGAAGAACTGTTGGCTTCAGAAAACTGGAGAATGTAAACTTTTCCCTGAGACAATCCCCTCCCCTGACATTCCTCTCCCAATGCCTCGTGAGCACAGACTCAATTTTTGGTGAGCTCACCATGCACGACTGCCCCAAGGACATGCGACAGACTCATTTTAACTGGATGGGACGCTAGTGTGTATAGGAAAGTATTCAGTAGGAGCCTCTAATGAAAGGATCCTAAGAGTGAAAGAGACATAGCTTTAACCAACTGGAGGATAGACACATGGGAGGGGATATTTGTTAATACAACAGAAAAGTCCAGCGGGCATATCTGGTAAATATGGCTGGATCCAGATACTCAAAAGACATTATCAGGAAATGTGTTATGCTCCATCCCTTGGCTTTGCTTACTCTGTTTTGTTTCCCTTCTTCAAGAATCCATTCTCCTCCTAGTGACACCTGGTAACCAGCTTCACAAATGCAACAGACAGAAGGAACTCCTTTCTCAATAGTTCCAAGAAAATCCTTCAGCCAAAATTATTAGACCAACTTGAGTAAGGTGACCAACCCTTAGTCACTGAGGCCAAAGGGATGGAAGGTGCTAACTGGCCAGGCTGAGGAGACATATCCACCCTGGAGCTAAGATATGTAGATGTTAGGGGGGGGCAGGTCAATAATAGCTCCCACCTGAATTCTATGGTGTGAATGAGTGATAAGTAGTTTATCAAAGAAAAAAACACAGTGCTAAGATAAAAGAAATGGGAGCAGATGGTAGAGAAGCAAAATCTTCCAAAGGATCCAAGAGAGGAAGGCCTGGGTTACCTGGGCAACAGGAGGTCTCCAGGCCAATGTAGTGGGCCATAATAATGGGAGAAACTGGTGTGTAATGTCTAAACAACTCACCCTCTTAGAGTTCTAGCCCTATCTGCTTATTATCAAGAGATTCCCGGGGCGCCTGGGTGGCTTAGTCGGTTAAGCGTCCGACTTTCGCTTAGGTCATGATCTCGTGGTTCATGGGTTCGAGCCCCGCGTCGGGCTCTGTGCTGACTGCCAGCTCAGAGCCTGGAGCCTGTTTCAGTCTGTGACCCCCTCTCTCTCTGACCCTCCCCTGCTCACACTGTCTCTCTCTCTCTCCTAGAAATAAATAAAAATATTTAAAAAAAAAGAGATTTCCACAACCCATTAGCCTTTCAAGACAGTCTCTAGAATGGCTATGATTCATTTTCTTTACATATTAGATCTTACATTTTCAGAATGTGAACCAAGTACAGAGGTTAAAGCCAGGCAAATAGCCACTCAACTTTGCTGCTCTGTTCTGGACAAGCCATCATGGACAAGAAGGAGGGCAGAATGCTGGTTTATTATCCCCATTTCCTTAAGGAGCCTTGTTTCTCAAAGGTTGCTATGAAGCTGGGTAATGAAAACAAAAAAGAATCATAAAACTCACAAGGTTTGTTGATCAGAACACCATGCAGGTCCCTGCCAGAGTTGGCTACACTGAAAAATGGCCATTTGTTCCTAATTCAGGCTGTCTCATCTCCTGATCAGTCCTCAATCTGTGGCAGCTTTTCAGTTTCCTCCCCAGTTACAAGCTCCCCAGTTACCAGAACAAGCTGCAAGTTCTTCTTGTGAAGAACTTATCAAAGGCTTCTGAAAAAAAAACTAAATAAGTTATAGCCACTGGTCCCTTTTATCCACTGCTTTATTTCAAGAACTTCTGACAGGTTCAAGAGATACAGTTTTCCTCACTCCAAAGGCATGCCTGCCTGATCCATTCACACTCTACCCTTCCAGATGCTTTAGAAGATGAGAGAATGAGTTTGCTTCATTTGTCTGGACCTCCTTACAGAGTAGTTATATCATTAGCCTGTGGCTCCCAAGGATAAGCCAGCATTCTTCAGCATCTGCAGAGTACCGTAACTGTGGCTTAATTAAAACTAGAGTGAAGTTCTGACCTGTTTGTCCATGGCTCTGCAAAGCCTGCTTTTAAGGATGAAGTGATTCTGCACCAAATTGGCAAGATAGGCAAGAGTATTGGTTTTTAACCCTGGTCATACATTAAAATCACTTAAAGAGATTTTTTTTTTTTAAATAGCCATGCCTGAGCCTCATCCCAAACCAATGAAATACATATCTCTGAGGTTGGGGCCTGCATTCTGGGATTGTCTTTTAAATGGGCAGCCAAGAACTGTACAGGGAAGATGCTGGGAGTCTCAGGGCATCAGTCCAGGACATCATTTCTGATTCGTCCGCAGGCTAGTATCACCTGGGGAAAGATGTCTGCAAGCACCCTAGGACTGTGTGTCCCATTCATTGTATCTTGAGTACCTGAGGATGACAAGCTTGTGAATTAAAGGATCCTGAGGTCAGCTTTAAAGGAGGCCAAATCTCCTGTGCTTATGAGGAAAAAAAAAACTGTCTAGTCACAAAGGAAGACAGTGACTGATAAAGGAAGTTTGTCACCTAAGCTATAAAATATCAGACCATTAGGGTACAGTTGGCAAAATTTTGCAGTGACAGCATGTCAGGGCCTGGATGTTTATTCTTCCCAGACTCTGACACTTAACTCGCTATGTGACCTTGGATCAATCTAGTAACCTCTCTTGTCAAGTTTACCCACTTGAGGAATGGGCATGGCCTTCTTGGCACTTAAAAATCCTTTATATAAAAATAAAAGGCATTAGCCCTCCTCTAAAAGCAGCTTTGATCTATAATGGCTGAAAGAAAAAAAAAACAACAACAACCAGGAAGTATTTCATTTAACGACTTCTTTTTTGTAGAAGTTGTTAATGATCTAGAGAGGGGCAAGTCCTCCTAATAAATTCCAACTCCCCATCCCTTTAGTTCACTATTCCCAAAACTAAGGGACAAAAGTACTGAAAGTGCACCAAATGAAGTAAAGAACCTGTTGAAAGCCCCTCAGTGTGCAAAAGATAAACACTTTGAAAATCAAGTTGATCAGAGCTGCTCAGAACTGGCATACATTCAGGGTAAATTAGAGATTCAGAAGTCTTGACAATCTGATGAAAAGCATAAAAACCCACAAGCTTTAAAAGAGCACCCCAGATCTACAGATACATTCATGTGTTGTCAAAACCTCTCTTTTGTTACAGAGAAACAGGAAATAATGATAGAAAGTGAGGTGGAAGAGAGGTTATTAACTATTAGAAGGCTGCTTGAAAATAAAAACTGAACAGCATCCAGTGAGAAAGGCTGGCACATCTTGGCATTTATACTCTCAGAGTCTTCAGTACTCCTAGGTCAAGTGCCTGAGAAGGTGAACTTAAACTCTTTCTGTGACCTCCATTGTCAGAAGGACAGAACTTGGGAAGCCAGCTGATTCATTCCTCCCATGCCTGGGACCTGGCCCTAGAAGGTAATTGTATTTGAGTGTGGAGAGCACAGTGGGGTTCTGTCCATGTGCAGACAACTGAGAGGGAACACAGGCAATTTATATCCCAATATAAAGTCTGCTCTGCAAGTACTGAGATGTTGCATCAAGTCTCAGAGGACCATGTACCTTCTAGATTTATTCCCATCAAAATGATCCATTCCTTCCTTCTTTCTTCTATGCACTCTTTTAGAAAACATACCGTATTTCTATTGTGTGCTAGGCTTAATGCTAAGAATGGCAGATACAGAGCTTAATAATAAATTCCCTTCATTTAAGGAGTGCTGTAAGAGTTATGATTAAGGCATGCATAGGGAATGATGTGCAATGGGAGGGAACTTAACCCGTATTTGAGAGTACATTCAGGAAGGGCTTTATGGGAGAGTCAACGGAGCTGAAATTAATCACCCAATGAAATTAATAACCCAAGGAAACAAATAGGAAGATTGCATTCCACACAGAGGGAAGAATTTATGCAAAGTTCAGGAGATACCCATTGATCAGAAAAAGTGTTCCGGGGCGCCTGGGTGTCTCAGTCTAAATGTCTGATTCTTAGTTTTGGCTCAGGTCATAATCTCAGGATTCATGGGTTCGAGCCCCACATCAGGCCCTGTGCCAGGGTTGGATGGAGCTGCTTAAGATTCTCTCTCCCTCTGCTTCTCCCCCACTCTCACGCATGCATTCACACACAATCCCTGTCTCTCTCTTAAAATAAATAAATAAACTAAAAAAAAAAAAAAAAAAAAAGGAAGGGTATTCCAAGCATTCCCATATGGCTGGAGTGTGAGGAATTTGAAAACAAAGGGGAAAGTCCCTTTGTAGGGGCAAGGGGCGTGGACCAAATCAAGAAGGGTTTTTCGGGCCCTGTTTAGGAGTTTGGATTTTACACTGAGGATAATGTGGAAGCACAAAAGGTTTTTAAAGAGGGTTGTAAACAGATAAGAGCAACAGAGGGAAGGATGGATTGGTAGATGGAGAAAATGGAAATGAGGCCAGTTAGGAATGCTAATTACAGTAAAACTACAGAAATCCAGGGGCACCGGGACAGGAGTGAGGGGATGGAGCAGAGGGGGCAGAGGAGTGTTGGTCAATCCCTAGAGGTGAAGAGTCAGCGAGAAAGCAAGAAAGCAGGGATGGGATGAGTCGCAGTTCTGTGTGTGGCGCCTGGGGACCAGTGTGAGAGAGAAACCACAGAGGAAAAGTGCATTTAGAGAGAGGACAGTGGGTTAAGTTTCAGTATTAGTTGCAAGCTGAGTCTTGCCAGCAGGGGACTGGGTAAATCTGGGGCTGGGAAGAGAGGCCTGACCAACAGGAGAAACAGAACTAGAAGACACAGGATGGAGGAAGATGCAATCACCTGCAGAAGGAGTGTTGTGAGACAAGAATAATGTCAAGGCCAGATCCTCCCTTTGGGAACATATGGGCTGACAATGATGGAATTGGTAAAGACTAATAATGAACTGAAACCCCTTCAAAATGCATAAATGGAACATAGTACTGTTGGTTACCATTTTTCGAACATTTAGCAGGCCCTAGGCAGCACATGACTGTACATGAGTGATCTCATTTCATCCTCAAACAATCAGGGAGATGTTTCCCATTATTACCTTCATTTTTCAGATAAGCAGACCTGGATTTATAGAGGTTAACAATGTTGCCCTGGGTAATACATTAGTAAGTGAAGAGCTGGGTTTTGAACCTCATTCTATCAGATTCGAACCCGTCACTAATGTGCAGAGGTCTAATACTACACACTATTTGAAAAAAAAAAAAAAAAAAGAAAGAGCTTTTCTTTTTCTCCACTTCTTACCAAGGCAAGAGGTAAAATTTAAAAACACAAACGTTAGAAGAATAAACAATGATTCCAGGGCTAGGAGAAGCATGAAGAAAGAAGGGGTTTACTCAAATCACATCACGAACTGCCTCAGACTCAACCTGCCTGTTCTGGGGACAAAAAGGGACTGTGGGGATCAGAGTGAGGTCTGTGAGTCCAGTCCTCCCTTCCAGTCCTAAATGTTACCATTTTAGTATAGTGCGTGCAGCGCGCAAGGATTCAGGCGCGGTGGGTGGGCCAGCGACCAGGAATCGGAAGAACAAGCAACTTGAAGGCAGAGGGGAACTCTGCCAACAAAGTGTTCTTTTCTTCAAAAACCATCAAAAAAGAAAGTGCCGTTCACTTGTTTGACATCAGATAAGATGGTTCTCGCACTTTTTTCTCTTTGTTTTTCTTCTGGAAATCTGCACCTGCACGCAGGGCGGTCTGGTCTGGGGCTTGGTTTTGTTTTCCAGGATTTGCAGCGTTCAGATGCAGGCATCGCAGGAGCCCAGCCTCATCTCCAGAGGGGGTCCTGTGGGTCGCTATGCCCAGAAGGCTCATCCACAGAGTCCCACTAAGGGCTGTGGTTTCTCTCTGATTCCACATAGCTGACTAGATCCCAGCGTTTCAGGAATCAACCATTTTATGGTGAGTGATTTTCTTCACTAAACTCAAGACTGGCAAGCTTCTCTCTGTGGCTTTCTCTGCCTCTCTCTGTCACTCTTACGTGTGTGTGCGGGTGGGTGTGTGTGTGTACGTGTATGCGTGTACAGACGCCTCTTCATTTCTAGCAGTGCCTCACTGCCTTGGTGAAGAGTGCAGTGAAGCAGAAAACAAATTCAGGAAGTGACAGATGACACAAGCATTTGTCCAATTAGCAATAAGAAAATCACAAGCACCAGTGGTGACCACTCATGTTGAACAGCCAGCTCAGCAAAGAACCTTACTCCGTGTCTCTCCGATCTAATTAGAACCATTCAAGCCACGACTGACCAGCTTTTCCCAGCATTTTTAGTATATTGCAGAGCCTGTGCTCTCTTGGGTGTTAATGAGGAACATGAAACCATCAATAGTTTTGATTAAGCCAAAGACTATTGCACTATTTAGATGTACCATTTTGCATCCATTCTAAGACATGCCTTTTTCCTCCCACGTTTTAACGTCTTTCAAATCAAAATGTGCCTCAGAATCAAGGCAATCATGGTATAGTTGTCATTGCTTCTGCACGGCAAACTTGGTCACAGCTGTTTATATTGTCATCTAAATTTCAGCTGAGTTCAATATGTGTTTGCAAGGACAGGCATTGAGGTTCAATGCCATTTAAAAGGCTCTCAAAAGATTATCCTACATTTTGGCATTCAAATAATGAGCTATTGTGTGTGCATAAAGAAACAGAGGAGTGGGGTGTAAATTGACATTTGTGAAGCAAATATTTGTTGTTATAGGAACAACTGCAATTCCATACTTTCTCACAAAGCAACGACCAACTGCTTTCAAGACCTAAAAAAAGAAGAAATTCATGAGAAATGAAGCAGTTATGTTTGCCCCACGCCAAGCAATGCAGCTAAAAGCAGGAGTAACCACAGAGTCCCTTGGAAGAGATGAAAGAAATTTCAGAGCAGCAAGGGGCTAGTATTACAGACTCAAGGGCCACATGCAACTACTGTTAGGACATTATGTCAGAGTTTCAATTCACTCTTTTATCTTAGAAGTTCATAAAATAATGATAAATCTTATACTCTATGGTTTCCTAGGTTTGATGACATCTAGTCTGTCCAGAATAACTTTCAACCAAGGAAACCCACAACTACCCTTTAAAGTGCTTGAGAGTTTGTAAAGGGTAAGTCTACATCCATGAAACAGTAGCCACTTTCAGACTTGGATTTGAAACAGAGGTAGGCCTCAGTACCCAAAGGCATCACCCACCCTATTGCAAATGTCATTGGTTGCCATCTCATACCCTATTTCCCCTGCTAACAGAACCCTGAGTTGATTCATGGATTAGGAGACCTTGTACTTCAGAGGAGACTTGGTTCTTCTCCATCCCAGAGAATTTTCATTAATCTATCCCAACATGATGATCACTTCTCTTTCCTATTGGTTATTTTAGGGGTGGCATGTAATCCCATTTTGACCAATGAGATATGAAGGAAGGGAAGAGGGAGGGTGGGATCTTAAAAACAAAATGCATGAGAAGGAAAAAATAAGGTGTCTTTTCCACCTCTGGGCTTGATGATGCCTGGAGCTACTGCAGCCATCTTGCAACCATGAGGAAGCAACTGAGAGACAAAGACACACATGGAGGATGACAGCAACAGAAGGTGATGAGGACATAGTCCTTGATGACATCACTGAACTACTTTCTTAAGCAAGCCTAAAGACTGGTTTCAGTCTGGTTTCACTAGTTATATGGGGTATTAAACATCTTTATTATTTAACTCACTGTCAGTAGTTGGATCTTCTATTACTTGCATCCAAAGTCACATAATTGATCCACCCCTACTTCCCTACTACTGCCATGGTACCACCCTCTCTTCTATAGTTCTTGAAATAGGAATAAGAGCTTAAAACAACACATACTTATTATTGCACAGCTTCTGAAAGTCAAGATGCCAAGAAAGGCCTACTGGGTCCACTGCGAAGCTGAAATCAAGGTGTCAGTCAGAGGTAGGTTCTCGTCTAGAGGCTCAACTGGAGAAGGTTCCCCTTCCAAGTTCCCTCAGGCTGACGGCTGAGTATGTTTCCTTGTGGCTATAAAATTCATGACAGCTTGCTTCTTCAAAGCCAGCAATGGAGATAGCAAGACAGTCTGTGAGGGACATGGAGTCTTATATAATTTTGGGAGTGACATCACCTTTTCCACATAGTATAAGGTAATCAGAGGAGTGACAGCCCAGTAGCTCTAGCATATTCTATTGGGTAGAACTAAGTCACAGGACTCACCTATACTCAAGGGAAGAGAATTACACAGGGAGCTGAACACTAGAAGACAGAGGTCACAAAGTCATCTTAGAGTCTGTCTAACTCACACAGTTAGTTAGTGGTTCTCATGGAACTGAAGGCAACATAAGACAAGTTCTATCTTATTCCAATATCTATTCTCTTTTAGTTTAACTATGAAGTATCAAAAATATAAGAATAAGTTTCTAAAAATGTAGAGTCTTCTGAAAATAGAATACTGATGCAGAGGTCCTAAATTCCCTGTCACTAGAGATGGCTGTGCTTAAGCTGGACCATCATTTGAAGTGGATGTGGCTAAGGGGCTTACCTTTAGCAAGAGTATCATGGGGAAGAATGGGGACAGGAAGTTGTTGAGTTAGGTGACTTTCAAGGTGCTTCAGTCTTGCATTTTTGATTCCTTTAGGCACATCATAGAATCAGAGAATGTTAGGGTTGGAAGGACTCTTTGAGATGAAGATCCCACACTTTACGATGAGGAAACTGAGGTCTAGAGACCTCAGCACTTGCTTCAGATTCATTGAAAGTTGCTGGTGATAGAAACTGAATAGACTTAATACCTGTCTTCAAGAATCTTATAACAGGGGGGCGCCTGGGTGGCTTAGTCGGTTAAGCGTCCGACTTTCGCTTGGGTCATGATCTCGCGGTTCGTGGGTTCGAGCCCCGCGTCGGGCTCTGTGCTGACTGCCAGCTCAGAGCCTGGAGCCTGTTTCAGTCTGTGACTCCCTCTCTCTCTGACCCTCCCCTGCTCACGCTNTTTCAGTCTGTGACTCCCTCTCTCTCTGACCCTCCCCTGCTCACGCTATCTCTCTCTCTCTCCTAGAAATAAATAAAACATTAAAAAAAAATTAAAAAAAAAAGAATCTTATAACAGGGAGAATGCAGTAAAAATAAAACATAATACACAATAAGCAAGTCCTATGATGAAATTATATTTAAGGCACCCCAAAAAGCCAGACAAAGACAGAAACTTCAGGGGCAGGACAAGTTGTGGGGGCAGATGTGCAGGGTTAGATTCACACCAGTGGACGCTAAGTGCTTAAGGGACATCCAGGTGATGATGTCTGATATAGGACTTCTCAAACCTTAGTGTTCACACAAACTTACCTAGAGACTTTGTTCAAATGCAGCTTCTGATTCAGCAGGCCTGTGGTGGAGGTTCTGTGGTTCTGTGTTTCAACCAAGTCCCCAGGTGATATAGATGCTACGTATCCTCAGACCATAATCTGAATGGCAAGTCTGAAAAGGCAGCTGTATAATCAGATCTCATATATGTGATCTTCATTCCTCTTCCCCTCATTCCATTGTCCGCTCTCTGAATAGGGACAAGACTGGAGGAGAGACACTGAGGGAATTTCCAGATAGGAACACCTTCACCAGAAGGCCTTTGGAGCTAGCCATGTTACTGGAGAAGGGAAGGTGCCTTTTAGTTAGTGCAAAGAACCCAACCAACACTTCTTACCTTCAGCTCACATTTGCTAACCCTCCTTTGTACAGCAATACAAAAATGAATGACTTAGCCCAGCACTGCAAGTATTTAATAATGCATATCATTGTGCCTGATTAGCCAGGAATTGTGGCCTTGAGGGCAGGTGATGCAACTGACAGGTTTCAGTGAGAGCAGTGAGTGAAAACCAAAAGAAGGTGTGGGGGGCGGGGGGGGGGGGGAATGAGACACTAAAAGGCTAATCAGGGCTGAATGGAGAAGAGGCCAGGGCTAAAAGACAATCTCCTAAGATGTCCTTTCCCTCGTTCACACAGCACCTAGACCCACTCCTGATAAGTTACAAATGTGCTGAGTCTATAATCCTGAGACTACCTTCTCTATCAGGCACTCTATGTCCAGTGCCTAGGTCACATAAGTTCTTCAGGGACCTACAAAATGTTTGAGGCCATAATGGGAAAGCATTGGCTCCCAAATGTGAAAAGAAACCAGCAAAATATAAATAAATGTTTATTGCCAAAACACAATATTCTTTTAACCTCATTAATTGTTGAGTCTAGCATTCATAAAAATTTCATTACATCGAAAAACCACTTGTAAGTAAGTTTTGCTCACCTTGCAAAAACTCCTGAGTAGGCATAATGATTGCCAAGAAATCCTAGTAAATTGTCAATGAAGTAAGTTTCCAGTAGCCAGTAATTTCTAAAGCATCCGGCAGAAATCTTTTTATTAATATACAATAAAATGTTTATTTTTCATGTAGACTTTGGTTTGGGTATATATTAATACATGTAATGTTATGTGAGATCTGAGACCTGGTACTGACTACAGACAGTGTCAGTTCTAGGGGATCTGGCTGGCTCAGTCGGTTGATTGTCCGACTTCAGCTCAGGTCATGATCTAGCAGGTCATGAGTTTGAGCCCCACATTGGGCTTGGTGCTGTCAGCACAGAGTCCACTTCAGATCCTCTGTCTCTCTGTTTGTCTGTCTCTCTCTGTCTCTCTCTCTCTCTACTTCTCCCCTGCTTGTGGTCTTTGTGTGTGTGTGTGTGTGTGTGTGTGTGTGTGTGTTTCTCTCTCAAAAATAAATAAAATATTTTTTAAAAAGAAAGCGTTGGGGCGCCTGGGTGGCTTAGTCAGTTAAGCGTCCAACTTTCGCTTAGGTCATGATCTCGCAGTTCGTGGGTTCGAGCCTTGCATCGGGCTCTGTGCTGGCTGCCAGCTCAGAGCCTGGAGCCTGTTTCAGAGTCTGTGACTCCTTCTCTCTCTGACCCTCCCCTGCTCATGCTGTCTCTCTCTCTCTCTCTCTCTCTCCTAGAAATAAATAAATAAAAAAAAAAGAAAGCGTCAGTTCTTTGTGAAAAAATATAAACTGAGAGGAAGATAGAGCTCCAGGTGACAATAATTGTCTGGGTGAAAATTATGGAATTTCTAGGGTTTCATTCAAAATAGCCTAACGATGAAAGGAACAAATTAATTGGCTCACTGAACACTTGTATTGAGCACCCACCATGTGCCAGGCACTATTTAGACAAAGGGATACAATAGCAAAGAAGTTAGATAAAGCAGCAAATAGCAATGTACCTTGAAACAGTTCACTAAGCCACACTCACCCGACCCCACCCCCCCCCGTTCTGAGGCAGGGTCAGGTGACCTGACTAAAGAGGCCTCTGGGATAACAGGGGAGGCTAGGCTTGCTTCCTTGGAGGCAATGAAGGAAATCCCTATTAAGTGCCTACTTGATGGCAGACTGTGCAAAGTGCTGTCTAATTCATTTCTGTTGAACCCCCACTGACAGCCCCTTGGGGTCTCTTAATTCTCCTACAATCAGCAAGGAAACCAAGGCTCAGAGGGCCTGGCCACCCGCACATAACCAGATAGTTAGTGAGTAGGTCACTTGGGATTCAGGCCCAGGCCCAGGTATGTCTGACCCCGAAACCATACTCCTTCCTTCTGACACCATTCCTGGGGGCCAGCCATCCCTGACCACTTCATATTTGGGAAGTTCTGGCCCAGTAGGTGAGAGCCAGAGACATGGGGCTGTGCTGTTCATGCTGTGACTCTTTGTTACTTCCTGGGGACATGGGCCCCCACCCAGACACTGGCTCTGGCAGAGAACCCCGACAGTGCAAACTGTGCTTTGTCTCTGTGTTCATGTACCAGCCCTTAAATAAACACCTCTCTGGCCTAAGGCAGGGCTATCTGGAATCTGGGGACCCCTCCTATCTCTGTCCCCCGCCAAACCCCTCCAAGACCTTCAGATGATAGCTGTGGCTTCCACAGGGCTTCGCCTTGAGCTCCAAACTCAAATGTCCTTCACATCCCTGGCCAGCGTGGCAGAAAACTCCTTTCCTCCCTCTGTGTCACTGGCGGCCTCAACAGGCCTCTCCCTGGCGGTGTCGCTCAGGCAGCCTCTTGTCCTCCTTCCTCCCCAAGCCCTCTGCTTTTCTAAGGTGACCCCAGTGCCTGGCTGTGTCTCAGGCCGGGATGCCAGAGGCACTGGGAATAGGATTTCCTTCAAGAGCAATTATCCACTGAGCCTTAACTGCTCACTTCTGAGCACCCCCACCCAAGGGTCCTCTATGCAGGCTGCTGGAGAAATGCTGAATGACTCCCACAGCTGTCTCTGGTGTCCCTTAAAAGTAAGTGTAGAAACCAGTCAACCTTCTGCTTACTTTTCTGGTTTTCATTCCTTATTTTTTCCAAAGTGCTTAAGTATGAAGAAAGAGGCAGCAGTAATTACATTTTTTGCTTCCTGTGTAAGAGCTTTTCTAGAAATCGTGGAGGGTTCCACACACCAACATAATCTCTCTCTCTCTCTCTCTCTCTCTCTCCAACTGGCTTTCTTAAGCAGACAGACACACTAGGCTCCAACTCCATATCTGTGCTCCTTGCCTTTTTGCATCGTGTTTGAAGCCTCACTTCCAAGCTCCCTTGCAGCGAGGCGGATCAGGCGGGCCCCTCTCTGCCCCCAGCTTCCCTTCATCCCGTGATGATTTTGGACAGGGCGACACAGCGACAGACATGGGGTAGCCAAAGCAGAATTTCCAACAATGAAATCCATCAGTTTAAAGAGACCCTAAAAACCTCATTCCTTGAATCTACTTGGAATTATTTTTATAAATGTTCCTAGATGAGAGTCTTTAATTTTCTTTATTTTTCTTCCAGACAGATAGCCTGTTGTGCTCACATTATTTGTTAAATACATCACTCTTCTTCCACTGTGTCAAAATACCACATTTTCATATATAAAATTCTCATTTAAAACAGATCTATTTCTGAATTGTCCATCTGTGCTCTGATCTATACAGCTGTCCCTATGCTTGTATCATATTGATTTATTATGGTGGCTTTTTAGTGTTTTAATACCTAGTAAAATAGATACTGCCTTGCCGCACTCCTTTTTACACTTTTACTGGCTATCAATAGGCATTTTTTTCCTCCATATGAAATTTAAGATCATAATTATCAATTATCCTCCCAAAAGCCATCATTGGAATTCTAAATGGAATTGCACTGATATATTAATAGTGACATAATTGATTTTATATGATACTAACTCTTCCATCCAAGAACATGATATGTTTTTTCATTTATTCAGTTAATTGATGTCCTTCCATCTCACACCGTCATTTATTCCATGTACATAGATTCTGTCCTTTTCTTATCCATATTTTAAAATTTTTGTTAGTGTTGTAAACAGAATGTTTTCTCATTTCCAATTCTAGGTTCTTATTTCTGGAATTAAAAAAAAAAAAGCTTGTGTCCAGCATTACCAAATGCTCTTATTTGTTCTAGAAATTTTCAAAACTAGAATTTCTTGGTTTTTCTGGGTTTGGAATAATATGATCAATTTAGCTCTTTTCTCTCCAATATTTATACATATTATTTTATCTTAGTACATCCAATACAGTTTCCAAAATAATACTGAATAATAAAGGTAAGGCTTGGTATCTTGTTTCTGATTTTCATTGACTTGCCTTTATCATTTCAGGACTTAGAGCAATGTTTTTTGTTTTGTTTTTGTTTTGTTTTTCTTCATTTCTGGTTTTTAGAAATGCAACTCTAAATGTCTTTTTGTTGTTGTTGTTCTGAGAGAGTCTGAGCATGAGGCAGGGCAAAGAGAGGGAGAGAGAGCATCCCAAGCAGGCTCCACACTCAGCAGAGAGCCCAACACAGGGCTTGATCTCACAAACTCTGAGAACATAAGCTGAGCTGATATCAAGAGTCAGACACTTAACCAACTGAGCTACCCAGGTGCCCCATTTCCGATTTTGTTTTAAAAAATAGTCTTAATCATAACTAAATGATAAAAGCCTCCTTTTATTGCGTTTAGAGTGTTTTTGTAGGAATAACTCCTGGGTTTGTTTTCTGGTTTTTTTTTTTGTTTTTTTTTTCCTTTCTTGAAACCCTTTTAAAATGCCTTTTGAGGGTCACCTGGGTGGCTCAGTCAGTTGAGCAGCCGGCTGCAGCTCAGGTCATGATCTCACAGTTTGCAGGTTCAGGCCCCACATCCGGCTCTGTGCTGACAGCTCAGAGCCTGGAGCCTGCTTCAGATTCTGTGTCTCCCTCTCTCTCTGCCCCTTCCCTGTTCGTGCTCTGTCTCTCAATAACAAATAAATGTAAAAAAATGAAAAATAAATTTAAAAAGTTAAAAAACATTTAAAAAAGATAAAATGCCCTTTTGAAAATGCCCTCTTAGCATTTATTGCTTTGTTCACGTTTTTTCTCTTAATTTGTTGATTTGATAAATTATACTGATAGATTTCCTGATATCTAACTACCCTTGCCTTTTCTACTTGGTTGAAATATACCATCCATTTGATACTTGGCTGCATTCTTTTGCTAGCATTTCATTTTTTATTTTCACAGCTGTATCTGTAACCACTGTTGGTCTTTACATTTTTGCGTACTAGCTGTGTAACAACTGAGTATGATATTACCACTATGCTGGCTTCACTAAATGAATTTGGGAGATTTCCATCTCTTTTCTACAATCTGTAACAGTCTTCTATAGTCAGAAATAATCTTGGAATTATTTGTTCTTTAAAGGTTAAATATTTTCAGCTGTTGAAATCATCTGACCCTGGTATCTTTTATATTAGCAGATCTCTAAGTGTTGTTCTAATTTCTTCCACAGTAATTGTTCTGTTTGAATTACCCACCCCTTCGTGGGTCATATTTGGAAATTGTATTTGTCTGGGAAATCGTTATTTTCTTCTAATTCAGGTCAGCAAATAATGCTCATGAGCCAAATCTGGCCCACCTATTTTTCTATAGTCATTGAGCTAAGAATGGTTTATAAATTTTTAAATGGTTATTGAAATACTTACATAACATCCTCGATTTACCTCTTCATTTGAAAAGCCTAAAATATTTACTGCTTAGCCTTCTGCAGAAAAAGTTCACCCACTCTTTTTCTGATTTTCAAATTGTTTGTTGATGAGTTGCACATACCATCTCTTATCATTTTAATCTGTGTTGTCTGTAACTCAGTCTCTTTTCTTACTCCTGATCTTACATATTTTTGCTCTCACACTTTTTTTCTTATTCAGGCTAATGGAGAGTTTATGTAAACATTATTAATCTTTTTAAAAATCTAGTCTTTAAAATTTTTTTAATGTTTACTATTCTTGAGAGAGAAACAGAGCATGAGCAAGGGAGAGGCAGAAAAAGAGGGGGAGACACAAATCTGAAGCAGGCCCCAACCTCTGAGCTGTCAGCACAGAGCCTGACGTGGGGCTCAAACCCACAAACCATGAGAACTTGACCTGAGCCGAAGTCTGACGCTTTACCGTCTGAGCCACTCAGATGCCCCCAAAATCTAGTTTTTATATTTATTTGTACATTCTCCTCTTAGTTTTCTATTTCATTAACATTAGCTTTTGGCTGTGTTACCACATTTCATCATTATTTTGGATACCACTAAGAAGAATAAAACACTTTCACCTAATTTAGGACATAAGGCCTTCTTATCACTTAGAATATTATTTTGTACGTATTGGAAGAGTTTTTGTAACTCATGAGGCATAAGTTTTAATCATATTTCTCTTGTGTATCCATAAAAGGTAAATACAGAATTGCTTAAAAGATTTCTGAGATGTCTTCTCCTTGAGAATCCAGCTCTTGTAAGTCACTATCCACTCACTCATTAATGTTACCATTTTCCCATACAATACTGTCCTCTGTGCTGATGACGCAGCATTTTTTAAAAGGGTGATCTCCCAAATTGCTAATATTTGTTCTGCGAGTTTTGCTGTAGTTCTCTCTTAGTGGAAGTGTCATTCAAAATGTTTCAGTCATGAAACAGGATTCATATCCCTTCCTCAAATAGTGCTTAAATGGGTTTTTGACTGACATGCCAAAGGATTGCCATCGTGCTACCAGGACGAACAGCCAAGTTCTTACATGCACCGGCAGTAACAACAAGGTCACACTGCTACACGGTCAACAGAAATTGAAGATGCACTCTGATTTCCGAGATGTCAAAATAAAATGTAGGGGCGCCTGGGTGGCTTAGTCGGTTAAGCGTCCGACTTTCGCTTAGGTCATGATCTCTCTGTTCGTGGGTTCGAGCCCCTTGTCGGGCTCTGTGCTGACTGCCAGCTCAGAGCCTGGAGCCTGTTTCAGTCTGTGACTCCCTCTCTCTCTGACCCTCCCCTGCTCACGCTGTCTCTCTCTATCTCCTAGAAATAAATTAAAAATAAAATAAAATAAAATAAAATAAAATAAAATAAAATAAAAAGTAAAATGGGTCTTAGAATCCATGAAATGTGGTAATTCTCACTTCCTGGTTTATTTAAGTTTACTGGGGTTTTTTCCTTTTACAAAGAGAGGTAATATGTTTATTTTTAGTCTTCTGTATTAATGAAGATATTTGAGGCTGTGAATTTTTCTATAAGCACAGCTTTTGAAATGAGGTCTAAGTATAAAGATTTTTTTTTTTTTGGCTTTTACATAGATTGTAAATTACAGTTTTTACTTTTGATTGCACCAAGTGTTTTCTATTTATTCTTATTCTCCATGTAGCAATATTTTGGTTACTCTCCAGTATCTGCTTTTTTGTTTTGTTTTGGTTTTTGTCAGTGTTTGTTTTTAATTGTCCTGGATTATGACTATACAACTTGTGTTGTAAAATCTCTTTTAAAATGTAATAAGGAAGGGTGCCTGGGTGGCTCAGTTGGTTGAACATCTGACTTCAGCTCAGGTCATGATCTCATAGTTTATGAGTTCGAGCCCCATGTTGGGCTCTGTGCTGACAATGCAGGGCCTGCTTTGGATTCTCTGTATCCCTCTTTTTCTGCCCCTCCCCTGCTCACACTCTCTACTTCTCTCAAAACATAAATGAATATTTAAAAAATAATAAAAGTAAATAAAATGTCCTTGTTGTAACATATATAACTATTTTTTTTAAGTTTCTGTGGACATACAAAAAAATGTATAATATTCATTTGAAGAAAATTAACCTGAAATTAATTAAAATAAAATCCACTAAGAATTAAAATCAGTTTGATAATTTTTCATTCAATTCTTCATTGTCTTATTTTTTCCACTAGTTATGAAAACTAGAAAATTAAGAAATTTCAAGGAGCCTAGAGTTTCTGGATAATATGGAAACTTAAGTGAGCTGGGGGAGGGAGACTTTTTAAACCACATGGTCAAGTGGAGGTCAAGGTGCAGCCACAGCATTAGAAGTCAGACCTGTAAGTACTGCTACGTGCTGGTGACTGAGACGGTCTAGAAGGGTGTTTGGGGTTTTTTGTATTCACATGCCAGGCAGGTTCAGTTTGCAAAAACTATATGATGTTTGTACATTTCTGTATATATTTTAAGTTTTTTTAATGCAACCCAGAGATAGAGTTATTTCATGTCATTTCTTCTTTCCCTATTCCCGTTTTTTTTTTTTTCAACAAATATTGATCTAAAAGAAATATTGATTCCACCTTTAGGCCTCTGTCTGTGAAAACTGCTTCATGCTCCTGCTCCTTCTTTTCTTCATAGCTCCTTTCCCATATATTAGTCAGGATAATTTAACCTGCGGTTTAACCCAACATTTCTATGGCTGAACTTGCTCCCACAAAGCCCTTGTACAAGTCAGGACAACTTCCTCTGTCTTGTCTCCATCTAGAAAGCATGACCTTTAAACATCACAGTAGCAGAGAAAGAGAAATCTGGAGCACCCACTTGGTTTTTAAGAGCCAGGTCTGCAAGTGGTTTGCACCACTTCTGCCCTCATCAGATGGCCAGAATCCAGAATCCAGTTGTCACAGAACCCAGTCAAACTAACCGCAACGGGGGGGGGGGGGGGCAGGAAAAAGTTGCTTTCATTTTGCTTCTGGTCACATGCCTTAACGGCCTAGGAGAGCAGCTTCACACATCAACCCTGCAATCTTCCCAGCTGTTCCCGATATCTCTTAATCCTGCAAGCCAGCTGTTAAACTCAAAACTGGTATCTTAATCCCTTCATTTTCATCATAAAACCAAATGATATAAGTAAACATTTTGCTTTATTAGGAAAGCAGAAAGACCCTGCTGCTTGTCGCTACTTGGGTTTGGGGTGGGAAAGGGAGAGTTTTACTTATCTCTTTGATTGTTTCTTTTTTTTGGACATTCCTTAGTACTTGTCCAATTTTACCTTTGATATTCCCATATAACCAATATGTTAAAAGAATCAAACTCATGTGATATAATAACAAATGGCTTGATCATTTTCTCCTCCTACCTATTCAAACCCATTCTGAGGGGCTAATTTTTTCCCCTGCCCACAAGATGGAATTTAAGGCAAGTCTCATGGGTTCATGGTCAATGGTCACCAATTAAAAAAAAAAAAAAGCCTTTTAGCTACATGTAGTCATGAAAATATTCTCAGTTCAATAATTAAAATATCGAGCCCTAGGTAATAATTGTAATATTCAACCCCATTTAGAAAGAAATCTCTTACCTGTCCCTTAGACAGACATGCTTTGAGAAGGAAATAGGTGTAATGGACTCTTCCTATTTCTTCATCTTGGGCTTCTATTCTCTTCCACCATTCTCTACCTCTTCTAGGCTTATAGTGCAGGGAGAGATGAGCAGTGGAACTATTCTTACTAGACAGATACTGTCATGAGTAGGTGCACTACAAAGATTAATTCCAGCAAGCATGGAATACACCTGAGCTGTTTACTCAGAAAAGAAATATACACCAGCACGGCATTGAATCCTGGTCAAGGCACAGCTAATGGTCACTTTATAGCCATGCATCCAAATTTTGGGCTGGTTTGTACCAGCTTGCAGCATTGCTTAATGATAAGAGTGAGGTTGATGATTTGTATCTGGTCTTAGTGAGGACCTCAAAAGTCTCAGCCATTGGAGCTGGTTGCATAGCAAAAATATATCTACAATGACCAGCAGAGTATAAGAAACTCTGGTCGAGACTACTTTGGGCTCCCTGGTTCCCATGTATTCTATGCACACAACAGTGGTTCCTCTCTGAGAGAGCTAGCGCATCTTGTCATGGCCCTTACAGAAAGAAGACACTTTGAGCTTTCTCCTGGTCTCTCCTGATTCCTTACTAGCCTGTGACATAGCCTGTGGCTGAGATGTATATCTTTGCTGTAGTGTTGGTGCTATAGTTTATCCTTTTCCTGTGATAAACTATAGATTTGTCAGCACTGACATTGGCGACCTTGAAGCTTCTTTAGCAAATATACCCCACCTGCCACCATTAGTGCACTTGACACTTGACTTCCTAGAACCGGCAGCTGTACACGACTCTTTCTTTTGAGGGGCACTTTTGTGGGTTCTTCAGAGAACTCCTCCCCCAACCATGGTTTCTCCCATCAAATTGAGTCCAGTGATACCCAACAGCACTCTCTGTTCAGTTCGCCTTGCCCTTCGAAGCTATTGCCTTGTTTTCAAGTCTATCTAAGACAACCTTCCCCAGTCTTCTAATACCCCTGAGCAGTATCTGGTCAAAAGGAAACATATATTCTTTGCCCCAGACAACTTGGGAGTGAAAGTCCCCTTCTTTGCAGTGATATCTTTTCACTCCTCTCTCAGCAAAACAAAGCCACAGCAGTCTATCATTCTGTTGCCCCAGGTATGACTCAGACATTGGTTCATTGGGACACACATCAAACTCACTGGCGGTTCCATTGAAGACCTTCTCCCCAGGCATGAGGTAAAAGAAAAGTGCTCCACCTTTCCAAACAAAAATCCTTTTAAAATCTCTATTCAACCCTTTTAAACCCTTCATGGCTGAGGGGATAAGAGACCCAAAACTGGCTTTGAACACTTTCTTGCAAGTCATCATGAATGGTCTCAAATAGAAGTTAATGTGGTCTTGAAGCCTTTGCCAAAAGTGATACCATAAGAGTTTTATTTTAACATCCCATTACACTGACATAAGTGCAAAATCAAAGATTTGAATGCACACCTACCTGATTCCAAAGTCCATGTTCCTTCTACTATTCCAAACAACCGTCACCTATGTCTAATTAAGAATTTTATGTCATTTAAGTATATGCCATTTTGGGGCGCCTGGGTGGCCCAGTCAGTTGAGTGTCTAACTTCGGCTCAGGTCATGATCTCACAGTTCGTGGGTTTGAGCCCTGCGTCAGGCTCTGTGCTGACAGCTCAGAGCCTGGAGCCTGTTTCAGATTCTGTATCTCCCTCTCTCTCTGACCCTCCCCTGGTCACACTGTCTCTTTCTCTCAGAAATACATTTTTAAAAAAATTTAAAATTTTTTTAAAAAAAGAGAAAACATTACTGTTTAAAAAAAAATTTATGCCATTTAGAATTTATTTAGTACTTTAATAGTCTTCGTTTTGGTCCTGGAAAAGATGCCTTTCCAAATGTATGTGTGTAACACATCCTTCTGTTCTCATTGATTTTTTTTCCACTTTATGAATGGATGAAAAACCATTGGTTTCTCTTTCCTTGGTCAAGTGGAAAAAAATTTTTAAGTGTTTATTTACTTTTGAGAGACAGAGAGTGGTGAGGGGCAAAGAGGGGCGGGGACAGAGGATCCAAACCAGGCTCCACCCTAACAGCAGATAGCCCAATACAGGGCTCAAACTCATGAACCATGAGATCATGATCTGAGCTGAAGTCACCCGCTTAACTGACTGAGCCACCTAGGTACCCCAAGTGGAAAAAATTGATTACCTCCTATGCTCAATAAATAGCAGAGTTTTAACCTTTGTCAAACTGAAGTCTTGTGGCATTCATGCTAAAAGAAGTAGGGAGGTTTGGTGGAGTACAAAAGAAATTTCTTTTTTTTTTTTTTTTTTTCTGAACAATGCTTGGAAAAGGTATTTGAAGCCTTGTTGCTGGTTACTAACTCTGAAGTGTGTGATTTCCAAATTTTCACTTCCAACTGAGCCCATATCAACAAATGTATAAATCTCACTACTTGCTGTGGGTTCACTGTGGGCAGTAAATTCAGGGCTATTTGACTCCCCTTCTCACCCTGACCTTTGACCATGTGGTCAGCTGGTTAGAAGTCACTAGGGACTTGCCTTCCCATATCTTAATTTTTTCCTTTACTCATTCTGTCCGCCTCTTCCTATAACAGCTCCAGAGTGGAAGCCAATTGAGAGAGAACTGTGTACAAAAGACAAAGTTCCCCTTTTCTAAATACTTAAAAAGAGCCGGCAGCACTTCTATCTAGAAACAAGTTTGTAAGAATGACCCACAACCATAAATCTCTCACTCTATAGATAGAGTGCCCTACTGTGGCAGAAGGACAGGGTAGGCTTCTGAGCCTGAACTCTTACCACAAAAGCCTCAACTGCATGGTTTAAATAAACACCTTGACATTGGCTACTCTAATTTCAGGAAGACGTAAGACAAATTCTTCTGTAGATTAAAAAAAATTTTTGTTGTAAGTCCATTTAAAAAAGATGTTAAAGAAAAGTTTAAACAGTTTTTCCCCACCCCACCTCATAGGAAATCAAAGTTAGAAGCTTGGCCATTTACTATCCCACCTTTCTTTATAATCATTTAAACATTTATAAGCATATATGCATCTGTGTACAAGGTAGTCTTTCTTTCAGTCATACTTTTAAATGACATCATGCTGTGCACATTACAACTGAATTTCTTTTCCTACGTAGATAAGGTATTAATTGGGCTATATGCTTGGCTGCAGATAACAGATCCAAATTAAGAAGACAGACATTTCTTTCTGCCTTCAGAGTCCCTGGGTAGATGGTCCAGGGGCCTTCTGCACACAGTAAGCCAGGCATTCAAGCCTTTTCTATCTTGTTGCCCATCCTCCCCAAGCAGTACCATTCATCCACATGACCTGTTAGCCACATGCCAGGAAATAGCCACATTCCAGGAAACAGCCGCATTCCAGAAAATAGGGTGGAGAAAAGAGGGAGAAAAAGGACCTTTTCCACCCCCTTCCTCCTTTTCAGAACAACACAGAAGTCGGCTATCTAATATCCCCTCACTTCTTATTAACCAGGATCTGGTTGCATGGCTATTCCTTGCTGCAAAGGAAGCTGGGAAGTGTAGTCTTCCCCTGGGCAACTATGTGCCTGAGCTAAAAAAATCTCAGAAAGGGGTAGACTTATTTGGAGGATGGAGGTAGTAGCTAGCAGCCTTTGCCCCACATAGAGCTCTTACTATTATACATGTTGCTCTGAATCTTTTTTTTTTAAATAGCTACTCAATTTTCTGAAGTGTGGCTATATCATAGTTTATCCAACCACTCTCCTTTTTCTAAAAATCTGTGTTATTTCTAGGTTTGTTGTTTTCCCTCTGCCACACCAACAAGAGTACTTGAATTTGGAAGAAACTTACCAAATATATTTAAACAGATTAGTCACATTTTGATCTTCCTTGACTGACAGGTGGAGGGACTGTCAAGTCTCTCTTCTTTTATATTAAACAATCATGAATAAAGTTGAAAAAACTCATGTAAAAGGCCACAGCACCCTCTGGTCTTCCCTTGTCTGCTGGGTGCCCGTTATTCCTTCTCATTGAAAGGAGCTGTTGACGATCACACAAACAGAACCAGACGTATGTACTTAACTAGGAGGAGGCTGCCTTTAGGGAAGACCATGACCTTGCTTATTTTCTTTAGATAAGAGATTGTGAGCTATATTCTGAGAGGTATACCCTTCAGCTTAATTTACCCTTCAAAGCTGAGGGTTTGTAGTTCTGGGATTCCTGGCAAGAAAATGGCTTTGGGTTAGAACAGGGATCCTCTGTAACCTGAATTCACAATCATAATACAGTCTTTGGGAGAAAGAATTAAAAAGCAAAACGAAAGAGAGAGGGAAGGCAGGACGGAGAGTGAAGGGAAGAAGGAGACACGAAGTGCTGTGCAGCAATGTGCAGACACCAGAAGTATGTCCCGGCAAAAGGGCCTCTGTTGGTTGTCTCTTTGGTTGTAAGTAACAGAAAATAACTCAAGTTAGTTTAACGGGAGCAGGAGGCTTTATAAAGAGATAGGACTATCTCAGAAGGCAAAAGAAACATAGGATCAGAAGAAGGTAGAAGCCCCAAAAGAAAAAAGCTCTCTGAAGCTGTTAACATCTGTTTTTCTTTTCCCTCTGAAGACAAGCCTTTGATGCTTCTCCGTGCATGTGCGAGCAGAAGGTGAGCTTGCCTCGGCTCCTGAGATCCTGTCCTCTCTCAGCAAAAGACCAGCCCAAACTGCCTGGGTCATATTCTCAATTCCAAGTCCCCAGGAGGAAAAGTCTGGTTGGTCAGGTGCCCACCCTTGGTCTAATCTGCTGTGGCCGGAGAGGCAGCGTCAGGTAGCACAAACCTGGCTGCCGGAACCGTGTCCGTGGGAATGAAAGTGTACTTCTCTAAGAAAGCACGTGATTGTGGACCGGGAAGACAGCCAAGTACCTAATCCAGTTGAAGACAACACCAGGTACCTACTCGAGTCTCTTAATAAGGGAAGGAGAAGATATTCTACCTCAAATAATACAAACTGCAGGAGCCATCCCTGAATATGTTTCCTGGATTAAAGATGCGGATTTCACAGTCAAGGATTGACTATTATGGATCTGGCAGTCTTGCCAAGCCTTAGCATTCAAACCAATACATCAGAAAAGGGTCATTGGTTATTGTGCAATCATCTGAACACCACTCCAGCCCATAGGAAGGTAGGTTTGGATTTTCTCACCACACTCAGACCCACTATCAGGCAAGTCATTTCAGTCTTAGACATGAAGGGCCTACCTGCTCCTAGGAAGTCATAAGCCAGGACAAAAACAAGCTCATGAAATGAGAGCGAAATTAAACTTAAGAATGGTACTTACCACATAGAGCAGGGAGGTGAACCAGTGGGAACAGAGAAATAAAAGGTTCTCCAGTATTCACAGGATACACTTTGTGGCCACTCCCATAGATTCATCCACATGCCTCTTTCCCAGACCTCCCTACCCCCAGGATTCTGATCTTTCTCCTGCTGGGCCTCTGACCAATCAGTCAAGCCATTCACTACTGCCTAGAGTCCATTCATATTCTTACCTTGAACTACTTGTCTTCCCATGAGAGTAGACGAGTATATGCGCCACTCAAAATTCTGCCCTTTGAGAGGGTTTAGGTCTTTATCGGTTATACTAACCTCTGCCATTCCCCCAAGGATGCTACATTATTTCTTTATTCACAGTTGTTTACTTGTTGCTGAATACCAAGGTACCACAAAACATGGTGGCTTAATACAGCAACTATTTTATTATTTAGCATGATTCAGGGGCTTCATTGGATCATTCTTCTGTTGTTCTTCTGGAGCCTTTCGTGCAGATGCATTCAGATGACAGCTGGAAACAGAATGTCAATATAGCCACATCACATGGTGGCACCTTGGCAGAGATGGCTGGCAGACTGGAGCCTCCCTTCCCATGTAGTCTCAGCATGCAGCTACCTAGAGCTTCCCCATAAGGCAGCTGGATTCTAAGAGCAAGTATTCCAGGACAAGCCCCCGCTATGCAAACTCTTATTAAGCCTTTGCTTGTACCATACCTACTTATATCCATTTTCCCAAGTTCAGAGTCAATGTTGGAGGGAACTACACAAAGTTGTAAATATTGGGAGGCATAATTCATTGGGGTCACCAAAGTTACAGCCTATTTGGTCATTAGGAGGACAGCAGCTCCAGGGGCTTTCGTTTGACTTTTTCCACTGCACTACCTCTTAGTTTAGAGGCTAAGGAACAAGTATGACACTTCTGCAGACTACCAAGTAGGTCTGTTCCAGGAAAATGACCTCTGGGTTAGCCCATGGACTCAGTGTACACTGTGAGTTGGACCTAGACTGTCTAAGAGGGAGGGACCCCAGGTGTTAACATCAAGTCAGACTCTGCTGCCAACAGTCTTTGAAATGTTTGGATATCTCTCTTTATCCAGTGCACAGTTGACTGAGTAAACCACTGGAGGCCCTTGGCGGAATTATTACCCAGACTAATTATCACCATATTCACCTGCCATGGTACTGCAGATTTCTTCCTCCTGATGACTCTGCCTCTCCTTCCATAAACAGGTTTCAAGTCCAAAACTGCCTCAGGTCTGGAAACTGGACAAGAGACACCATAAATTTTTACTGGAGTAGTTCCCTCAAACTCCCAATAATCCTCGATACTTTTTAATTGTATGGATGGAGCAATGCTTTTTGGCTGCCCCTCTCTCTCACCTGTAGGGATACTGCATTTTACTAACCAGCTCTCCAGCTCTCAGGGGGTCAAAGCTTCTGGCTGCCGCCTTGACCTTGCCGTTAATTATGAAGATAGTGCCCCATTTATTCCTGATAGTTAAGTGCCAGCACCTGAATCCTATCAGCCCCACTGCTGAACTCATTGCTATAACAACATTGCCTGCCACCAGCCCTGGCCCCTTCAGAACACCTCTGAACTTCTCAATGATGTGGACATCCTTCTTGCCAGAGCTGGCAAGAGCCGTGTGTGTGTGTGTGTCTGTGTGTGTGTGTGTGTGTGTGTGTGTGTGTGTGTGTGTGTGTGTATGAAGTATATGATTCAGAAGCTTTCCCATGGAGCATAGTTAGTTGTTGGAGGGATTTGTTTTGTTTTGTTTTACCCTTAGTATATTCTCTCTAGCACACTCACTTCTCTGACCCTCTTTCCCTCTACCATGTGCTACAAAGTTGTGGCATTTCTCCTTCACTTAGCATAGAGCATTACTTTCTTCAAACTTATAAGAGCAATGTGCCAGCAGCATATCAGCATCATCCCCCGAGGTCCTTTCCAAGGTATCAAATTATGTGTCCTGTGAGAGTGTCCCCATATCAGTAAACTCTCCTTTAGTCAACTTTCTGTTTCCACTTCACCCCTACCCCTACTCGATCCAGAATCCCACCCAGCTCTTCCAGATGGGGACACCACATATTCACTAAGGATTGCCGCTCCCCTTCTTCCCTTACAGGCCCAACACTTCTCTGGCCAGGTTACACTGTGACTCAACTCTAGTTGTTGGTCTAGGGAAGAGATACAGATAGATCTTGGAGGTGGCCAGGATGAGTGTCTCTGTCTTGTCTTCAAGAAAATGGTGAACTAGCCTTTATTAGTGAGAACTACGACCATTTTCATAGACCTATAGAGTTCAGGGGACTCTAGGAATTAAAATTTTCGATTACATTAACCCAGTGACCCCATCCCAAGGCTCAGAGTTCCACACCTTTCTCATCAGGACCCTGACGTTGGGATAGCAGACTTGCCAGGTGTGAGAAGTCAACCTCTTCTGGAGGTCCATCGCCCTTATAATTAAGTGCTAAACCTGATGTGGAACATTTTCTGCCCTTTGGCTATGGAAATGAGAGTCTCTCTATGTGCTGCCAAGGAGGTCCTCTGCTTCTCAAGCTTCACCTTAAATTGGTGATTAATCACTCTCAGTCTTTCATTTTCTCAGGGTCTTGATACCCCCAACCAACCACCATCCAATTTCACAATCCTAAAAATGTTTACTTTCCCTGACCTCTCAAATACTGAAATATTACATCTGCCAGTAAATTCCACTCTGCCGATATCCCATCTCAGTTCACCATATTTTAGCAATTGCACCATATCATACACCAGGGGGCCACAACTGGTGACGGGGTCCTCACTCCCACTTGGTTGGTGGCATCATCCCCCAGATCCTATTTCCTAGGACTACACCTGCACCAACCTTCACAGATGGGCTCCATGGAAACAAACTCTGAGATGGAAGTTGATTGGGATGTCCTGTTGGGAACAGTGCTGAAAGCAAGCAAGCAGAATGGAGCAGAGGGGACATGTGATGTGGTGGCAGCAAAAGTCTAAGCCGATCCCATGGGGAGTTCTCAGACTGGAATGGATTTCCATTTTGAATGGAATGGAATATTTTCAGAGATACCCCATAGTGAGCAAGGGGCTCAGACATTTGCACCACATGTCATGTCAACCTCTCCTTGGAGCAAGGCAGCTTCCTTTGTCTTAGGGCAGTTTCTGAAGGAGGATCTTGCTAGGAGCCATCAGCAGGCAACATGACTGCATCTGGGTGAATGAGTGCCTGAGTCCTCAGGGAGGGTCCTAGAAGGTGTATCTCAACATTCACCTTGTAGCCTAAAGAGGAGAATGTACAACATGAATCTAATCCTCTCCATGCACTTAATAATAATGAGATATTAGGAAATTGTAACTATGTTTCCAATATTACTTAAAGATTTGGCCAATATAAAATAATGGCAGAACAGTGAAAAAGACAACAAACATCAAAAACCTGAAAGCCTCAAAATCCTACAATCTCATGATTAGTGAAACAAATTAATACTTACCTGGCAGAGGAGATACCAAGATCACGAAGGTGGTTTTCCCAGGGAAAGGCTTATCCATTGCATTCTGGATGTGCTGACCCCTGCAATTTCCCCAAATGTGGGAAACTTGACGCGCATAATTTGTGGTAGTGGGGGACTGCATTCCCACTTTCCACTGAAAAAAAAAAAAGAAACAAATTAAAAAGCAGATGCAGGGATGCAGGGTGGCTCAATCAGTTGAGCATCCGACTTCAGCTCAGGTCATGACCTTGTGGTTTGTGAGATCAAGCCCTGTGTCCGTCTCTGTGCTGATAGCTCAGAGCCTGGAGCTGCTTTGGATTCTGTGTCTCCCTCTCTCTCTGTCCCTCCCATACTCACACTTGGTATCTCTCAAAACTAAATAAACATTAACAATTAAAAAAAAAAACACACACATTTCAAAGCTAAATGTCAGTAACTGGGTATTGACCACAGCTTTTACCTGTTTATATCCATCATGTCCCACTCACCAGGCAATTGTGGGCTGACTTAGTGCAAAGATTTATGAAATTCTCCTGATTGGCTGTGATCTAGAAGGAGCTCTTTGTTTGGTTCTCAACCCACTTCTTCCACCTTACATTCTTCTGGGAAGGCAGCAGATAGAGCGTGTTCCAGGGTCCCAGCATGTGTCAGCTGGAATTGGTAATTATTTGAGACTTTATCCAAAGTTATTTCCAAGAGAAGTCTGCTCTACTTCCAGGGTGGAAGAAAATCAGAAAAGTCAAAATAAACTCATATGTACTCGTGTATGATACAATCAACAGAAAACCCTGAACTACTGGCACTTCAGAGAAGCCAAGAACTAGGCAAAGATTCAGATTTTAAAATCAGTCTCTTCCCAAGTGTGTTTTTAAGTGCCCGGGTTTCCAAAATTCATGCTGTACATTCAAAACAACTCTCCTGGAAATTTTAAAACAAACCCCAATGAGTTTATTTTCTTTTCTTTGCAAAGCATTTAAGTTGTGTACCTGCAAGGAAAGACCTCTGTCCCTCGACTAGTAACCTCTTGGAAGTTTTTAATCCTCAAGCAAAATGTAGGTGTGAGGGCTTCCTGATCTGATTCAAAGCCACTTTAACATTGAGAAAAAGTGTATACACAATGCCCACTCCATTCTCATGGATTTATTTGTGCTTGGGTTTTTTGGGGGTTGGTTTTGGGTTTTTGTTTATTTGTTTTTTGTTTGTTTATTTTTTTGGTTTTTGGTGGGTTGTTTTTTCAGGATTCTTGATTTCCTTTTGATTTTATGGTGAGTTAGCATTTAATTTTCAAATCACTTTCCTGGGCCAGGCTTGTCAGCAAACAGCTAAATTGGCCTCTCTCTGCTCTGGCAAGAGTCTTCGGTGGCTCTTGCTATGCCTGACCACCACCCTTCAGCGTATCCTCCTTCCCTACAGAGCCACAAAACATGGAGACCGTCGTTGGACAAAGGATTGTCTTGTCCTCCAAGGTAGCTTTCCATGAGGAGCTGTGAAAGAGAAGGAAAAACATCTCTGGTCTCTCCTTTGCCAGCACTGCCACTAGCTGGCTATGTGACCTTGGGCAAGTCACCTCTCCTTTCTACATCTGAGTCTTCACTAGTAAAATGAGGGTGTGGGATTAGATAATGTAGTAAGAACTCTGGCTTGTTTATTATTAGCACTTGGAACTGACACTTTTAACCTTCCCCTTTCATCTTCCCTTTCTGTCCCACATCTGGGAAAGCTGGAAAAAAGGAAGGAAGGAAAGAAGGAAGGAAGGAAGGAAGGAAGGAAGGAAGGAAGGAAGGAAGGAAGAGAAAGAAAGAAAGAAAGAAAGAAAGAAAGAAAGAAAGAAAGAAAGAAAGAAAGAAAGAAAGAAAGAAATAGAGGAAGAGAGAAATAAAGAGAGAAAGAGAGAAAAAAAGAAAAGCCTAGATGTTCCCTTGAGGGAGTTTTAGGTCAGATAAACCTCTGGGGGCAGGAACACTCACCACAGTCCCATCCTCTAACCACCTTAAAAACCCTGAGCCAGTCTCCTTTCCCTGCTCTTTCCAGCCATCTTTGGTCCTGTCCGGGATCTACTCTACCCTCCCCCCAAAAGATCATTATATGATAATAAACCTTTTCATACCCTTTTGATATATGGTATAATGTGAACCAAATATGGGGCTACAGTCCATCCAGTGTCTATAGAGTGATCACAACAGACAATGTCAGATCTTTCTCGAAAGCAACGCTGTCCTGGAGATATGTAATGTGAGCTGCATGTGGGAATTTAAACTTTCTTGTAGCCACTTTAAAAAAGTAAAAACATGAGGGAGTCCCTGGGTGGCTCGGTCAGTTAAGTGGCTGACTTCCACTCAGGTCATGATCTCACGATTCATGAGTTTGAGCCCCGCGTCTGGCTCTATGCTGACAGCGTGGAGCCTGGAGCCTGTTTCAGATTCTGGGTCTCCCTCTCTCTCTGCTCCTCCCCTGCTCACACTCTGTCTCTCTCTCTCTCTCTCAAAAATGAATAAACATTTAAAAAATTTTAATTTAAAAAAGGAAAAAGGTGAAATCAATTTTAGTAATGTAGTTTATTTAACCCACTATATCCAAAATATAATCATTTCAACATGTAATCAATAAAAAAAAGTGTTCAGGAGATAGCTTAGCATTTTTTTTCCATACTAAATCTTCAGAATCTGGTAAGTATTTTGCACTACGCCATGTCATGCGGAGGGACTCATCACATTTCAAGTTCTGAAAACTTGGGGCTAGTGGCTACTGTATCAGGAGGTACAGTTCTAAGAGACCCCAATGAAACCCCAGATTCCTGACACTATTGTTGTTTATAAGTAGTCTTACCATATTCATCAAAACTAAGATGCTATCAATTATACCTTATTTCATGTATCATTTAAAAAGTTGTAATTATAAATGCCATAAATTGTCAGATGGATTCAAAATTCAGAGATATTAAACTGTGAAAAAAAGTGTATACCTTAGAACTGATTTAAAATACATATGTATATATAGTCATTTCCCCTAAAAGGCCCTACTCCGGGGAAAGCTGCAAGGTGAGAAAATCAATGTCTTTGGTTCTATCACCCGTTTCCTATGAGATTCTGTCTCTCTCCTTTGACCCTCTCTACATAACTCCTGTCAATCCTTGCTTTAATTACCATTAAGTGATGAGGAAGTGCTCATTGATAAGCACTTATTGTATTATAGGAATCTTTGATGTCCACTTGTATTTTCAAAGAGCACATCTAAGTGAGACATTTATTGAGCACTACACTAGGCAGTGAGCTCACCTAATCCTTCCAACAGCCCTAGGAGTTAAACATTATCTTCTTTTCAAAAAAAAAACCAGACCCAGAGAGGTTAAGTAACTTACCCAAGGTCAAACAGTGTCGAAACAGCAAGTTCACTTTCAAATCGAGATCTGTCTGACTTAAGAGGCCAGGTGTTTTCCCTATAACCAAAAGGAGAAGGTGAAAACGTCAGGATGACAGGTAAGGCCCCAAAGGGAACTACTTACCTGCTCCCTTCCTAATGAGACCACCTCACCCTTCACAAATCCCTAAGGATTGAACGGCCAGTGGCCTCCCCCTCAGAAACCCCATCATATGCCAGCTCTGCCCGCCGTATTTGGCCACCATGGTGATTCAGCAGGTTTCCTCTGCAAGAATGCAGGAAGCATTTGGAACTGACAAACCCCTAAAAAATATGCACCATCCTGAGCTCCAGGGAAATGCCTCAGTGAGCAGACTCAAGTGCACAGAAGGAAAAGGGCTGCATGTGCATGTTTGGAGGGGAGGCTCTGCACAGCTGAGTGGTCATGGCCCATCACTCATCACACAGTGGCTCTACAGCTGCAGTTCTCAGGAGCCCAGCAGCCCAGAGCCAGGCTGGGCACACATGACTTGTTTCTCTCCCCCCATGGGCTTGACAGCAGCAGCTCGAACACCTCACTTGGGTTGGAAGAGCCTCCTAGCCAGCCAGGCAGACAGAATTCCGGCCAGGCCCAGAGAGCTGAAATGTGAGAAGGGGCGATTCTTCGGGGTAACCAGGGGCAAGGCAGCATGAAGCATAGGTGATGCTTCCAGCCACATGCGAAAGGACCTTTCAACCAAGTCCTTCAGCTACAGGTGTGAGTGGGCATCAAGACCGCTCTTAAGCACAATCCTCATTGATAAGCCATGAATATTAGGGAGGAACTAAACAAGAAAGGAGTACTGGATGCATTCATAGAGAAAGAAGACAGTGCAAAAAATGAAGACAAGGCTCTGTCAATGATGGAGATTAGAAGCAGACTGTCTTTGGAAAGAGTTTCTCTGCCACTTTGGGAGTCAGGCACTCAATAACTATTTACTAAGTGAATCATTCTATCTTCATAAATATTCAATGATGAAGGGAAATACAAATCAAAACCACACTGAGATACCACCTCACACCAGTCAGAGTGGCTAAAATGAGCAAATCAGAGAACTCGAGATGCTGGCGAGGATGTGGAGAAACGGGTACCCTCCTACACTGTTGGTGGGAATGTAAACTGGTACAGCCCCTCTGGAAAACAGTGTGGAGGTTCCTCAGGAAACTAACAATAGAACTCCCCTATGACCCAGCAATAGCACTGCTAGGAATTTACCCAAGGGATACAGAAATGCTGAGGCATAGGGGCACATGTACCCCAATGTTCATAGCAGCACTCTCCACAATAGCTAAAACATGGAAAGAGCCTAAGTGTCCATCAACAGATGAATGGATCAAGAAGATGTGGTTTATCTATACCATGGAATACTACATGGCAATGAGAAACAATGAAATCTGGCCATGTGTAGCAACATGGATGGACCTTGAGGGTGTTATGCTGAGCGAAATAAGTCAGGCAGAGAAGGACAAATATCATATGTTTGCACGTATAGGAGGATTAGGAGGAACTTGACGGAGGAACAAGGGGGAGAAGAAGGGCAGAAATGGTGGGGGAAAGGGAGAGAGGCAAACCATGAGAGACTCTTGAATGCTGACAAAAACTGAGGACTGATGGATGTGGGGGGGAGGGGGGGATGGGCATGGAGGAGGACACTTGTGGGGATGAGCACTGAGTGTTATGTGGAAACTAATTTGACAATAAACTATTTGTAAAAAAAAAGAAAGAAAGAAAAAAAAATATTCAATGATGAAAACATTTTTATCCTCATTTTACAGATGAAGAAGCAGTCAGAACAACTGAAAGGTTCACAGCAAATAAGTGACAGAGCCAAGATGTGAACCTAGATCTTTAGGACCAAAACCTATGCTCTGAAATATCAGAAAGCCATTAGTAAGCTTTGGCTGCAGGTCTCAGAAGACCCAACACAAACAGGCTTAAACAAGGAGGAAATGGTGGTGGTGGTTCCAGGATTGAGCATCACCAAGGAGGTGCATGACCAAGGACATAACTTCTCCATCCTTCTCTCTTTGACCGGTCACCTTCAGTGTATGGCTTGTCCTCTTGGGCTGTTGGCTCTTCTCATGGTCCCAGGATGGGTAGCCAAGGAGTAGGCATTGTGTGCAGACAATGGTAGCACTGAGAACCACTCTGTCTTGTAAATCTCATTGAGAACAAAGAGAAACATCCTAAAAGCAGAGCCCCAGCAAACTTCTCCGCTCATTTTATTGGCCAGGATTGAATCTCTGGGTCATACTCAATCTAAACATGTAGTAAGAGAAATGAGATGACCCTAATCATCTTAGATAAATATTCATCCTCAGGGGTTGAGAAAAGACCACAGCCTCTTCTACAAAGGAGGGCAAACCACTGGGGTTTTGTTAGTTTTCTAGTTATTGTTGCTAGTCAAGAAATGTCCTGAAATTGAAACCAACACATTAACAAATGCTTTACCATTCTACCCTGAGGAAACACTGGCAAACCTGACTGATTTATGAGCTTATTTTCAAAAAGTCCACCAACCACCAATAAGACTAGTTAAGACTGGATTAAGCCAGGAAGAATTCTTGCAGAGACACAGAAGGGACTAAGAGGGAAGGAAAGTAGCCTCTGTGAGGACACACCTGAGATGCTCCCGTGCTTGTCATAGATGCTGCCATTTAATGAACACGTGTCCCATGAAAGGACAGGATTCCTGACTGCTCATGCTCAGAAAGGAGGACACATCCCTTGGTCTCTATATCCAATCAGCATATTGCATTCAACCTACATCCCCCATGACATCCTGACCAGTCACCCTTAACTAAATATGACCCAACACTTGGGGAGGTGGATTTGAAGCTTGCCTTGCCCTCCTCCATTGGCTGTCTCTCAAATAAACCCTTTCTTTGCTACACACTCAATGTCTCAGTAACTGACTTTGCTGCATGTTGGGCATACGAACGGGTTTGGTTACAAAACTTAGTGGCATGAAACAATAATGATTTAATGATTCTTACAGATAATTTGGAAAGGCACAGAAAGGATAGTTAGTATCTGTTTCATGATGTCAGAGACGTTAGCTGGAACAATTAGAATGGCTGGGTGTTGGGGGAAGGCGGGCAGAATGATTATGTAGAGGCTTCTTCACTCACATGTCTGGTGCCTGGGTGGGAATGACTCAAAGGCTGAGCTCAGTTGGGATCGTTAACCAGAGTACCTACACATAGCCTTATAGTGTGGCTTGGATTTCTACACAGCTTGCCAGCCTCACACTAGTCAGACTCCTTACATGGCCTCCCTGGGCTCCCAATGTCAGTGAATAATTAAGGAAGAAAACTGTATTACCTTAAATGATTCCACCTAGGAAGTCATGTAACATAACTTCTACAATACTTTGTTGGTTAGATCAGTCATAAACCCACCCAGGCTCATGGGAGATTATGAAGACCCTATCTCTGGAAAGATATTAGAAGGAATATCAAAAATTTTGCAGCGATGTTTTTCAAACCACAGAGACAAACAACAGTATCTGCCTTCAGATCAGAAATGAACTACATCTTCAGAAAACAATCACAGTATAGGGGCGCCTGGGTGGCTTAGTCGGTTAAGTGTCCAGCTTTCGCTTAGGTCATGATCTCGCAGTTCATGGGTTCGAGCCCCGCGTCGGGCTCTGTGCTGACTGCCAGCTCAGAGACTGGAGCCTGTTTCGGAGTCTGTGACTCCTTCTCTCTCTGACCCCCTCCTGCTCACGATGTCTCTCTTTCTCTCTCTCTCTCTCTCTCCTAGAAATAAATAAAACATTAAAAAATTAAAAAGAAAACAATCACAGTATAATCACATTTGTAGCAAACTAACCATTTCTTGCAAACTTTTTCTAGAGCCGATTCTCTATTCAGCAGTGTGGCTGTAGGATAGACCATCCACCCATTGATTTCATCTATAATTTAGTAATCAGTAAAGCCGATACTTTTCAAAATATATGACCAACACACTCTCTGCTCCCTAGGAATTGTAAAGTTTAATGAGAAAAAATGGGCTGGTTTACAGTTCTTTTTCTTTCATTTTTTTTTCTTTTTCTATTGGTTGAAAGTTCTTTCTGTAGGATGCCCAGCTAGTCTGCCGCTTGTGCTCTGTTTGCCCCAGCTTAGCCATCTGTAAAATGGAGCTAGCCATCCGAGGAGAAGCAAGTTCCTGTGACTCCTTTTCTCTATTCACAACAGATTTTAAGGTCCTTGGAGACTGTGCTGTTTAAATGCAAAATGTTATGACTATCATTTCATTATTTGAAAAGCTAAACAGCATGAGGATGCTTTTGTTGCCACGTTGCTAGGTTACTGACAGATCTGCCTGCCTGCACGAGATGCTGAGCCTTTCTACAGCTTTGCACCAGAACAGCCTTTCTCAGGCTGAGATGAAGGTGAGAGAGAGGTAACCGACCTGGAGTCAAGCTGCCATGGACACCACTAGGCCCCGGGGTGGGGGTGGGGGGGGCATTATCTATCAGGTAACATGGCTGGATCTTCCTGCTCTTTGAATCCGGCAACTCAGCTTGTAGTATCAATGCTAGAGATGGCTCAGTGCCCAACCAATGGGCTTAATCCTTACAAAATTCAGATTGCTGTGTCCTTTATTTTCCAGAGAGTAAGGGGTGAGATGATCAATTGTGGAAAGCAGGCAATACTACCTGGAACACGTGTCATAATCTCAAGGCATGACATCGTCCTTCTGACACAGTTGCCCACATTGTTTGTAAAGAGGAGGGGTGGGAAATTTCATGTCATTAATTTTGTACCATTAAAAATATTCTTTCTAGGGTCACCTCGGTGGCTTAGTTGGTTGAGCGTCTGACTTGGCCTCAGGTCATGCTCTCATGGTTCATGGGTTCAAGCCCCGCATCAGTCTCTGCGCTGACAGCTCGGAGCCTGGAGCCTGCTTCAGATTCCGTGTCTCCCTCTCTCTCTGCCCCTCTCCCACTTTCACTCTGTCTCTGTCTCTCTCTCAAAAATAAATAAACATTAAAAAATTTTTAAAAAATTCTTTCCAGGGCCAAGCCATCTCCTGTTGGCAGTCCTAGGGTGGATGCTATTGTAAAGGTCTAAAGAAAGATAAGCTCCCCAGATATGACATTTAGATATAGTAACAGGTAATTACACACACACACACACACACACACACAAGAAGGCAGTCTCACCCAGCACACCTCCAGGTGAGTGGTATTTATTGAATATACTGCTGAAGAAAACTTTCCATCAGTTTTATCCTGGTGAGCCTTTGTCTCTTTAATAATGATTTAAACCTGGCAGCAGCAGCCTCCTGACTCTCAAAAACGCAGGGATATTTCCTCCCTGGCCATGGAACCGTGAAGAATAATTTTAGAATATTCTGAAATGATCTCATCAATGGGGATGTGATATTCAGTATTCATCTGAAATCCTCTACCCATCTGTTTCCTTCTAGAGAAACACGGGAGGCAAAAAAAAAAACCACAAGGAAACCAATAAAGTTGTTACAAATGAATAGGGGGAAGGGGGGAAAGACAGAGAAAAGGAAAGAGAAAGTGAAAAAGGAAACAGATGGAAATCAAGCTGTTGGAGAATTTTGCCTGGACAAGGCAAAAGAATGGACACGTCGCCCTCAGAAAACCACAAAGTTTCCTCATTTGTCACCAAGGTTTACTGGGCACCTTTTCTACGGCTGCCTATGACAGGTGCTGGGGCGCAGCAGAGAGCCCTGACCACAGCCTGGCCAGAGAAACCAGGGAGCACACAAGTGAATGCACTTTTACAGACGACGGTGGGAGCCGGGAAGGAACACCACAGGATGCCATGAGCGTGTGTGACTGTGAGATGTAACTTAGATGGGTAGGTCATGGAAGGCCAACCTGAATTGGCGACATTTGGTCTTGAGAAGACTCTGGAGCCAATGGAGGGTGGATGGGAAAGAGTCGGGCCAGCAGAGCTCGCGACATGCACTGGGACCTGACCCCTGAAGGTGACCAAAACAGGAAGTGGAGCCCATGCACTTTCACTATTGTGTCTAGAATGAGAAATCCATGATGAGCTGCAGTCTGTGGCACTCGCTGTGCCCTCCTCGCCTCTGCCAGGTCCCCCGAGGGGACAGCGGTCCTGCTGGTGGGATGATTGGCTTATACTACCTCTTTCTCACATCTGGAATGGAGTCAAAGAAAATCATCTGTTGGGTTTTGTAATTTGGTGAATGATCCTCTCTTTGAACAGTATCACTTTTCATAGCCTTTTCATCACTTTTTACCCACATGAAGTGCCCCTCCCTTGGTGTGTAAATAAATGCTTCCCCAAAATCTGGCTATAAAGGAGGCTTTGCAGTAAGCTATCTTCTAGGACAAAATGCAAAAGGAGGTTAATGTGTACAAATAGGGTGAATCCATGTTACACCATTGAAAGGAAAGGAAAGAAGAAAAAGGAAAGGAAAGGAAAGGAAAGGAAAGGAAAGGAAAGGAAAGGAAAGGAAAGGAAAGGAAAGGAAAGGAAAGGAAAGGAAAGGAAAGGAAAGGAAAGGAAAGGAAAGGAAAGGAAAGGAAAGGAAAGGAAAGGAAAGGTTTTTGAAACTGAGAGAAAAACATTTATTTCTCTTGCTGTTGAAAGAGTTGCTTAAGTTGCTCACTTCACAGAAACCTCTAATAGTACTATATCAGTTAGCTGCAAATTCAGTTAAAATCATATAAACTTTGTGGGGAAGACCTAATATTGTCTCTTGATCCCTGAAATAATTTTTCTTAATGCAGCATGGTCACAATTTCCAGATGCTGGTAGCCTGGACAAAGATGGGAGGTAACATTCACAGGAACTGGCTCCATTTATTCAAAGTCACATCTGCCATAAACATTCTATATGCAAATTGCCTCAAGTGACTCTCCAGAAATTGACTAGTTTCTTATGCTGTATCTTAACACCAAACGAAATTGAAAACATTTTTATGGCTTATGTCCATAATATATTCCTTCAGTGTGTGCTGTTTTTATCTGCCAATATATTAAGTTCTTTTTAAATGCTAGCTTATGCATCACCAGTTCATTTTTTTGTGACGATGAGAAAAAAAGGAGTCTTCAGAAATATTTATCACATGAGAGCAATTAATGGCCACCACCAAAGTGGGTTCTGCCTTCCACTGTTCTTGAAATTGAATTGTTTCAAAAGTAGTGGGAAATTTCACACCATGTATGACGTAGAAGTTAAGCCCCATGTTTCTAGGGATGAAAGGTCTTGGGTACCTGAAGATATGCTGTCCTGGCCATAAAGCTTTGGCCACTTTGTTGCAAAAAAAAATTTCCATCTAAGGTTTATACTCCAATTAAGGAGATCAGCAAAGCCACTGTCTTTCGTGATTTCTTTTTAATTGTGAGATGATGATGATTGTGTTTTTGTTTTGTGGGTTCTGAGGGGATATTAAATGTTCAGTCATGTTCTTAGAAGCTTGTTTTCCTCCTAATTCTGTTGCTCTTAAGAGTTTGGCAGGGGCCTTCAAAGCTGCCCTTTTTCTTTTGTTTTGCATCCCTGGAGCTTTGCAAAATGGTAACAGTGCTCAAGGCTCCAGCCTCCAAGAGGAGGCCCACCCCCTACAAGGAGGGCTCACATCTCACCCCTGCTTTAGAAATGCAACAATAGCAAGATTTAAATAAACAATATTTAAATAAATTGTTTTGTTTTGTAGATATAAATCCATATAAATATATGAAAGAGAAAAATTCTTAATTTATAAAAGTCTTACAAATAAATTAATAAAAGAGAAGCACATTCTCACAATAATAGGCCAAAGATCTGAAAGGAAAAATTACAAAAGAAGAAATGCAAATGGGATACATAGACATATTTAATCTCACTAAGGATTTCTTAAAAATGCAAGAATAAAAACGCTGAAAAATATTTTCTTCTATCACACTGAAAGAAAATCTTTTTCCCCCAGTCTCTATTTTTTAAGACAATATCAAGTTTAGATGCTAAATCAGTCTAAAGGGAATTTTTACACACTAATAAAAATATAGCCGTTGTTATGCCATCAACAGATGGACAATTAGGCAGCATGTATCAAAAGCTTTAGAATGTGTTGAAACACTTTGGCCTATTATCTGCATTCTAAGAATTAATCAAAGGAACTAACAAATGTGCAAAAACAAAACAGCAAAACTTTATTAATGTGTCTATTTCTCATAGTAGTATTCATAATAGAAAAACTTTAGGAATATCCCAAATTTCAAAAATAGAGAAATATTAAACGGTAATATACCCATGTGACAAATATCAGCCAGCCATCAAGGATCATGTTTTGAGGAATGTTTAAAAACACAATAAAGCTACAGGGGCGCCTGAGTGACTCAGTCAGTTAAGGATACGACTTTTGGTTTTGGCTAAGGTCGTGATCTCATGGTTTCATGAGTTCTAGCCCCGCGTCAGGCTCTGCGCCGACAGCATGGAGTTTGCTTAAGATTCTTTCTCTCTCTCTCTCTCTCTCTCTCTCCCTTCCCCTACTCACACTGTCTCTGTCTCTCTCAAAAATATATAAATAAACTTGAAAAAAACTACAAGTTATAAAATTTTTAAGTCAACTAAAAACTGTATACATCGTATGCTACTAACTTTAACATTTTTACTGAGTGGTATAATATTGAATGATAGTGAATATTCTAACTCTTCTGAACTTTTCAAATTTCACAATGATCAAATATCCACAAGAGAAAAAAAAAATATATATATATATAAGTAGTAAAATAGGCACAAAATAAGAAGTTAGGAAGAGGCCAGCGCTGGTCGAAGGGTAACATACCCAGTCCCTTCTTAGACAACAGAGATTTAAACAGTTGCTCTATATTCTGAGTCCTGGAGGTCGGCTGTGCTGCCAGTGGTTATGGTTGGGCCGTGATTTTGTAAAATAACTGGGTGCTGGAAGAGAGAGTTCTGACCAATGGTCTTTGCGAGAAGGAGAAAAACCTCACCACCATTAAAAACACTCTAAATTGGAAACAACCAAGATGTCCTTTAGTAGATGAATGGATAAACTGTGGTACATCCAGACAATGGAATATTATTCAGCAATAAAAAGAAGTGAGCTATTAAGAGAAAACTTAAATGCATATTCCTAAGTGAAAAAAGCAAATCTGAAAAGGCTACATGCTATATGATTCCAATAATATGACATTCTGGATATGACATTTTAGAAAAGGCAAAACTATGGAGACAATGAAAAGATCCATGGTTGCCAGGAGTAGGCGGGCGGAGGGAAGAGTCAACAGGAGGTGCACAGAGGACTTTCTGAGCAGGGAAATGCTCTGTATCTTATAATAATAGATACACGTCATCATACGCTTGTACACCAAGAGTGAACATTAATGTAAATTCTAGACTTTGGGTGATCATGATGTGACAGTGTAGGTTCATCATTTGTAACAAATGTTCCCCTCTGTTGTGAAATATCCATGGGACTCCTGGGTGACTCAGGCAGTTAAGCATCTGACTCTTAACTTCAGCTTTCAGCTCAGGTCATGGTTTCACGGTCATGGGATCAAGACCCCAGGAGGCTCCGCACTGGGCATGGAGCCTGCTTAAGATTCCCTCTCTCCTCTGCTCTCTCTCTCTCTCTCTCGAAAATAATAACAATAATAATAAAACAAAAACCCTCTCGGGTTCCATTCTACACGATCAGCCACCTGATTAGTTAAAACACTAACCTATGGCAGAACCACCACCAATAAGACACTCCCTTTCTTCACAACTCTCCCTGAAGCCACTCTTGGACTTTTTATAATACCTTTTCCCCTAACGCCTTCCCATGGCACTCACTTTATTCTGGTTTTAGTTGGATAAAAATATACCAGGTTATATATGGGGAGCAAGTAGTGTGAACTGCCCCCAGAGTATGAATAGCGCTGAGATATCTTTTTGGAAAAGAAGGATGGTGAGCTCTGCTATAGAAAGAGATCTCCTCAGCTCCAAAAGAAATTTACCTTAGTGGCCCACATTTAAAAATCTAATCCTCCTATTACAAAGAGGAACAAGCCACCAAGTCTCAGCAAACATTTAAGAAAACCAACGGCATGCAAGAATCTCAAAGGTAATCAAAGGAACTGATACCTAAAGTGCATGTACAGGTTTGAAAAGAGACCGTATCCATCAAAATTGAACAGGATACTTGAACATAGTGCAGAGAACAGCTGCAATGCATTGGAAATTAAATACATAATTGTCAAAATAAAAATCAATAGAAGGGCCAGAAGACAAAGTCACAGAGAGATTAAGATTTAAAAGAAGGGAGAAAGAAGAAAGGAAAGGAGAAAATTTTTAAAGGAAAAGAGGAGAAACACTTAAGTAAAATGGTAGCTCTAACTTCCATCTAGGAATTCCAACACCAATCACAGGAGTTCCAGAAGGAGAGAAAAAAATAAGAACTGGAAGAAAGAAAATTACATAAATCACTGAAGAAAGTTTCCTAGAGCAGAAGCAAACACAAGCCTTGGATGCACCAGTTACTGAACAAAAAGGCCCACACCTGTGTATATTCTTATGAGATTTTGAAACATCAAAGAGAAGGAGAAGAACATAAACTGTCTGTGGGGGGGAGGCAGGGAATATCTACAAAAGAACGGGCATCAGACTTCTCATCAATTATTCTGGATCCTGGGAGACAGTACAGCTATCCCAGCAAAGTTCTGGTGGATTATTTTCAACCTAAATTCTATAGCTAAACGAACCATCAGTCAAGCACAAGGACTTTTTAAACATGCAAGGATTTAGAAATCTGGCTTTCTAGTTATGCTTTCTGAAAGACTTACTTGTTCTATCTACGCCAGCAAAGATTTAAATGAAACAAAAGAAACGGGAAGATGGTGTGGACCAAACCAGAAGGGCAACAAAATAAAATGTCAAAGTGACAGCTATGCAGCAGGAAAACCTAAAACTCCCACCAAAACAGGAAATTGGGAATCCCCCCTCCACCCCATAAAAGCTATCAACTTAAAAAATCGATTTCTTTCTTTCTTTTTTTTTTTTAAATATTTTTATTTATTTCTAGGAGAGAGAGAGAGACAGCGTGAGCAGGGGAGGGTCAGAGAGAGAGGGAGTCACAGACTCTGAAACAGGCTCCAGGCTCTGAGCTGGCAGTCAGCACAGAGCCCGACGCGGGGCTCGAACCCACGAACCGCGAGATCATGACCTGAGCAAAAGTCGGACGCTTAACCGACTAAGCCACCCAGGCGCCCCAAAAATCGATTTATTTCAACAACAGTGTAATTACAGAAGCTTGATATACTTACTAATTAGCTAAATATATCATGTGATTAAAATTTCCATCCCCCAAATCAGACCACTTGCTTCAAATTACAAACAAAATATGTGACCTTAAGCAATTACTTAAATTCCCTTCGGCTCACTTTCCTGGTTTAAAAATGGTTATAAAAATAATTTCTACTTCCTAGGGTCATTGCAGGTATTAAATGAAATAATGCATGCACAATATTTAGTGCCTGACCCTCAGTAACTGCTATAAAAAGATTTATTGTATTATTATAATATTCATATCAACAAGAAAAAAAGAGAGGCAATTGGAGATTTTAGAAAAGATAAAGAAAGCTGTCAAGAAACGTCATATATCAGATCAAAGCAAATTAAACTGCAGCATGATTTTAGCAAGTAAAGTAATACGAAGTAGAAAACAGAGAACTCATTTGACCTTGAAGATTGGGTCTTTTTTCCTTTGAGTGCCATAAGTTTGGTAATTTAGGATTATTTTTCTTTCTCTACAACTCTAATCAAACTACTTGGTTCTCTACTGAATAATATTTACATAATTATAATTTCCAATTGCCATTTAATGGTTTTCGATTTTAAGAAACTAACCTACCGTCAAAGCACAGAAGACGTAATTATAGTTACAGATCAGAATATAAATGTAATAAACCTTGATCATGTAAAAGTCATAACCCAAGCTGAGGGGACAGGGCCAGAGAATAGGGGAAGGGAGAGTCTATGGTATAGTTTCTCTTCTTACATAAAGGGGACCCAAGAAATAGTAATAAAGTATAAGCAAAAGAAGATATATGGTTATAAAAGGAATCAAAAGAAGACATTCTAAACAATAATATAACTTTCAAATATAGAAGAGGAGAGGGATGATGTTCCCAAAATCATCCTACATTCCACAACTTCCCAAACCAATGTGCTTCTTGGGAGCGGGAACTGGAGACGGCAGAAGGAGATAATTTTACTTTTTATTTATGCCTTGAAGTTATTTGAAAATTTTCTCATATGCTTGAGTTACTTACATGATTCAGTAAATCAAAAAGCACTGGTTCAGTGAGTCAAAAAATATCTACAGAGAACGTACTCTGTGCTAGGTCTTGTCTAGACTCTGAATCGCAAGATAAAGTCCTGCCCTCAAAAAGCTAACATTCTGGTGAGGAAATTAACAGTAAACACAGAAACAGTTTGATGAATAAGCAAATTTTAGAGGGTGACTGCTGTGAAGAAAATGAAGTAATGTGATACGGGTTGTCTACAAGAGTGCAGGTGAAATCTTCCGGACTAGGGTATTCAGAGAAGGCTTCTGAGGGGAGATGAGATGTGAATGGTAACAGCAGCCATGCAAATGTTTGGGGGAGTGTCACATTCAAGGGCCTGAGACTGGAAGGAGCATGGCATGCAGATTTGAAAGACCAGCTGGTTGGAAGCAAATTTAGAAAGTTAGAAAGTTTCTGTTAAAAAGTGAGAAAGTTGCATGATTTTTCTCCAGAAACATTCATCGACTCAAATGCAGGCATGGAAGAGATTGACAGTTGGGTTTGACCAGGTCAGGAATATTGTCAGGCAAGGAGGAGGATGAGGGAGGAGATGAAGGGGGAGAGGATGAGAAAGGTAATACGAAATTGTAGTGCTATGTCCCATTTAAAATGTGTTTCCAATGATGGCTGCAACAAACCCTCCATGTACATGCTCTTTTGTGATATGATCCTGCCACTCACCCACTAAGAGGTGGAGTCTATTTCCCCTCCCTTCAGATTTGGGCTCACCATATATTTTATTTTGACTAAGAGAATGCAGCCGAAGTACTGTGTGTACCTTCTGCAGCTTCGAGTTTTGCCAATTACAATACTCCCTCTTGACATCCAGCTGTCATGTAAAGAAGCCCAAGATAGACGCTGGAGGCAGCCCTGCATGAACTGAGAGTGAGTGAGAGAGAAGAGAGCAAGAGAGAGCTCCCAGCCATCACCACCAAGGTTCTAGACCTGGGAGTGAGGCTGTCATGGACACCCCAATCTCAGCTGTCATCTGACTAAGGCCTCATGAGGGACTCCAGCTGATGCCATGTGGAACAGAAGAGCCATCCAGCCAAGACTTGCTCAAATTTCTGGCCTACAGAATTGTGAGCAAACCAAATGTTTGCTGTCTTGAACCACTAAGCTCTGTGATGATTTGTGATACAGCCTTAGGTAAAGCAGGAAGTGCTCCCTCGACTTGTTGCCATCCTCCACTGAAAGGAAATGAAGATTTGGGGGAGGAGGGAGGAGACGTGTTAATGCCATTTATTGGAATTGAGGCTTTCCTGAGGTGGACGGATTTCTGAAGTGAGACTACTACTGAGGAGGGTTAGCAAGACAGGAGTGGATACCAAAGAGTCCAAAACTCAAAATCAGTATTTTGAGGTAATGCTGTCATCACGGATGACAGGGCCATGGATGTGACCACAGGTATGAGGTGCCAAGGAGACCAAGGAACGGAGAGGCCGGGGTGTCGAACGGGTCATCTGCATAGCTGTTAAGTTTGCCAAGAACACTGACAAGGAAACAGCCTAATAATAGTGTTTAAGTGCGCACTCTGGAGCCAGACTGCATTCCCAGCCCTGACTCCGTCACCAACTGTGTGCGATGTTAGGCACAGTGTATTTCTGTCGGCACCTCAGTTTGCTCACCTATACAGTGAGGGTGGTAATAGTGCCTATCTCATAGCATTGAAGGAATTGAATAAAATGAAGCTTTTGTGGTGTTTAGAAGAATTCCAGGCGAAGAGAGAAAACCCAGTGAGCGCTGTCACTGTCATTATCGTTGACAGTAGAGATAAAGACAGCAAGGCAGGTGCTGCAGGCACCGAGGACTAAGGTCAGTGAATGACAACAAGGTGGGGTAGCAGGTGGTAACATCAGATGATGTGCTTCAAAGGGGCTGAGAGCTTTGAAGTTGGAAGCAAGAGCAATGATTAATTAGAAGCAGCAAAGGCAAGGAAGGAAGAGACTTGCCCTTTTTTCAGGCTTTAGGGGCCATGGGATATGAAATCAAAAGTCTCTCCTTGAGCAGACTGCAGAGGAGGCAGTGTCCTCGGGGAGAGCCAGGGTCCAGCTGGAGCGAGGGTAAAGGGCACGTCCCGGGAAGGGGACGAGAATGTGTGTGTGCTGATGACAGAATGACAACCAAGAGCTCCAAAGAGCATAGGAGGAGAGGCGGGACAGATGAAGAGCAATGGAGGAAGGTCAGATTTCAGCATGGACAGAGTGGCATGGGGATAAGGAAACATTCAGGAAGGGCTTATCGGATGGGGATCAAGGATTAAGGAAAATATATCCATGACATATTCAACATGGAGTTGGACCAGGAAGTCCCTCGGGAAGAAATGTGGGAAAACCCAAAGCCAGTTGTCCATTCTTGTGGCTCAGAGTGGTATGTGGGTCTGGGGGCGGCAGGTGCTGCTAGGCAACTCACTTCCCCATGCAAGTTTTAGAAAGTACAGAGATGGTGAAGGTGAAAGGGGAATTGTTCTCCTCTATACCTAGCTGGAAGAGGGAAGAATTAGAACATCCATCTGTGATCCATTCACGGAAACCCGAAGGGTGATTACCCCTCCTGAGGCACAAAGGCTGGGCCTCCTGACTCTGGGTGATTCAAGGTACCAGGGGCTTGAGATCTCCCATGGCAAAAGAAAGGACCGTTACTAGCCTTCATAGTGTGAATTAGCCCATTTGGGCTCCTCTAACAAAAATACCATGCACTGGGTGGCTTAAAAACATTGATTTCTCTGGGGCTCCTGAGTGGCTCACTTGGTTAAGTGTCCAGCTTGAGCTCAGGTCATGATCTCAGGGTTTGTGAGTTCAAGCCCCATGTCAGGCTCTGTGCTTGACAGCTCACAGCTCGGAGCCTGGATCTTGCTTCAGATTCTGTCTCTGTCTCTCTGTCCCTCCCCTGCTCGCACTCTCTCTCTCTCTCTCTCTCTCTCATATAAGTAAACATTAAATTAAAAGAAAATATTTCCCAGAGTTCTGGAGGCTGGGAAATCCCAGATGAAGGCACCAAGAGATTCAGTGTCTGATGAAAGGTTACTTCCTGGTTTATAGTAGCCACCATCCTCACTATGTCCGTGTGTGGATAAAGAGGCGGTCTCTTTGAGAAGGGCGTTTACCCTCATGTCTTATCCCTTCCCCTCCCCCTTTCTGCGCCAGTCACACGAGTCCCCTTCTGTCCTTGCCCATGCCAAGCACTTTCCCACCACAGGGCTCTTGCTCCAACTGTTTCCTTATCTCTGAAGCATGTACGTGGCTCGCTTCTGTCACCTTATTAGAGGCAACTTCCCTGACCTCTTCTCACATAAACTAGAACTGTCATATACAAAGGCTTTCCATCTCCTTACCCTGCTTTATTTTTCTCCATTACACTTTTCATCATCTAATATACTATCTCTGTGGGGGTTTGTTGCCTGCTACATCCCTGGCACCTAGAACTGTTTCTGTAACATAAATATTTGTTGAATGAATGAATGATTGCATTTGTACTCTCATTTCAATACATTCTGTGTGCCTGACCTTAGTATGAGGCTTAAATTCTCTAACGTCTCATTTCCATGAAATGGTAATATCAAAACACCTACCTCCTACTGTTTTTGCTAAATTAAATGATATAATACGTGCGCAGTATCTTCCACTGTGTTTGACAGGAGCTAAGTCAACACTTTTTGCCATTGCTGTTGGTATCATTAGTCAATGTTACTGCCACAAACTGCAGTGAAGAATTAGTCTTAGTGTCCCCGGAAAACCCTCCTGACCCACTTCTGGGAGTGCTAGAGACCAAACTCGATTGCCATGCTTGCCCTGTCCTGCCAGACGCCCCCCTCTTCCCGTGTTCCCCACCGGACGCAGTCTCACGCACCTGCCAGAGCCCTCTGTGGAAGTACACTTTTTCTCAGGGAGAAAATAGCTCACCCATGTGACACCAATTCCATCTTCCAGGACACCAGGGTGGTATTCTGTACAATGAAAGTAATTTACTAAATGGTCCTCTGGTGCCATCAAAAAGTGAATTCATTTTGCACAGGTCACAAGTTTACTTCCAGAGAGCAGTTTCCTCCCTGACGGAGCAGGGCCAAGACTAATGGAAAATTGAAGCGCAGCATGGAGGGTCCACGCAACAGTGGTTCCCGATAGTCCTGGGCCTTGGGTGCAAAGATGACGGTAATAAAGTGAAGTTGTTCTCCACCTTGCTCTGGGGACTGTTGACTTGTCCAGAGGGACCAGAAGATGGGGGGAGGGGTTACCACCATGAGGAAGGCATGGGAAGAGAAGACAAAGCCAGAGTCAGGACCAGTTGTCTAAAAATTCAATAAACCCAAACCTGACTGGTGTTGAGAAACTGAGAGAAAGTGAGAGTGAGACTGAGAGAGAGAGAGAGAGAGATTGTACAGAGAATACAATGTTCTTAACCATATTTTTAGAATGTGGCTGGGAATCCCAGCCCAGACATAGAGAAATTATAGCATGGGGTGTCTACAATGACCGCAGAGCCTTCGATAATATCAAATTCCTACATCAAGTTCTCTATCTCTCTCCTTTCTTATTTCTCTTTTAAAAAGATCTCCTCTCACATCTGTGCGAGCACTCCATGGCTGCTCTTCTCAGATAAGTAACAGCATTTCTCACCAGATCTGGATTTAGAATCTGCCCTTTTTGAACATTCAGAAATCACTCTAAAATGTCAAACAAAGCAAGGCTATTTGAGGAGATATCTACAGCACACACAGGGAAGGCAAGTGACATTCACCGCTACTCTTCTCAAATTTGCATCGAGAGCTGCCTCAGATTAGAAAGAAATCCAACAGACGATGTTATTCAGTGACAGGAAATACCCTTTTAGCAGATTGTTGTAGAATTTGGACAGCGTAGACACAAAGATGCCAGCCTGTATCGTTTCTCTTGCTGGTCATTTTCTTTAGCCACTCCCCACTTCTTGCTTGTCTTCTAGAAATCTGAGAGCCAAGGCTTTCATTTTAAGGGACCAGCTCAAAATTGTACAACACTGGCCCTTCTGTCTGTTAATAAGTGTTTTGTGAAAAAATCACTTTTGTCAATTTAATTTGGTAAATTCTAGGCAGAAAAAAGTTAAACAGGTGTCTCTAGTGAGGACTTTATTGTACTTTTACTATGTGGGTTGTGAATCTCAAATATATGGATACAGTATGTGATGTTCTCCAAACTTACTTGTTGAGAGAAACCTACCAGGAAGATCCTATAGAGGCATTTCTGCAGAGAATTTTAAGGAATGCTGATTAATTTTTTTTCCTTTTATTGGCCCAAAGAAACATTAATGTATTCTGTTTTGGTAATATTCTTTTTTTATTATTTATTTATTTAAATTCAAGTTCGTTCACATACATCATGGTACTGTTTTCAGGAGTAGAACCCAGTGATTCATCACTTACATAAAACCGTAAAACACCCAGTGCTCATCTCAACAAGTGCCCATCTCCCATTTACCTACCCCCCCGCCGGCCACCCTAAGTTTCTTCTCTGTATTTAAGATGCTGCGGTGATATTCTAACTAGCAGTATTTTTAATGTGAGGGCTGATGTACTGGGCACTTTTGAAAATGTTGGCTTAGATGTTTGGTACACACTTTGATTCATAATATGGAAATATCAACCCCACAATAGTGGAATTATCATAAAACTCCAGCCATCACTGATTGCAGACAGCCTGGCACAGCGGTGCAGGCCACACTCTGGAGCCAGATTTCCTGTTTAAATCTCAGTTTTAATCCCATTTATTAACCGTGCAGCCTTGTGTTATATACTTAACCCCTCTGTGCCACCATTCTCAGCTTCCCCATATGTGTAGTGAGGATCATAATAATAATAGTACCTACTTCACAGAGATGCTTGAAATTCAATGAGTTAACAATTTATAAAATATTTAGAATGGTAAATATAAGATTTTGTAAGGGAATATATCATAAATCATTTTAAGCTCTCAAAAACAAAATGGTATGCAAACCCTTTGATCCAGTAAGATATTTCTTATGCCCTTCCCCATCTAAGAGCTGTCCTATTTTCCATGTGAAAGAGAACAATGGAAATTTAAGTTTAATGTTAACAAAATATTATTGACTGAGATATTACACAATATTTGGATGTAGAATGAGAGAGTGTTCAGTTTGGGAAATTTTAGACAAAATACCAGACATGGTCTAAATATGACTTAGCCTAAATCCACCAAGTAGCTGACCCTGGGAGCACTGATATTTTATGTAGGAGAAGACACAGACAAGTATGTATGCGCATTTTGTAATTGCTGAGCAATGACAGTTGAAGACTTTGGCTATTTTTTTTTATGCTTTATTTATTTTTGAGAGAGACAGAGGGAGGGCAAGCAGGGGAGGGCCAGAGAGAAGGGAGACACAGAATCCGAAGAAAGGCCCCAGTCTCTGAGCTAGCTGTCAGCACAGAGCCCAATGCGGGGCTCGAACCCACAAACCGCAATATCATGACCTGAGCCAAACTTGGACGCTTAACCAACTGAGCCACCCAGATGCCCCAATTCTGGCTATTTTACATTCCTTAATTGAAAATATAACTATTTGTGCATCATAAAACCATACTCATATCAATGTCATGAACCTTTCATTAGCAAACACATTTTCAGCATATGACTAGATTTCAAGAAGTTCTGGGAGGTATTAATGATTATACATTGAGAACTCCATGTCCGCCACAGGGCCCTTCTTCCCAGCCCCCTAATCCTGCACCTTCGTCTCTACTCTTTCCTGGTCTATCCCTTTCTCCCACCAGTACAAGCACAAGGCTCTGCCTTAAAACAAATCTTCAAAACTCCACTGCAAATTCCATTCTCAGGGTTCCCCCAAGCTAATTTCAACTCCTTTTAAAATAATTTCCTATGCTTAAAGACATGACTGAAAATCCCTCAGGTTCTCTATCCTTGGCTGGGGAAAGGCACCTTGTACCGCACAGGTCCTAGTGAGGCTAGTGCTCTAAAAGAAGCCTATAAACTCTCTTCAGACCTATTATTGCTTGTTATTTCCAAAGTGAGGATGTGTGTGCATTGTGCCTCATTTTCTTCCTCCCCCTGGGTCCATCCTGGGCCCCTGTCTGAGCAGCTCTAAGCTCTGGGGACTGACTCCTGTGAACTGCATTGCATCAGCCAGGCTCCACTGCCAACTGGCTCTTGGGTGGGTTTGGCCAAAGAGAAAACAGGGCATTTCTTTCCTGCTCTGGGCCATATTTTCTGAGCAGCTGTGCCCTCCCCTAACTTCAGCTTGCCCTGGACTGGAGTAATGGATTTTGTAACGCTTCTGTCCCTTCAGGCCTGGGACGGTAATGGCTCCCGCTGTTGCTAATCCCTCACCATCCCTGCTTGCTCCCTTAGCCCTGTCCACACCTCGGTAAGCTGCCTCTTATTTGCAGTCTCTTGAGCTATAGGAATTGGAATTTGTTTGTTGCTAAGCTCCTAACTGATATAGAGCCCTGATAAAAATATAATTGTTTAATGTAAATAAAAACAAAAAATTGTTGAACAAAAAATAGCATGTTTCAACTTTCGATAGCCTCAAAGGTGAGGAAAAATCAGTTATTGCTTCCACTCAGCTTTGCCACCTTACTGGGCAAGGGACCCTCCCTCAGCGAGTTATGCCTGTTACAGATGTTGTAGTTCTTCCAGGAGCCATCAGTAATATTCACGATTCTCTAATGACTGAAGTACCTCAGACACGACCTGCATTTACAACTTATAATTAAAAGCCATTTCAAGACACATAAAGTAATGTTCTCTTTTAAAAAAAGCTTACCTTGACATTTGGAATCTAGAATCTCACACAATTAATCCACTTTAGCAAACACTCTGGGTCCCTTGCCCCTGGTCCTCTCTCTACCTGGATCTACTCCAGGTCTCTTCATGCCTGACTTTTCTTTCTTTGTCGTTTGAACCTCAACCTAATGATGACCCACTTAGAGAGGGCTTTAAGTAGCCACCCGCCTTCCATCCCAGCATTCTAATTTAATGCTATACTAACACCTGTTACTACTTGGTATTTTTGCTGCTATTTCTCTGTTTGTGTGCCTTCTCTGCCACTAGAACATAAGCTCCACTACAAGGACTACAAGCTGAGACCATATCTGTTTTATTCCCTGATGAATCTTTCCACATTTAGCCCACAGTGTGTACTCAAAAAATACTGTCGAATGAATTAATGAATGAATTGTCATATTACCAGAGATAAATGGAATAAAATAAGTTTCCTGCTTTCAAGCAACTTGTAAATGAGAGAAAGAAACACACTTAGAAATTTATAGTAGAAGAAAGTGCTGTAATAGAACAGAGTCCCACTTTTGGCTATAGCGGACTATCATATAGCAGAGCGATCATCCCACTGAACAAGCTATGACAGTGTGATACATCTGTTGGAAGACATTGGGAATCCTCAGCAAAGCCATGATTTGCATGACCAGGAGCCCAGAGAAAAGAGAAACTCATTGAGGTGAGCCCAGCACTCCATATCTCGTATCTCCTCAGGGCATTTGCTGATCCTTACGTGGCATGTACGGAATGGCTGAGAAGCCCCGCAGAAAGTAACTGCTAAGGGGCAGAAGAGCTGAGCAGCACTTTTATCCTCTCACAGAAATGTGGAGACAAAACTTGGAGTTCAGGGCCAGCAAGACAACCAGGACGAAAAGGGCCAAGATCCAGGAAAAGAGGGGACCCTGGAGGGAGGAACCCAACAATCGGAGCACCATTTCCCCTCATGGCATTTGCTGGTTCAATTAGCAGCTATGAAGAGTCAGACAGGGACCTCTGAGACCATGAGAAACTGAGCAGAGCTGCCGGCAGTGTCTCAATACTGGAAGATTTTTTATATTCTCTCTGGAGGAAGAAAGTACCATCTATAATCTCTGTGGCTTTTCATATACATGTCTGGAATTTAATAAAGCGTTGCCAGATATCCAAGAGAGATGACAAAGAGGCACACACAACAACAACAACAACAACAACAACAACAAAGACAATAGGAACAGACCCTCCAGTGATTTAAAGAGTTATTTAAATACTTTAAAACCCCTATGATTTATAGATTAATGAAAATAAAAGATAATTATAATCTATAAAATAGAATCACATATAAATTACAAAACTCATATCAGAAATTCAGAACTCAACAAATAGATTTGATAGAAGATTAGATACAGCTCGAAAAAGGACTCGTAATCTGGAAGATAGAAGAGTGGGAATTATCCAGAGTGAAGCACAGAGAAGGGGGAGGTAAAATACAGAGAGACACAGGAGGCCTACCAGAATTATATGGAAGTATGGTTCCAAGGAGGAGCAGGAAAAAAAGGGAGGCAGAACAATATTTGAAGAAATAAGGACCAAGAAGTTTCCAAAACTGACAGAATACATCAAGCCACAGATTGAGAAAGTCCCTCAAGCCCCAAGCAGGATAAATACAAAGAAAAACACACCAACCCACATCATTAAAAACCAAATGCAAAGAGAAAAACCTTGGAGTTATATACAATTTGGTATAGTTACATAAAGAAGAGAATAATCTTGCTTCCGAGGATCAGATAAAGATTCATAAAGAAGGCAACAATTTATTTATTCATGCATTAAATGAGAAGAATTCATAGAGAACTTAATATACATCTATCACTAAGTTGAATTAAAAAGAAAAAAAGATAAGAATGACACAGTCCCTGCTTTCCAGGAGCTCAAGTTGATGTGCAGAAGAGACAGAAATGTAAACAAGGAGCACTGAGTGTTAGGTGGAAACTAATTTGACAATAAACTATTTGTAAAAAAAAAAAAAAAGAAAAGAAATGTAAACAAGGTCTCCATGAAACCTAGCAGGAAGAATTGTTTTTCTCAGCCTGAAAAGAAGAGTAATGCTTCGGGTGGGCAGGGGTGAGGGACTAGGGAAAGTTGCAGGACTGTATGTTGTCTTGCTGGAGGATCTAGGGGTGAAAACAACCCAAGCAGGGTTGTGAAAGGACAGGAGGTGAAAGTGAGTATCTCGTTGAACAAGAGTGAGCTGTTTGCTTGGGGTTCAGAGCTGGGAGATGGGAGGGAGTTGCAGAAAATGAAGCTGGAAAGTTAGATTGGAAGTTGATTCAGTCAGGGCACCTGGGTGGCTCAGTCGGTTAAGCATCCAACTTTGGCTCAGGATTTCAGGTCATGATCTCACAGTTCGTGGGTTTGAGCCCCATAATTGGGCTCTGTGATGACAGCTCAGAGCCTGGAGCCTGTTTCAGATTCTGTGTCTCCCTCTCTATCTGCTCCTCCCCAGCTCATGCGTGTTCTCTCTTACTCTCTCTCTCTCTATTTCTTGCTCTCTTTCAAAGATAAATTTTAAAACATTTAAAAAAGAAGAAGAAGATTCAGTCAGCAGAGGGGATCCATCACAAGTCTTGTAGCAGGAGAAGGGCATCATCTAAGTCATTCTTTAGGAAGAGCACCATGGGGATAATATGAAGTGTGTTTTTGAGAGAATCACTGTAGCTCATGACACCAGTTAGACCATCATTAGTTGCCATGACTTAGGCAAGCACAAGAGGATGTGACGTGAACTAGGACAGCAGAAATAGAAATGGAAACCTGAGAGAGGATTCTGTAAACATTTCAAAGACTGAATCAACAGGAATTGGCTGCCATTGATTATAGGAAACCAAAAAAATAAGTCAAAGTTGATTCAGTTGTGCAGAGTGACATCAATGGCATTAATGCAAATATTGCTAGGGGATATATTGTAAGGTTGCCTTTAGCCTGTTGAGTTAGAAATATCAACCAGACTTCTCTCAAATGTTTATCAGGGAGCTGGAAAGTCCAGCCTGGAGCCTAGAAGCATGATCAGGAGCTGACACCAAGCCATGAGGGCCCAGAAGGAGAAGTCTGGCACAGCAAGAGCTGAGTAAAGACCAGTGACTCCAGAGTGTACACATCTTGGTAAATACAGATTATTCGAACAAAATATTCTTGGGTGTCTCATCCTGAGATAAATGAAAATATATTAATTGAAAAAAATCATTAGGATGCTCATTACACAAGAAAAGTATTTGGGAAACAGATCTACTACCCTTCTTCTTTTATGTTTTCCTCGGCCTTTGCTAAGCTGCATCCCAATTTTTTCTGCTTAGACAGCAGAAAACACTAATGATGTGAGTTGTAGTTAAAAGTGCTTTCCAAGTTGGCTGCTTGAAAGCTTCAGTATGAATAATGTCAGAGGCTTGGGGTGGGAGAGTGGTTTAAAGGCTATGTCTGTATCATATTTTTAAAATAATACACATCAGATTAAGAAAAACACCACTTAATACTGAAAAAAAAGGTTTCCATAATATTAACCAATTACTTTGATTTAAATACTTACACATATACACATACATTGTCTACTGTCGCTGGGGAAATGTTTCTCTGCTATCAGTCAGTTCCTCTATTTCAGATATGATTTATGGGTAAGAATGTAACTTTGCCAGTGAGATTAGCAGCATTTTTGTAGCCCCAATAGTATCATAGAATACTAAAGTTCTGGTCATGAACAACAAACTTCCTTCTGCTGCAGAAACTCTCTCACAGGCTTACACCGGATGCAGTTTGAACTCTGGTGTTTTTCAGCTACTTGTGGTTTATTTCTTGAAAAGTCTGTTGATCTACTTCAAGTCCCCTGAGGACTAAAGAGAGACAAACTCAGTTAATATTTACACATTTGGTCTTTAGAGATGATTGCCCCAAATTACTTTCCTACACCCATAAAAACCAATACCCTGTTGTATCTACTCCATAGTGGGTCTAATTAGCAAAACAATGAATAATCACTGACTTCCCCCTACGTGTTCAACTGCCTTATGTGACAAGAAGCAAGGAAGCAATGGTAGAGATGAGCTCTAAAGCAAGTAAAAGACAAGTTATTAAAGAAACTAAAAATAGCAAGGCACTATAACCAAGGACTTGAATAGTGTACAGACAGTGCTATAGGATGATATAAACATTAAATCTACAGATGCAGAAACTTTTTCTTAATTTTTTAAATGTTTACTTATTTATTTTGAGAAAGAGAGAAAGTGGGGGATGGGCAGAGAGAGAGAGAATCCCAAGCAAGCTCTGTGCTATCAATGCAGTGGGGGCTCTATCCCAAGAACCATGAGATCATGGCCTGAGCCAAGATCAAGAGTTGGATGCTTAACTGACTGAGCCACCCAAGTGCCCCCAGATACGGAAAATTTTTAAAAGATTTGTTTTCCACTAAGAGCTGCAGGGTAGGTAGAGGGGAGTATTCATCAGCTAGCTCCTTAACACATAAAATTTACAAGGAAACTCCTCTGAGAATTGCTATGTGATCAGCAGGGGAAGGAACCTGGATGATTCTTGAGGGAAAGGAGATCTCATTGGATTCAATATGAGAGAGAAGGTAAACCTTAGAGCTGTAAAAAATTAAAAATAAATCTAAAAGGAAGGAGAGGTTCTAATGACATATGCTTGAAGGAAGTCCCAGTCTCTGCACAATAAAGTTACCATGAGTTGTCATTTTGCTGAAACTGTACCTCTCTTTCTCTAACTCCTGATGTGGAATGTCCTCTTATCAAAGCAGGGGCTGGTTTCTGCATTAAGGATCACTAAGGGAGAGACAAATCAATTGGGAGGGAAGAGGAGGACTTTATGTAGAAGGTGGCCTATTAGCCCAGCCCAGTGGGAGAGAAGAATATGATGAGAATAAGGGAGAAAAGGGAGTAGCATGTTCAGGAGGAGGCATGGGCTTCAGAAGAGTTATATCAACCTGTGGGGTATGATGGGAAGATATAGGAGTCCAATCCAGAAGAGCAGCCTTAAAACAGTTCCTAGAGGGTCTGTGTGCCAGGCTAGATGGTGCAGACTCAATTACATAGGCACTGGGGAGCCACTGAAGGTTTCTGAGCAGAGATGAGGACTTGATTCCATCAGACAATCCATCAAAGTCACTGATTGATACTACTTCAGGTGATGCCCTTCTAGAAATATTTATATTTCTTTCTTTTAAGTTTATTTATTTTTTTCATTTTTTTAATGTTATATTTATTTCTGAGAGACAGAGAGAGACAGCATAAGCAGGGGAGGGTCAGAGGGGGAGACACAGAATCCGAAAAAGGCTCCAGGCTCTGAGCTGTCAGCACAGAGTCTGAAGCGGGGCTCGAACCCACAAACCATGAGATCATGACCTGAGCCAAAATCAGACGTTTAACTGACTGAACCACCCAGGTGTCCCTATTTATTTATTTTAAAAGAGACAGAGAGAACACCATCAGGGTAGGGGCAGAGAGAGGGGGAAAGAGAGAATCCCAAGCAGGTTCCAGACTGTCAGCACAGAGCCTGACATGGGGCTCAAACTCCGGAACTTTGAGATCATGACCTGAGCCAAAACCAAGAGTTGGATGCTTAACCAACTGAGCCATCCAGAAACATTGTGCTGACTGTGCCTCTGAAATATTTACATTCCAATTAAAAACTTTTTAAAGGCAAAAAAGGGTTTGTTAATCCAAAGAAATAGAAGCCAAATGAGATAATATCCACAAGGAATGTAGCGTGAGACAGGGGCCTCCACCCCTTGAGCACCAGGATGGTATTTCTTGAGGCTAAAACATAAAGAAAGTATAACTCAAAGGTTCTCTACCCTTTCTTCCCTGAAACACCCAGGACAGACAATGATCACTGCCACGATGTACTCCCTTGGGTGCACCCATGCTTAGGTGGGAAACTTGATTAGGCTTGGCCTGAATCAAGTGGGGTTCAAATGGGAAACAGCTTATGAATCACTAAAGTCTACTCCTGCAACCATTATTACACTAGATGTTAACTAACTTGGATTTAAATAAAATTTAAATAAATAAATAATGAATAAATTTTTAAAGATAAATTTTTTTAAAAAGGGAAACAGCTTTGTTTTCCTCACCCACTGCCTTCACACCAGGCCTGTTAGATCTCCCTTTTCTACCCCTTGACCCCACTTGACAGATCTTATAACTTTGCAATCGCTGCCAGTTCTAAGAACAAGCCTTATTTTGATAATCAAGGCTCTCTCTGGCTTGGTCCAGTCTCAATCAAAATATCAAGCTCAGGAGCACTTGGGTGGCTCAGTTGGTTAAGTGTCTGACTTAGGCTCAGGTCATGATCTCACTGTTCGCAGGTTCGAGACCTGCGTCAGGTCTCTGTGCTGATAGCTCAGAGCCTGGAGCCTGCTTCGGATTCTGTGTGTCTCCCTCTTCCTCTGCCTCTCGCCTGTTCATGTTTTGTCTCTCTCTCTATCAAAAATAAACATAAAAAATTTTTTTAAAGTACATATCAATCTCAACCCCTCTCCCTGAACAACCTAATCACCCTCTCTTCCACTTTAGCCCTGACCTGCATGAGGGTAGAGAGTGGTCTGTACTTCCGATGCCCTTCCACACCTTCTGCATCTCCACCCATCTCTCTTCCAGTGTAAGAGCAAGGAAAAGGGAGATGGTACAAAGCAGACTTAGATTCTCCCTCATTCATGTTTTGTGATACAGTATTGGTGCCTGGAGGACCCTCCACTCCAGGCTAGCAAGGAAAAGCCCAGTGTATGTGATTCATTTCCTTAATGATCCCCCTTGAACTCTGAGTCTCCTCAAGTAGGTTGCAGGTGGTTATTGGGCTGAAGATCACCGGGCTGGTTTGTCCACGTCATTAAAGGTGCTGCAGGAACATGTCTATCAGCAACTCCCTAGGAACTTATTATCCAATTATTGGCTTTGGGGCTTTAGCTAAATTTTTCAAGATAGCAGAAGTGCCATTCAACATCTGATGTGTATGCGATTTACCACTCACTAATTGTAACAAACCACTCCTCTTCTACTCACGAAATCATATCAAATGCAAATCAGTGAGAAAGAAATTATTAAACAGTATCTCCTGAATATACTCTAATTTACTTTTTTATATATTTTATGAACAAACTCAGATGCTTTAAGCATGATCGATAGAAAATTTGTTTTGACACAGAGCATGACTGATGTTTTGCAACATGAATGGATCCCTTCCTTCACTGGGGCAACTACAAGCTTATTCCAAGGTGAAGAACTCAGTAGAGAGAGGTCCTTTTATGCAGATATGTAAGTTCTGAGATGTTACTTCACCTCCCTGATCCACCTCTCTGAGGTGGACTGAGGCAAGGAGGAAAGGGATGGAGAATCAAGAGTGGAAAAGGACCATGGCAGAGAGCGAGCGTGTGGCATAGATGCTCCCACATGCAGCCCCCACAGCATACTTTGTAGAGTTTTCTAGCCACTGTGCCGTGAATCCCTTTGGTCTCTGTGCCTAATGTGAAGTGAACCAGCATGATAGGAGCTGTCTGAAAACCTGAGCAAACACACCAGTACATGGACACCAGCACCCATCTTCATCCCTAATCTTGTAGATTCGGACCCTCATCATCCCGGTAATTTCTGAAACCAATGCAGTGTGCATTAGCCTCTGTTTTAGATGGACAGAGAGCAGTTGATAAATTTTTCTGTTGATTTTTTCTCCTCAGTTATCAAAAATATTTAGAACCACAGGCCAATCAATCAATCAATAAACATCTAAGAAGAACCGACTAGGCAAGTGGCCCTGCAGAACCCCCGGTTCTGAGAAAAAGTATAAGCCAGTCTACCCCTGAGACCAGAGAGCATAGACCTTTATCCAGTGACACTACAGCTCACAACGTATTTTCTTTAGGTATGGACTTCAGAGTGCGATGTGGGTCAGGAGGTGAGGGAAGAAAGGAGTAACTCACCAAGAGGTGGAAGAGATAATAAATTTCTAACACGAGATGCCCAACTGATAGGAACTGGGAACTATGAAGAATTAGGATTCTTAAAAGCAGGCAGGTCTAAAAATACAGTCAGTTCTGACATTAGGAAGTATGATTCATAAACAAGTCAGATTTGTCCATTCAACAGATCAGGTTTAAATGACTTCTGGGGCGCCTGAATGGCTCACTCGGTTAAGCGTCTGACTTCGGCTCAGTTCATGATCTCCTGGTTTGTGGGTTCGAGCCCTGCGTTGGGCTCTGTGCTGACAGCTCAGAGCCTGGAGCCTGCTTCGGATTCTGTGTCTCTCTCTCTCTCTCTCTCTCTCTCTCTCTCTCTCTCTCTCTCTCTCTCTCAGAAATAAATAAAACATTTAAAAAAATGACTTCTAAGTCCTTGCAACTCAAAGCATGTTCTGCAGACTAACAGCATAAGTATCACCTGAGAACTCATTAAAAATGTAGACTCTCATGACCCATCCAACAAATACTGAACCAGAATCTGCATTTTAACAAAATCTCCAGGTGACTCACAAGCATGTTAAAGTATGAGAAAAATGCTCTGAGTATCAAGCACTGACTGTATATATGTGTGCAAATGGAGACCAGGAGATCTGTTTGAGCAGACGCTTCTAAGAGCTGCTGAGAAAGAACTGGCCTGAAGCTTGTCCTGTTCCTCCACCAATCTAGAAAATCCTAAAGTAGCCAGTGCCTCACACCTGGTACCTAGTTTCTTCAATGGTGGCCATTGGCTGCTATAACTGCTTTAAGAATTCAAGACAGCCCGCTCTTCAACCACTAAGACTGGAGGAGAGATGCTAAATTAGAACTCAGAATACATTTTTCTCATAGAACAAGGTTTGTTATGTGTTGTCATTATTTATACTTCCAAATTAATTTATATAAATTATTTATAATTCCAAAAAGATCTGCAACAACTTGCACCAGCAGAGATATATTCAGCAAGACTACTCAAATGCAAAAGAAAAAGCAAGCATCAGGTAGGAAAAAGAGGAAGCAAAAGGAAATGGCTCAAGCACATGGGATATCATGGTGATTTAGACTAAGCAATAATTGTAGCCTTGAGGTTCCTGGTAGTCAAAGCAATAAGAGAAACATGATGTGTTATGAAATTCTCATTATCTGAAACATACCTTTCGAGACAGAGGTAAGGGATATTTTTGATACCTAAACACCAATATCAGGAGGAAGAAGTTAAGTATTTAAAGAAAAACAAAAAGAAACAAATCTGACCCCAAAATCTTCAAAAAAAAAAAAAAGGCTTCAGATAGAATTTCAAGAGTAAATGTTTTGCATTTTATATACATCCTTAAAATTCTGTCTAAAACTCTTCAGGACAGGAAATATGTTTCCTAATTCTTTTGTCGTTCTGCCAAGGCACTGAATACAACCTGCAAATTCAATCCTGGTGAAAACATATTTCCTTCTTTTCCTCTCCCTTACAGACTGAGAATTTAAAACACTCAGATTTTCAAATCACTTTCAAGAGTTATTTGCTACTTGACCTTTAGAACACTCTTCTGAGATTATTTCTTCCATGGCACTATGAGGAAAGCAGCTCTGGGAAGGTTATGTGACCTGCCTAACACCAGCCCCAGAATTTAACCTGGAATCTATATCCCCCAACACCCAGTCTGGTGGCTTGACACTACAAGTCCCCATTTTTAGAAGTCAAGATTAATTCTCAGGCTGCTGAGAAAATCATTTCTAGTTACTAAATGGCAGATTCTTAGGGAAAGTAACACTTTAGGACAAGAGGAAGATGGATCTGCTCTATATTGCAAGACCAGTGACTGCCTGCACTTAGGAAGCTCATTCTTTTTTTTTTTTTTTAATGTTTATTTATTTCTGAGAGAAAGAGAGAGAGAGAGAGAGGGAGACACAGAATCTGAAGCAGGCTCCAGGCTCTGAGCTGTCAGCACAGAGCCCAACGCAGGGCTCGAACCCACAAACCAGGAGATCATGAACTGAGCCGAAGTCAGACGCTTAACCGACTGAGCCACCCAGGTGCCCCTAGGAAGCTCGTTCTTAAGAGGGTCAATGGAAGAGGGCTCTCCATCTAAAAAATGCCTGCATCCATGCACTTGATAGCTCCAACTGAAGCCCTAAGAGGTTTTAAAGTCTACAGTGACTCTGAAAAGGGGAAGGAAAAATATAAGCCTACCGTAATCAAAGAAACACAGCCAAGATGAATGAAAGGGACCTCTGCTGGGATGCGCCACTCAGCAACGTTTGTCTTGCCAGAATTTAACTTGAGAAAAGGTGTCAACATCAAAACTGAAATCACAGAAAAACAGCATGAGGATGAACTGTGCAGTGAAGACAGGCTGAGCACACAGATGATGACCACAGAGACTCAGAATACAGATCACGCTGTCTCCACTGCAGGGAGTGCACCAGCACCACTCATTTCCAAAAGGAACCTCTGAGCATCTCCCTGCCAGGAAAATTGAGCCAAGAGTGAAAACATCTCTGGTTCCTTCTCTCCTCACCACTAATCCACCACTCAGGCAAACAAATTGGAAACCTGGGGCTCTGAACAGCAGATAGCGGCCCAAGACGCTGCTTTGTGATCAAGCTAATCTGCTCTGTGGGGTGTTTCGTAACTAATCATGTTTCTCTTTTTGTTGCTGTGACTAGGAAGCTCAGAGCCAAATCTATCTGTAGCCTGCCTCTAGCAAGGGCTCAGGACCAAATGGTGTCTATTTCTTTGTGACTTTGGTTTTACGTTTATTTCCTATACCATTTTATCCAGTGGCTGACATGTATTTTTATAATCCACATTAAAGTGGAGTTGGAATGCGGTGGGATAAAGATGATAGATTATAAGAAAGAGGGAAGAAGGAAGGAAGTAAAAAAGGAAGGTCCATAATTTCATGTTTGTGAGAGAGAGAGACAGAGAGAGTGCACATTGAGGAGAGAGAAAGACTATGTTCATGCAGAATTCAGGTGTGTTATTATGGGTAACAATAAGAACATTCTAGCATCTGCCAAGAGTTACACATGAGTCCCGCAAGACCCTGCTGGCAAAGGAGATGGCTGACCAAGCTTATTGGGCAAGAGATCAAAACTACAATCCCTGGTATTGTTGTCCACACCTGTAATACTCACAGCCACCATTCCTGAGAAGTTACCACATCCTGTGCATTTTACCATGCTGTGCTTTTGTATTTAGGAATAATTTATGCACAGTAAAATATGCAGATCTTAAGTGTTCAGCTCAATGAGGGTTTTTTAATGTTAATTTTGTATTGAGGTATACCTAACATACAGTGTTGTATTTGTTTCAGGCATGCAATATAATGATTCAAGAATTCTATACATTAGAGTTTTGACGATTATACAATGGGTTTTGACAATTACACACATTTGTGTAACCATGAGTCCAGTAGAGATAAATAACATGTCCATCATCCTACAACATTTCTTTGTGCCACTTTCCATTCAGTTCCCTCCCGTGAAAACAACTGTTTGATTTCTATTACTATAGATTCATCTTGTCTGTCCTAGAATTTAGCACAAATGGAATCATGCTGCAAATTCTCTTTTGTGTCTGATTTCTTTCACTCAGCATAATGAGGTTTACCCATGTTGTTATGTGTCAGTCATTTGTTCTTCTTAGTGCTGAGCAGTATTCAATTATAATGGATATCCCATAATTTTCTTATTTTTTCATAGTGATGAGCATGTAGGTTTCTAGTATCTGGCTCTTATGAATGAAACCACTCTGAACATTCTTGCACAAGTCTTTTTTTTTTATGTGAGGACACAGATTTTAACATCTCTCAGATAATTATCTATACATTTAATTGCTGAGTCATAGCGTGGATGTATGTTACTTTGTAAGAAATTGGCGAACAGCTCCATGGTGGTGTGCCACTTAAATTCCTACCAGCAGAGTGTGAATGCTGCAGTTCTTCTACAACTTGGTATTAGACTTGTTTTAATTTAGTCATTTTAATAGATATCTAGTGGTATCTTATTCTGGTTTTACACTGCTTCTTCTGGATGAGTAAAAATAATTTATTTATCTTCTTCAAGTATTTATCTATATATCTTCTTTTTTGAATGTTCTGTTCAAATCTTTTGCCCATGTTTGTATTGGGTTGTCTTCTTATTGTTGAGTTATAAGAGTTCTTGGTATTTTCTGGATGTCTTTTGTCAGATATACATAATATAAATATTTTCTCCCAGTCTGTGTCTTGTGTTTTTATTTTCTTAACAATAGCTTTCAAAAAATAAACATTCTTAATTCTGATATAGTCTAATTTGTGAATTTATCCTTTATGGTGAGTGCTCTCCATGCCTTGACATAGAAGTCTTTGCCTACCCCCAAGGTGACTAAGATAGTCTCCTATGCTTTCTTTTAGATTTATGAATCTGATTTTATGTATTGGATTTATCAACCATCTCAAATTAACTTTTATATGTGGAGCGTTGTAGGGGCTGAAGCTCATTTTCTCCCTATGGATATTCAGTTTTCCCAGCACCATTTGTTGAAAAGCCTTTCTTTTCTCCCATTGAAACAACTTCACCCCTCTATCAGTTACCATGTTATCAGATATAATCTTCATAACACTGTGATGTGTTCTCTGTAATTTACAGATTAGGAAACTGAAGCTCAGAAAGATGAGATAACTTTCCCAATGTCACACAACCTCTGAAATGAGGCATGTGATTCATACCCAGTTCTGCCTGTCTATATGACACATTTGGACGCAAGCAGATACTGCCTCCTTCCTTCAAAGACCCACTCAAAGCCCACTTCCCTCAGGAAGACCTCTCCCAACAATTGTAATCTTCTCTCTCACGTTTCTAAACTCCAATTTCACTTAGCATATGAACTTAGTTACACTCATGGTGGTTGTTCTACTGATGTGCACACTTTTCTAATTGATATCTATGTCAGTTCCCAAAACCTGTACTTCTCATTCCAACAATATTGGGTTTTTTTGGTTTATTTATTGAGAGAGAGAGACAGCAGGGGAGGGGCAGAGAAAGAGGGAGAGAAAGAACCCCAAGCAGGCTCTGCACTATTAGCAAATAGCCCTACACAGGGCTCAATCCCACAAACTGGGAAAGCATGACCTGAGAGAAAATTAAGAGTTGGATGCTTAACCAATTGAGCCACCCAGGTGCCCCTCTTTCCAACAATAGTGGTTTGAAGTTAGCAGAAGCCAGGTCTTCACTTTGATTACACCTTCTACATCACCAAGCACACTGTTGGGTATATAGTAAGTGCTCAATAAATACTTTCCCAAAGTGGAAAAATGACTTCATTTGAACAGTGGAGCCCTGTGCCTGTCCTACCTTGTTCAAGGCACTTCAAAATTCATATGATGTCACCAGACCCTGCCTCAGTTAACCCAGACACAAATGGTGTCACTGCCCTCACATGCAGGGATTCAGAAGAGGCAGCAGGGCAGACTCCTCATTGGCTCACTCCCCAAGTCTCCAGACTCATGTATGCCTCCAGGTAAGTAAGCGGGTGATAATGCTACAGATTAGCAAAAGAATGGTGGGCTTTGAAACTAAAAAAGAATTCATTTCAAAAAGTTTTCTAAATGCCCCAAAAAAGTTCATAAGCAAAACTAAGTTTATTAATATTTCAATGAATACAATGACTTTTCCCCACAACACGTTTCTTTCCTAAAGCCCATCCACAGCTTACTATTTGGAGAGATCTTGGAAAGAAGTCTAGCCCTGAGCTTATCTTGTAACATTCGCAGCTGTAGTGGGAGAACTTGCCTGTGTAGAACTTGGAAAATGGGAAGTTAGCAATTAAATAAAGGGAGAGTTTGAAAGTAATAGCGCAACCCCCTTCAGAGTCCCCCGAAAACCATAGCTTTGTCATAAATGTGAAGTTTGTGCTACTAGACGCAAAGGAATCACAAAAGGGTTTGAAGACTGAATCATGGGCACAGTGGGACAGAAGGGCTTGGGAGCTACCCTGAGAAAGCTCTTTGAAGAATTTAAAAGGCCATCTCACCAGAAGATGCCAGGTTATTGAGCAGAGCTGTAGGTCCCAGAGGCCAATGCTGGAAACTCAAAGGGCACCAAGAAATCCAACTAAGAAGTAGCCCCCTCGTAGGCAGGGGTGTCTGGGAGTCAAAAGCCACGAGTCTGGGGCTGACACAGGGGTGATACGGTTACTCAGAAGTTAAATTAATTTTTCAGAACAGCCTGTCCCTTACAGGAGTTGATGGAGTGGTTCCCATCCCAAGAACATTGTCAGCATGAAATCACGGGATGGCCATGACAGACACTGAGGTCTCGAGGGAAGAAATCGGGCAGCCTCTGGAGAAACAGAGAGGTGATAAATCATGAAGACAGAAGGGCAGTGTCCGAGAATTCAAAAGGAATGAAAAAGCAGAATAGTAGAACTCGTGATAAAGATATGAAATCTAGGTCGTAGAAAGGAAAACACTCTTGACGCAGAAGCCAGCAAGGAATTTAGCTTTAAAGTCCCTTTCGTGGGATCTGTGGGCCGCCCCTAATATTGGGACACAGTCAGACATTTCGGTCTCCACAAAGTGAAGTAGAGAATTCAGCAAATCTCCGGGAAACTAGGGACAAAGAATTCAGGCTTTTTGAAATAGGACTGCCTGTTGTTTTCTTCATCTAAATTTGACTACATTTAGAATATATTTTCAGCTCTACCTTTAGAGCTCTACAAATAGAAACTTGCAGTTAAGGATGAGTCTCACCACCTCAGTAACTCAAGAGGAAGTTAGATTGTTGAGTCAAATCAGATTATTAAACAGTTTTCCAAAGCCTCCCTCGGGTCTTTGCAATCTTTTAGAATTCTCTGAAGACAAAAACAGCAACAGCAAGTCTCTCACCAGATACAAGGCAATTTGCCAAAAATATAGGTACATACACAGAAACTCAATTACCCACACGCAAAAAAGAGGAAGCACTGATAATTCACAAAGAGCACCAATACACGTAGTATCAATGGTCACCATTATTAGAGGTTTACCATGGTAGGGCGGCCCTATGCCACACACCTCACCTATAGGAATTTAATCCTCAAGAAAATTCTGCCATTAATAACATTGGTGACTTCTGTAAATTATCTCATTTAGTTCTCAGATCAAGCCTTGGAGGGAAGCCATTATTAAAATAACTATCATTATTTCTATTTTACAGATAAGAAAAGATGTGAAAGACACCAAGTGACCTTCCCATGGTTATATAGCTATTGAGTGTGGACCAGGGAATCAATTCAAGGGTCTCATCCCATGGCTTGTGTCTTTGCCAACTAGACCCTTTCTACACTTTGCAGAAGGGGAAACTGAGCCCTGCGGAAGTAAATAACACCAAAGAACACTTGAATTCCAGGCTTTCTAATTCCAAACTTCCATGCTTTTAAGCTTGATGTTGTATTGAATTGACTTGCATACCCAACCAAACTTCTACTTGGATTTTAGTCCAGGATTTTATAAAATGTGAAATCAGGGAAACTCCAAGGGCTTCAAACCAATACCCAAACTCCATAGTAAAGGGCTGTCTTAAAAGAAGCTGGATAGAAGTCCAGGTGACCTGCCCTGACCATGAACTTCACACTGCCCTGAAGGATGGCCTAAAGCACCAACCATTTGGACAACAGCAGAACCAACCACGTGTCACAGCCTAATTCACACCTGCCCTGGCAGTGGGGATGTAACTATTTAAAATTTAAGTAAATACGTGTAAGGAATGTGAAAAAAGCAATTTTATTTCTTTGATTTTTTTAATTGATAAATTAACTGAGAGCTCACAACAGATGGAAGGAAGATGAGTACATCCCAGAAAGTAGTGGACATCTGCTACTTGCTGTCCACCACCCTGTCCCCATAAGTGGGTCTCTATGCAAAGTTCTCTGGCTTCCCTCAGGCCAGGAGTGGGCACATGATCCAGGCTAGATTCATGAAACCCTCCCCAAAATCAAGTCGTGAGTGGAAAGATTCAGAGGATTCTGCAATTGATTCATTCTGGCAGCCATGGCCTGGATACAGTGACGACTGGCACCTGCTACCAAGCTTCCCAGAGCTTCGAAGTCCTGTTGTTCTGTCATCCACCATATATCCTCCCTCACACTCCTGTTCCACTCAAGTCAGCTGGTTCTCATTGCCTGCGACTGTGAAATCCTAACTGCATCTCCAGCTGACCACGGGGAGGCATCTTGACACTGGAATCTCAACATCAGAATCCTCTGCCGAGATCAAGAGGTGACTGGCCGATATGGAAAAGTGAATGAGGAGAAATGAGGGCTGTTTAGAGACATTCTGTGGTGTTTCTGTATAACTTTACCCTCCTGGAGTCTGCAATCCCTTGCACGATTCATACCTTTCACTGTTACTCATCATTTAAACCTGCAGATATACTGTTGGGAGAAGCAGCACAGCCCTGTAAAGCATGATGTTAATGAGGACAACTCTCCTGATTCGATTTCTGTGGGCTGGTTACCCTGGTTCTGAGTCACAGACAAGAATGGCCCTGGAAACCTGAGCCAAGCTCTTTTGACATTTTGTAGGGCTGGAGCGATGAAGCTGATGGACAACAGTAATCACTGCCACAAATTCAGGTTCAGCTCATATTTCTCAAGACTCTGTTTCATGCCAGGTAGTGCATTAGGCACTTCACATGCATTATCTCACTGGCCATCAAGCAAGCACTTGTGACAAATGAATCCGAGTTTATTACAAATGAGTGACATGACCACATTGAAGAGGGTGAGGAGGGAAGGAACCAAGCTAAGTAACTTTCAAAAACAGTATCTTGACTGGGTACTCTAAGGCTAGGGACAAAAAAGAAAGTACATAAACACTGTACTCTAGTTGGTAAATTTATTTCTCACAATGGTATTGGGTTAACAATTCTGAAATTACTATATATGTATGCCAGTATGGAACATATAAGAAAATATATTGCAGGTAGTGACAACCAACTTTCTTACTGCTAGAGAAAGAAGTTACAAATAAGGCAAGAGGGAAGCTAGTATAAACCCTGCGGGGCTTGATGGGTGTGGGAGGAAGTGGCATGAACTTGTGGCTATTTTTTTTATTGTGATCAAATATATGTAACATAAAATCTTACTATTTTAACCCTTTTTAGATGGGTAAGTCAGTGCCATTATGTACATTCACATTGTGGTACAACCATCACCACTATCCATCTCCACAACTTTTCCACTGTCCCAAATTGAAACTCTGTACCCGTTAAACAATAATTCCTCATTGTCCCACTGCTCTGGGTTTAGGGCGTTCTTGTTGCTCTGCCTCTAGCTCCTTTAGGTGAGCTGTTAGATTTTGGACTTGTGCTTTTTCTAATCTCTTGAAATAGGCCTGGAGAGCAATGTACTTTCCTCTTAGGACTGCCTTGGCCGCATCCCATAGATTTTGAATTGTTGTGTTTTCATTTTCATTTGTTTCCATATATTTTTTAATTTCCTCTCTAATTGCCTGATTGGCCCATTCATTCTTTAGAAGGGTGTTCTTTAACCTCCATGTTTTTGGCGGTTTTCCAGACTTCTTCCTGTAATTGATTTCAAGTTTCAAAGCATTGTGATCTGACAGTGTGCATGGTATGATCTCTATTCTTTTATATTTATTGAGGGCTGCTTTATGTCCCAGTATGTGATCTATCTTGGAGAATGTGCCATGCGCACTTGAGAAGAAAGTAAATTCCCTGGCCTCAGGATGTAAAGTTCTAAATATATCCGTCAGATCCATCTGGTCCAATGTGTCTTTCAAGTCCATTATTTCTTTAGTGATTTTCTGTCTGGTTGACCTATCCATTGCTGTAAGCGGAGTATTAAAGTCCCCTGCTATTAGCACATTCTTATCTATAAGCTTGTTTCTGTTTGTGATTAATTGTTTTAGATATTTAGGTGCTCCCATATTCGGTGCGTAGACATTTATGATTGTTAGTTCTTCCTGATGGATGGACCCTGTAATTATTATGTAGTGCCCTTCTTCATCTCTTGTGATTGTCTTTAATTTAAAGTCCAGTTTGTCTGATATAAGTATCGCTACTCCGGCTTTCTTTTGATTTCCTGTAGCATGATATATATTTCTCCATCCCCTTACTTTTAATCTGAAGGTATCTTCCCGTCTAAAATGAGTTTCTTGTAGACAGCATATTGATGGATTTTGTTTTTTAATCCATTCTGCTACCCTATGTCTTTTGATTGGAGCATTCAGCCCATTTACATTCAGTGTTATTATTGAAATATGTGGGTTTAGAGTCTTTGTATCTTTTGTAGGGTTCATGTTTGTGGTGGTGTCTCTGGTATCTTTGTTCCTTGCAACCTTTCCTTCAGAGCATCCCCCTCAGGATTTCTTGTAGGGCTGGCTTCGTGGTGACAAATTCTTTCAATTTCTGTTTATTTGGAAAGGTTTTTATCTCTCCTTCTATTTTGAATGACAGGCTTGCTGGATAGAGGATTCTTGGCTGCATATTTTTACTGTTCATCACATTGAAGATTTCCTGCCATTCCTTTCTAGCCTGCCAAGTTTCAGTAGATAGGTCTGTCACCACTCTGATAGGTTTCCCTTTGTATGTTAGGGCCCTTTTCTCCCTAGCTGCTTTCAAAATTCTCTCTTTGTCCTTGTATTTGGCCATTTTCACTATGATATGTCGTGCAGAAGATCGATTCAGGTTACGTCTGAGGGGAGTCCTCTGAGCCTCTTGTACTTCCACATTTACTTCCTTCCCCAGGTCGGGGAAGTTCTCTGCTATAATTTGTTCCAGGACTCCTTCAGCACCTTTCCCTCTCTCTTCCTCTTCTGGGATTCCTATGATACGGATATTGTTGCGTTTGACCGTATCGCTGAGCTCTCGAATTCTTCTTTCCTGTTCCTGGATCAGTTTGTCTCTTTTTTTGTCAGCTTCTTGTTTTTCTATAATGGTGTCTTCTAAATCACTTATTCTCCTTTCTGCCTCTTCAATCCGTGCATTGGAGGCCTCTAATTTATTATGGATCTCATTTATCGCATTTTTTAATTCTTCATGCCTATTTTTATTTTCCATTCTGTCTGTAGCCATAGTTTCTTTGATGTCCCCTATGTTTTTTTCAAGCCCAGCTATTAATTTTACCATTATTATTCTAAAATCTTGTTCAGTGATGCTGCTGATATCTGTTTTGAGCAGTTCATTAGCTGTCATTTCTTCTTGGAGTTTCTTTGGAGGAGAGGTCTTTCGTTTCGTCATTTTAGTTAGCTTTCCGGCTCTTGTTGGTTTTAAAGACCTATTATTCTCTCTGTTTCTATGAGCACTGCTATATCCAAGAAGGCTCTTTGACTTTCCAGGGCCTACCCTTTCAGAGAGTGTTTTTTGAATGGTATCCCCTGGTCTCTCTTGTTGGGACCTTGGTTATTTTATTTTCCTATTCGTAGTGATATTTGGGACTCTCCACCTTGTGCACTCTAGCTTGTTTCTTGAGGTAGCCCTGGAAAAGAAAACAGACAGACAAACACACAGGGAGCAGGAGCACACAAACGCACAGGCTAATTCAACTAACATGCAAAGCGGGAGGGAAAACGAAAAAGTTAAGAGAAAAGATGGAGGAGGGAGGGCGAATAATAGGGAGTATAAAATACATAAAAGGGTCAAAAAGGGGAAAGGAAAAGGAAAAAAGAAGAAAACCGATGGACAAAGAACGGTTTAAAGGATATAACCAGATTTCCCAGCTACAGTTAAATAGCCGTGTGTATGCAGTGCTGGTTGAGGAGCATAGAGAAACAGAGAGAAAGCAGGGCGGGATGAGACACAATTGGAAATAGAATGAACAGGCAGAAGGGATAAGAAGCTTTTTTCAAAGAGGTAAAGGGTAGAATATGGTTGGATAGGTGAGAGAAGGGTGCTGGAATTATCCAGAGAAACTATATAGTCTAATTACTCCTGAGAGAAATAGCTGAAAATGTCAGTAGGTGTAGAATTTACATTTACACAATGGACTCGTGAACGTTTAAGCAAGCTGGCGACCAGAGTTAATCAGGTCAGTGTTCTGGGGAAAAAAGAGAGAAAAGAGAAAAAGACGAAAAAAAGAAAGAGTAAAAAAGAAAAAAAAAAAGAAAAAAAAAGAAAGAAAAAAAAAGGAAAAAAAAAGGGAAGAAAAAAAAAAAAAGGGAGGAGAGCACCTCTCAGGCAGGGATGGGCGTGGCGTGATCCAATGCCTCAGGCGGGAGCTCTGCCTCGGCGGTTGTGGGGAGGAGAGTGACGGTGCTCCAGTCCCTTCTCGAAGCAAGCGCTGCTCCTCACTCTTTTGGGGGTGTAAACTCCCCGTACCAGGGGCGCAGCCGAAGTTGGTTGCACTCTTCAACCCAGGGCAGTTCCAATCTCCAAATCCCCGTCCGCGCGCCCCGCTGAAGTTGCCTTAGACACAGCTTCCCAGGCAACCCCCTCGGGCAATTCCAGGCCCCCTGCCGAGCTCTGGGAGCGGAGTCAGAATCGCTGCTTCCTTCTCTGGGTCGGGCTGGCGCGCATGGGCGGGGGCTTGCCCGCAGGGTGTTCTAAGCCGGAGTCCGCTGGAGTGGGGAAAACCGGGTCCCTCTATGGCTCGTCACCCGAAACACGAACTCACAGGCTAATTTCCCAGTTTTTAGTTCCTTGCCTTCCCTCTCGAGTCCCAGCCAGCCAGGGGCGCGGACGCCCGGTGTCTGCGCGGCTCTTCCAGGGGCCCCAGCCGCCCGGGAGCTACAATGGCGGCAGGCGCGCCACCACTCTGAAGTCTAGCCTCCAGGAGCAGCACAAAGAAGCAGTTTGTGTGATCAGCCCCCTCCAGGACCAGCTGGCGCGAGGGGACCTGGTGTGCAGGTATTTGGCAAGTACGGTCTTTCCAACGGAGGTTTTTCTCCCCCGTGCGGAGGTTTTTCTGTTTCGGACTCTCTCCTTTTCCCCTCTCACTCCCCGTAGAGGGTAGAGGGGGATCGCCTCCCACCCTGGAGTCTCCGATCCCGGCCCGATTTTATCTTCCCCGGTTCGCACTCACGTTAGAAGGCTCTCTCAGTGGATTCTGCGTCTTTTTTCTCCCAATCTCTCAGGTTTTGTAAGGTTTCCTATGTCTTCGGATCTTTTCTGTGTGATGTATGGGCGCGAGTGCAAGTACGGAGCTCCTTACTTCTCCGCCATCTTGCCCTCTCCTTTGTCCCACTGCTCTGCAATTGTAGTGTCTTTGGCTTTGGTATCAAGTCTCCTGGTTATTTTAGGCAATAGGTAGAGATAGATAGATAGATAGATAGATAGATAGATAGATAGATAGATAGATGATAGACTGGTAGATGATAGATAGATGATAGACTGATAGATAGATAGATAGATAGATAGATAAACAGATAGACAGACATGTTTGCATAGGTTAAGATATACATATGTGTGTTCTAACTCAATCTGTCTCCTGAGAGAGCCTAGAAGTAGTAATAGCCCAGTAGCAGTGAATACACCCAGTGCCCTATTCTTGGTTTCTAATACCACACTCCAATGAAAGGAACCAGTGCTCCTTGGAGAAATGGTTGATTCCAAAGCTAGAGCAGGAAAAATCCAAGAAAACTGTAAGTATCTTATGGTGGTAAAAAGTAAAAAGATGATTATAAAAAAAGACATTATTTAAATTTTTAAAAAATGCAGCAGCATGTTAAGAGACACAGGGTTCAGGGCGCCTGGGTGGCTCAGTGGGTTAAGCGTCCGACTTCAGCTCAGGTCATGATCTCGCGGTTCATGAGTTCAAGCCCAGCATCAGGGCCCTGTGCTGACAGCTCAGAGCCTAGAGCCTGCTTCAGATTTCTCTCTCTCTTTGCCCCTCTCCCATTCACACTCTGTCTCTCTCTCTCTCTCAAAAATAAATAAACATTAAAAAAATTTAATAAATAAAAGGCACAAGGTTCAACCTGAAAGAGCTCCTAATGACTGAAGCTGGCCCAATCTGGGTAATAAAATAAATAGCAATACTATTGGATTATAATGCCCCCCAAAATAAAATAAATATCCCTGAGTCCACAATGGGTAAACAAACAATTGCATACATACATACATACATACATACATTGATGAGAAAAAAAGTACAACACTTCTTTACACAAGAATTCCAATTTATAAACATGGACAGAACGAGAAAAATAGAAAATCGCTATTAGAACACCACAGTAACACCTTTTGGAGGCAAAATCCACAGAGATATATTGAAATTAGTGGGTGAAATTTAAGAAGAAACAAGATATGTCCATAATCTCAAACTGTCACCCCCCCCAAATAAATACTCATTTAAAGGCAAAAAATGGTTATTTTACAGCAGAGAAACCACCTGGCCAACTGATGAGGGCTAACATCACTAATGATGTCATCATGATGGCATGTACCACCTGATCCGATCCACTGAGAAGGGCAGACGCATCACCTCTGTGGTATTCCTCCCCCAAATCCCTCCAAATCCCTAACTCTATATAATCCTGAGAAATCCAGACAAACCCAAATTGAAGGACATTTTACAAAATACCTGATAAGTATTCTTCAAAATGATCAAAGTCGTGAAAAGCAAGGAAAGACTGAGGAACTGTCCTAGAATGGAGAGGACAGAGGAGACATGATGCTTATGTGCAATGTGGCTTCCTGGACTGGATTCTGGGACAGAAGACATGGGTAGGAAAACTGGAAAAATTCTACCATTGTTGGTAGTTTAACTAGCACTGTGCCATGGTTAGTTTCTTAGTTTTCATAACTATATAATATTTATATAAGGTATTAACATAAGGGAGAGCTTGGTAAAGGATATACTGGAGAACTCCCTGTGCTGTTTTGGCAACTTCCCTGTAAGTAAAATTATCTCAAAATGAAAAATTTTTTTAAATATCCAAAAGAACATAAAAGCACACAGAGTAAATACTTTGAAAATCCTGAGATACTGTCTAGACAACGAAGGCACATTTTCATGTTTCATGAATCAGTTACTCGTAGCTGGAGTCACCATCCCCCCCTCCCTCCCCAGGAGTATAAAGAACTAAGGGGCACTTGGTCAGGCAAGAGATTTAGGAAGCACTTTGGCACTGTGGTGAGGCAGATCTAAATTTAAATTTGGGGAATTTGCCTGGGGAAAGTTGTTTCATATCTCTGAAAGGTAAAAATATCTTTCCAGGGTTATTGTGGAACTTGAATGAGGTCATGCAAAGAAAGCATTTTATCCATAATTGGTAGTCAGTGAAAATCCTTTCTTTTCTTTTGTTTTAGACATTTTGGAATACAACAGGAAATCAAGATGCGGTAGCTTTTCCACAAAGGCCTTATCATCTAAATTGAGACAAAATATACACCTGTGTGCACCAATTACCAATGAACAGCTTTACACCTTGATAAAATCTAATGCTGAGTTCAACTAGGGGAGGGAGGGGCATTGCGCACCAAGGCAGGACGCACACAAAAGCAGAGATGGGAGCACTGTGACTTAACATCATCCCCCTGGCAGTTTTCAAGAGGATGGGACTGTCCTGAGTGGTGTCCACAGATAAGGGAAGGAAGGGGCTGGGAGTGACTGAGCCCAGAGGGAGAAAGCAAAAGCCTGAAGACACAGGAGTACCTCTGAGTGGGTGCCAGGTATTTATTTCCACCTTGCAGATTAAAGTAAACCAGTAGGAGATACACTCATTGGGAGCACAGGGTGAATCCTAGGGAAAGAGCAAAATCATATTGACAAATGAGGGAATGGAGCCAGGTTTTGGGGAGCCTGAAAGGCGGGCTGAGCTGTTCTGGATGCCAGAGGCATGAGAAGCTGTGACTGAGCCATGAGTAAAAGTGGGGCTCAAGGGAAGCAATAATGTTTTAGTTTGAACTGTATTTGGTAGCCACAGAAGTGTTTAAAGCAGAGGAGACGTGTGATCATAGCATGGGATCTCAGGCAGTGTTCTGTTGCAGGAAATCAAAGCCACTGTGGTGATGTTAAGTGGAAAGAGAATTAAGCGCCTATAGAATCATTGAAAGAGCCAGAGGATGGAGTTCCGGGCTGTTCTTTTAGAGTCACTGCGAGTCGGAGGAGACTTCTTGGAAATCTATTTGATGGCATCTATCAAAACTAAATATATATATAATGTTTGACCCAGGAATGCCATTCTAGAAAAAACTCAATTCCAGAAAAATCTATTCTGGAAAAGATATTTACATATGAACACAAAGATAAATACACAAGACTGTTCATGGGAGTTTTTTTTTTCCCACTACTGAAAAATTAGAAACTTCTAAATGGGAAAGGGTAAATAAAGTATGATATAGAACAGTGTGTGTGTGTGTGTGTGTGTGTGTGTGTGTGTGTGTGTGTGTGTATGTATGTGTGTTAAGAGACTATATGGAACCTTTATAAAAAGATATCCCAGAGGTGCCTGGGTGGCTCAGTCGTGTAAGCGTTCGACTCTTGGTTTCAGCTCAGGGCATAATCTCACAGTTCGTGAGTTCAAGCCTCTCATCAGGTTCTCACTGACAGCTGTGGAGCCTGCTTGGGATTCTCTGTCTCCCTCTCTTTCTACCCCTCTCCCACTGTCTCCCTATCACTCTCTCTCTCTCTAAAAAAAATAACTATTTTTCTAAAAAGATATCCCAGACAAGTTGTTACCTGAAAAAACAAGCCACAAAGCAAAACCCATAGAATGTCCCAATCCTGTGTTTTAAAGCATATGGACCAAACAAATGCCAAGCAGTGTTCACCGTGCCTGCCATGTGGGGCAGGAGGCAAGAGTGACTGAGGCACCAGCCGAGAAGGCTATGGTGTTATCCTCTTAATATGCCTGCATTCTTTAAACCTTTTATGAGGAGCACACATTGGGGCACTATCTCTGTGCTAAAAACACCAGCCATTGGCCACCTCCTCTGAACTTCTCCCTAAAATGCATTAAAGCAGCCACCCCTGGCCTTAATTCAGATCACAACAGGGGTAGGTCAGTAGGGCCATTCCTCTTGGTTAACAAATGAACTGTGGTCCATCTCAGGTAAAAACAGTGACTGAAATGGAGGGTCAAGCCAGCATCTCCTGATTTTTCTCTGGTGGCTTGTGCAGTGGGTGGAGGGATGGGAGAGTTCATGTTTTCGTTGAATTTCAGTTAGTCTATTCTAAAAGCAACATATCAAAAGGATAGCAGCATGCTGACTCATTGGGAAGACTGAAGATCTAGGCTTAGAAAATAAAAAAAGGGAAGCCGGGCATCCCAGGAACATGGACAAGCTCCCATCCAGGCAGGGCGTTGTCAGGCCGGCCCCATCCAGAGCCAAGGCCACCCCACTCCACCTGCCACAACTTATCTCCAATGGCCTCTTCATCCTCTGCCTCACTCCCTGTAAATTCCAAGTTTGGTGGGCGTGTCTTATTTGCCAAGCAAACAAGGAGTATCTGTCACCCTCCTTGGTTTTATTGAAGGCGTCTGGGTCCTCCCCTCTCCAAGACCCCTCCAGAAAAGATGAGTCTCCAGTACGAAGGAAGCTCTGATGCTGAGGAGGCTAATCGTGATGGATGTCAGCCCCACTTGGGTTGACCGAAAAATTTGCCTGATTATTGATCTGATGCCCCACCTGTCTATTCATGTGCCTAGTTCTGGCAAATTCATTTGCTTCTGATTTCTGAGCACTTCAAGTTAGCTTAGCATTTACAAACTACATGAAGGAAGAAGGTTCCACAGAGGGAAGGTAGCCTCACTTCTGAAGAGGGCATCAGTTAGCAGCATCCATGAGACATGTATTTATTGAGCTGAGGAGCAGAGGAGGTGACTGATGCCCTGTCCCACAGGCCACAGCTGAAGCTGTGTGCCCCATTTCAGGTGCCCCATCGCATCAGGAAATGAAGCAAATGATTGGAAAGAGTCTAGGCTGGCTGGCTGGGAAGTTTGGAGGGGGGGCAGCAAGGTTGTATTCCTTGCCTTTAGGAGGCTGATAGGTTATATTCCAGAAAGAAGTTATTCAGCCTAGACAGGGGGACAAAAAGCAAATTCAATTGAGGTTCATAAAACTTATGAAGCATATGCTGAAAAGTGCCTCGGCAACTCACTCCTCAGCCTTATCCCATAAATAACACAAGGACAAAGGGGTAAGGGAAATGAAATTGGAGCATAGGACAAACAAAACAAACAAAACACCTCTTTTGCACAAGGAGTTTGGATGAGGAGCCAGCCTGCAGCAGGTAGTCGTTGCGGAGCACACAGGCCAGCAAAGCGTCTTTGGAGAGGCCCATTTCATTTCAATTCTTTTACCCCTTTTGGCACTTGCAGGTATATGGTATTGGCACTTCTTGATTTAGATTGCAATTGTGTGTTTATTGGAAAAGGAAGGACTCAGAGGGTGATTATTTCCCACATGTAAGAATAGTTCATAAATGCCATGCTCGCTTCTGCTTTTCACCCCAGGCTCTCTACATGACCGTCAGAGCTCTGAAAAAAGGAACTATGTGAATTTTTTTCTCTCTGGAAAATCCCTGGGCAGATGCGGACACAAACAAAGAGGGGTCTGGAGGCTTGACCACATCTTGGCATGCATCAGAGTCCCCTGTGTGCCGATGGCTGAAGGAACAGGCAAATGCTGTTTCCAGCACTCTCTTGTTTTTACCAAGCCACACGGAGGAGTGAGGGGAGCACCGGATTCCTAACTGTAACTGCACACCAGAAGCCCCTCGCCTAAAACCACATTCCTCTTTCTCATTCAGGAGACCAGTGGCCAATATAAAAGGGGGAGAAGATACAATTAACTGGCAATGCTGCTGAATTTTTTTCTTTTTTTTTTTAAATTTGTTTTTTTATTTATTTCTAGGAGAGAGAGAGAGACAGCGTGAGCAGGGGAAGGTCAGAGAGAGAGGGGGAGTCACAGACCGAAACAGGCTCCAGGCTCTGAGCTGGCAGTCAGCACAGAGCCCGACGCGGGGCTCGAACCCACGAACCGCGAGATCATGACCCAAGCGAAAGTCGGACGCTTAACTGACTAAACCACCCAGGAGCCCCTGAATTTTTTTTTCTAAAGGGCCAAGAAAAGCAAATAGGACCAAGGCTGGTGTCTCCCTTGGCCATTCTCCTGGCTTTACATCACGTCACTTCTGGTCAAGATGAAAGGGCAAGGACTCTGAAATCACAGCTGCAGGGAGGGCAGTATTTGTGTGGTAAACGGAACCAAAAAGAAAAGAACCAGGACAAGAAATCAGGATAAACAGGAACAGAACGAAGCCTAGCCGATCTGGAAACTCAGTGGCCTGTCAGTGTCTTCACAAAGGAATGCTTCCACTTAAATTTTTTTTAAGGAACAAAAGACATAGGAGGCCAGATGCCATAATTTAAGACAAAACAATGGCTAGCTAGGCCAATTCTCTTGCAGAGGACTGCCTATCTATTGCTTTCGTCATCCACCCATATGCCCTCTGTTTTCACACAAAATCTAGTGCCCATTTCAGAAAGGGGAAATTTATTTATGTCTGCTAGCCCATTGTTATGCAAGCTATTTGTATCAGTTAGAAATGTGCACAGCTGCAAACAACAGAAAACCTGACTACCAAGAACTTAAATAGATGAGGAGTTATTGGTCTTCTGCGAGAAGCAGTCGGGCGGTGGGGGGGGGGGGGGGTAGGAGGGGAGTCAGCAGCCGTCAGCAGCCTAGCAATAGCTCAGAAACCTCACACTGGCATCAGGATCCCAGGCTCTGCTCTTCTTTCTGCCCCACAAGCCTTCTATTTTAGGCCTCCATCCTCATGCTTGTTGCCTCGTGGTTCCAAAATAGCTGCAGCACTTTCAGTCATCACATCAACATTCAGGCAGGAAGGAGATAAAGAAACAGAAAGGGGAAAAATTTGTATCCAGAAAGCACACGCTTTCCCAAAAATCACTCAGCAGCATGTTGCTTCCAACACAGTGACCACAGTGGTGTCGTCACGTAGCCACTCTCAGCAGCAAGGGAGTCTGTGGGGTGTGCATTTTTAGCCTGACCTATCGCCAACCCCTATCAAAATTACCATCCTGTTAAAAGTGTAAGTATATGTTGGATAGGCAACCAGCAGGGCCACCACATCAGTTGGGCTAAGCATATCATGCACAACCACAAGCACGAGCCCAGATCATTAGTGGATCTGTCATTTAGTACAAGTATTATAATCGCTGAGTTCAGATGTGAAGAATGCTAGTATTTTATATTAATGTACAAATGTATAATGCCAAGAAGTTTGGATACAGAGTAGTCTTTTTTTTTTTTTTTTTTTTTTTTTTTACAAATAGTTTATTGTCAAATTAGTTTCTACATAACACTCAGTGCTCATCCCCAAAGTGCCCTCCTCCATGCCCCTCCCCCCCTCCCCCCCACATCCATCAGTCCTCAGTTTTTGTCAGCATTCAAGAGTCTCTCATGGTTTGCCTCTCTCCCTTTCCCCCACCATTTCTGCCCTTCTTCTCCCCCTTGTTCCTCCGTCAAGTTCCTCCTAATCCTCCTATACGTGCAAACATATGGTATTTGTCCTTCTCTGCCTGACTTATTTCGCTCAGCATAACACCCTCAAGGTCCATCCATGTTGCTACACATGGCCAGATTTCATTGTTTCTCATTGCCATGTAGTATTCCATGGTATAGATAAACCACATCTTCTTGATCCATTCATCTGTTGATGGACACTTAGGCTCTTTCCATGTTTTAGCTATTGTGGAGAGTGCTGCTATGAACATTGGGGTACATGTGCTCCTATGCCTCAGCATTTCTGTATCCCTTGGGTAAATTCCTAGCAGTGCTATTGCTGGGTCATAAGGGAGTTCTATTGTTAGTTTCCTGAGGAACCTCCACACTGTTTTCCAGAGGGGCTGTACCAGTTTACATTCCCACCAACAGTGCAGGAGGGTGCCCGTTTCTCCACATCCTCGCCAGCATCTCGAGTTCTCTGATTTGCTCATTTTAGCCACTCGATACAGAGTAGTCTTAATAGCTCAGTTTTCCACATCTATAAAGTGGGTCTAAGCAGAGTTGGAATTACCTGGTGTGAAACGTGCATTTGATTTAGTTTTCTGCTCAACTGCATAGAATCTTCCATTTGTGATTATTTGTTTTCATAATTACCCAATTTCCAATTTCATTAAAAGCCCCTAAGCTGCTTAATGAAAGTCTGCCTTTATAATTGCTGCTGTTAAGTAAGGGGGCATGGATCACGTGGATCTTCGAGTCATATTGTCAGAACTCTTGAATCCCCTCCTTTTACCGCTGCCAGCTTCTGGGCATTTCCAGGCAGAGGTGGAGGGAAGAGAGGACAGCTAGGGCAGAGGGTGGGTGGCGGGGAGCAGAGATAGAAGCAGCTCTGGGCCCAGTCCCCGCTTCCAGGGCTCCCCAGAGAGGGTCCTGGTCCCTAGGGGGAGACACGGAACTGGAGGGCTGCTCAGGCTGGAACTGGTAGCAGCTATGGAGTGACCTGGAGAGTCAAAGTCCCCCAGCCATGGTCCCTCTCTGGGCACCACTTCCTCAGTCCACGCCTCCCAAAGACATGGAGCCCTCTGTCCGGGAGGGCACGGGCAACCACTGTGCACTGTAGTTTCTTCCAGAGAATTCCTTGTTGAATGCACTCCACTCTGTATGGATGAGCCTGCTGTGAGGCCACTGCAGGTGCCCATGGGATTAAGGAACAATGTAATATCTTGGGGAGTTCATCACCACAGGACCACGTCACAGCTCTGAAACCCTCTTGAAAGTTCCTGTTTCTCTACCTCCAACTCTTCACACAGTCTCTAAACTCACCAGGCATCCATCATCTATCATATTAAATGTCCTCTTCTCAGAGAGGCCTTCCCTGGCCACCCTCCCCAATGCATGAGGAATTTCCTTGCTCTCCTTCACTTTCCCTCACAGTGCTTCTAGTCTACCTATGTTGCTTACTTGTCCAAGAGCCCTGTGAGGGCTCACACTCGTCCCGTACTCTCTCCTGCACCTAGAGCAGTGCCTGGCATAGAGGAGATGCTAAATAAATGTCAGTGCAATAACCTGGAAGCAAACATTTATTGAGTATGCCTAGCCATGATTTTAGATGCTCTACATATATTAATTCACTTAAACTTTATGGCAACCCTATGAAGTAAGTGCTGTCATCCCATTTTTCAGATGAGAACACTAAGACTCAGAGAGGTTTAGGTTACACAGTAAGTGGCAGAGCTGAGATTACAAGCCAGACAGTGGCTGCAGAGCCATGATGTTAGCCACTACCCTATTCTGCCTCCACATCGTGTCTCCACAACACAGCAGGCTGGGCTATAGCAGCGCCTGCCCACCGTGGCCAACACAGTAACATGGGGACCTCATTCAGTTCTGTAGGTTTTCTCCCTTCTCTGATGTCGCTTCCTCCACGCTTGAGGAGATCCCAGATCTCCATTAATACTTCACTAATTGAGCACAAACATAGGCACTGGTAAATGTGCATTAAAAACAGTATTAAGGTCCTTAAATGCTTGGGAGAATCATAGTTTGTTGGAAGTAACATACATTTTAAAGCCAGCTGTGAAAATGATTATCCTTTTCTGCTCAAGGAACTTCAGTGATGGCAGACATAATTTATTGAGTACCTACTTCATGCCAGCAGTGTGCTAATGCTTTTCATACATTATTTCTAATCCTTTCAACAATCCTGTAAAGAAGCAACAACGTCCCATTTTTGAGTTGAGAAACAGAAGCTTCCAGAGTTTCAATTAATTGTCTAAGTTGGTGTTGTAAGGAATAAGTATAAGATGGGTATTCCCATTCACCAAGCTTCACCATTTTGTGAAAGAATTAAGCACCTACCCAGGCCTGAGGTCCTCACAAAGAAAATTTACGAAGCAGTAAACATTCAACCATGCTCTCAAAGGAAATAAAGGTCCATAAGGCATCACATGATCCATAAGAGAGTTTGGCAAACTGAACTTTTCCATCCCAAGCGGGAGAAGGGGCCACACTTCTTCCCACAATTGTGCCAGGACGACATTTCTGAAATTACCTCAGAGTCAGTTCACAGATCACCTTGGGAAAGGAACATCAGGTCAGGGCAGTCTCATTTTCTTTGCCCAGCTTCACCCAGAGAGACAGCCCACCTATTCACAGCTCCTTCCTGCAAAGGTTTTTTGGCTTTATTCCAAAGATGAAACCCATTCTCAAAGGATAAAGACTGGTGCATCCCTGGAGATGATGGTGAGGTTGTAATTATCTCCATTTTACAAAGGAGAAGTCAAGGGTCAAGAGTTTGAGTAAATTGAGGTCGTTTATTTTGTTGTCAGCACAGCCCGGTCTTGAACCTCCATTGGATGATGCCAGACCCTGTGCTTTTCCTCCATTGTAAGAGAAGCTTCATTGTCCAGCACATGATATAGAGACCAAGGAAAAAGAGGGAGAGAACATGTTGGAGGCATTTGCAACATCTTTGGAATAAGCCGAGTTGACTTAGATTTTTACTTTGGAGGATGCCACATCTGTATGTGTTAAAAAGCCATGGATTTACTTCATGGTCCCAACTGTTGAGAGATCTCATTATGTGAAGCCTTGGTGGTTCTTACAGAGAAAAGGTCATTAGGCTCTCTGTGTAAAATGTATTCTTCTGAACAATGAGGCTTGGCGATTTCTAGAATTTCTACTCATTTCCTCAATCAAGCAAATGGTATGATTGAAGGACCTCTGGGTCCTTTAGATGACAGGCTATCTGTCGTGATGGCTTAGAGCCTTCCAAGGGTTCTGGAGTCTGACTCCTGGATCCACTCCCATCTCTGCCACCTACCAGGTGAATAACTTCAGTTTCTCCCACCAACAAAATGGGGTTAGCTGGTACATTCTTCAGGGGCGGGCGTGAGGGCTGGATAAGTTCATAGATGCCAAACCTTGAGCACACTGTTGATAATGCTGGCACTGAACAAGTTCCACTATTATTTGTCCCTTCTCGCAGGAAGTATAGGGGCCCAGAGGAGCCACTTCTGTGGCCAGCTGTGGGGGGTTAACAGAACAGAGGAGGCAAAAAGCAAAAACTGCTCTTCCTTCAAAGGTCAGCAGGACATTGCCTAAGGGGATTCTGACTTCAGACTGAACCACACTGGCTCCCCAAATGAATCACACAGCATGCGCGAGCCAGGAAGCATCCCTACCCCCTGTCATGGCAGCCGTGGGCAATGTTTGCTGAGGGACACCATCACTCGTGGAGAAAAGTGAGGCAAAGGAAAATACCCAGGAGCAGCTTGTTTGCAAAGCAACCACCCAGAATCTAAGCACACTTTTTCAATAAAAATGCATGAAAATACTGTTTTTCTTTGTTTATACCATTTCTAGCAACGAACGTTGTCTAAGAGACACATTACCATAACTGCGGTCACCCTCTGTGCACATAACCTGCTTCTTTCACAAAACATAATTATTCCCGCTCTCCATGCTTTTAGCCAAAGATTAACTTGTAGCAATTTAAAAGGTCAAAGCTGGGATCAAACTGTGTGTGCTTTAATCTCCAAAAAAATGTAAATTGGGCAAAAATTTCAAAAATAACAAGCCCTGCGGGTAGGCTATATATTCATGACAAGTTTCCCATGACATACGAACTGGTCTTCAGATAACCAGTTCTGCATCTGAGCAGCAGATGTAACTTCAAATGAAGTATTAGCCGTGGTACAATCAATGTTGATGCTTTACCGAAAAGGAACAAGCAAACGATAGAAATATCATGGCCTCCAAAACGTTCCATGGTTGAAATGAAGGTTGTCTCCAGTGCAGTGGCCACAATGATTTATTCAGCCAAATGTTTAAAATAGATGCCTCGGTATATTTGTATTGACTGTACTTGTTTTCTCTGACAGAAATCGTATCTGCCAACTCCATGTGCGGGTAGAGGGGTTGGATCTGGGGATATAAATTCCACCAGTGGGCACCATAAACCCTCCTGAAAAAAATGAGCTCCACTTTGCCCAGAAACAAAACGCATTCCTTTCCACGTGGTTGTTCTTCAACAAGAAATAATGAAGGTAAACAGTGCCGAAATGTGCTGTGCAATTCTTAATGGCATTTTAATAGTTTAAATTAGGAGCAAAAGGCCTCTCAGCATGCGGCGTTGCATAAACATTGCCCTTTCGTAATATTAATTGGCGTGGGGAGAGACGAGCCAGGGGAGAGATGTCAGATGGCAGGCCTCAGTCCTGCACGGTCAGGTGACCTGGTGGCACAGCCTCCGCTCGGCCCCTCACAAGCAGCAGCCAGCCCCGGATGCAATGGCCAAGCAAATCCTCTCTGCACCCCTGCTTCTGAAATGACCTACCGTGTGAAGTACACTCCACACACAGTTGACAGCTCTCTGGCTTGGACACCGCAACCGCTTAGTTTATGTAATTTTCAGTGAGAGAAGAAGGCTTGAAAGTAAGTAAGAGGCAAACGACTCCTCACTTGCCACCAAAATCCATCTTTCCTAATCTCTACAAAGAGGGCAATCATAATCGTGAAATTCCAAGAGACAGACAGTGAAGGGAGCACACGGGGTTACAATTTGGTGATACGCCTGAGACACAGCACCAACGAAGGAGGTGAGTGGACTTGTTTCTTCTGTGTGACATTGATAGCTCCATATAAGAGCTGACACAGGCATCCCGGACCTGTTATAAGACAGATTTCATCTTCCCTGTTCTAAACTCTGGGGATACGCTCACAATCAGAAGACAAGGTCACTGCTTTCAAGGGGTTCCCATTCTAGCACCTGGGTGTCAAGTAAACAAATCAACCAACAAAATGATATCAGATGATAAGTGCTATGAAGAAAATGAAACTGGAAGGCAGGAAAGAGAGTGCCTGTGCGGTCAGGGAAGTCTCTCTGAGGAAAGTATATTTAAGCTGAGACCTGAATGGCAAGAGAGGAGCAGCCATGCAAAGATCTCAGGAAATAACATTCCACACAGAAGGTACTGCAAGTGCAAAGGCCCTGGGGTGAGTTTGCGCTATGTTCTCTTTCTTTCACCATCAAAGCAGGTCATGTTAGGTCAAATCTTGTCACTGCAGCATTTCTTGAACAGATTGGTCTATCTCTCCAAGGTAGAGCAGGTAGAAAATTCTCATACAGAAAATGACCACCTTATTGAAGAAGTGAATGTAGTGATAGGAAATCATAAAGGCACAGAATCCCAAGAAAGTAGGAAAATATCATTGTTGTTTTCTCAATGCAAGACTGGCTTACAGAGCTCCCTCTGAACCCTCTGTGGGAATTACCAACAGCAACAACACACAGAATCAAAAGGCCTGGGGTAGAGTGGGGAGAAGGGGGATCCTGAAAAGGTGTTTGACAAACACCAGGCTGTTTGTTAGGTTTTTAACAAATAATGAGGGGTAACATACTCTGTTGCCAAGGTGGCTGATCTAGGTCAGTCATGAGTTTTCCTCTGTCCCACGATCCTCATGATGACAACAATACCTGCTGTTGGGGGTAGTCTGTGAAGGAGAATTGAAATCGAGGATTATCAGCTGGGGCAGCAGGAGATGAGTCTCTGTGTGCTGAGGAGAGAGACGTTGACTGTCTCTCCCTCAGGAGCTCTGGCTGAAGAAATGGTGCTTCCAAGTGGCTTAAAAATGGTGTCACGCTGTGTCTTGAATGGCCAGGATGGAAGCTGAATGGACCTTAGTTTTTCAGAATACAATGATAAGGGAAGAACTACTCATGTGAAGCACCCTTCTGTTGAACTAGTCCCTTGAAGTACATAGGAAGTAGTAGAGATATCTAGACGACCTTTCCAAGACTGTCGGGGATGTCCTTCTCTTTAAAAAGACAGTGCCATCATCAAGTCTGGTAAACATCCTACTCACATTTATCTCTTGAACAGCGACGGCTTTTATGATGACAACCCAACTTTGATCATATCAGGAACTACTCATGTTTTGGGGTGACTGTGGCAACAGCAACAACAAAAATCCATTTTTATAAAAAAAAAAATATAGAATTCCTCCTAATTTCTCTCTTGAAATCTTGCGCTTTTCCTTCCTAACCTATCATTTGGCACAAGATACATCAAATACAATGTAGAAAAGTCTTTGACTTTCTAGAGAAGAATTAGGTGTTTTGATTTATATGATTGCTCTAACTGAATTACCCATGTGGGAAATTGTGGACTAAATCAACATGATTAAATCATGTTCCGAGGGTTTGCTCGCTGCGCTCTTGTTTGAGCGATAGAGTGAATTTGATGAGGAATCCATAGCAAATGAAATAGAGACATCCTTCACCAAAACAGAATAGATTAGCTTCTGCACTGGGATATTTGGCCTTGGAGTTCATAAATTACCTGTTGGCTACATATATAATTCTCTGATATCCTTCAGGGGAATAGGTGTTCCAGCGTATCAGCTATGCTGAAATTCGATATGACTCAACCATCTTGACAAATGCATTACAAACTGGGAAACTGAATTTCTAACTAACGTCATATCTACACAACAGCACAATTGTTTTAAAAAATGAAAAGTGTGTTAGTTAATTAGTATCTAACAATGCCAAACAGCTAGCCAAGATGAATTTTGCTCCACTAAATTGAACAGTAGCTTGAGCAAATGGTTTGAGTTCACCAGTTGATAAGGAATTAAATAGATACAATCTATTCACACCAAAACATAAGTATATAATCAGACTCAGATTATCCATAATCTGCTCTCTTTTTGAAGATAGTAGCAATAAATTTTGATGTTCACAGGTAAAAAGATGAATTGTTAGAATAGTAAGTATTCCATAAATATTTGCTGAAACATAATAAACAGAAATAAATAAATACACTGATATTTCTGTAACTATTAGAACAATAGCTTATAGTATGACACCTTACAGGTCAAAAATAAGTGGATGATAAAGAAGTGACTGAGCAGAAAAGAATGAAAAATGGCAACACACAGCCAAGCCCCTTTTAACGAGGCTTCAATTATTCTGGTTTATGACCAAATCTAGCACCCAGATCTTAACTTCTAAATACCATTCTTCAATATAAAGGAACATTGGAGAAATGGCTGATTCCAGCACAGGGAAGAAAAAAACGAAAGGTGACCGTAAGTCATCTCATGATGACAAAAAGTAAGACATGTTCAGAGGCGCCTGGCTGGCGCTCAGTTAGTAGAGCATGGTGACTCTTGATCTTGGGGTCCTGAGTTCAAGTTCTACATTTAGAGCAAAAGTAAGACATGCTCAAAAAATGATGGGGATATATCAAAATGACACAGAAACCAATTGACCAAATGTGGGACGATTATAGCAGTACAATAAAGAGTGGTAGTAATAGGAATTGCCCACAGAGTAAAATAAAATTCATTAACCCATATCAATGTAAATAATTGACTAAACAAATAAATGAGAGGAAATGGAAATCTCTTTTTTGCTATTGCAAAAATTAATGTAAAACAAATGACAGAAAAAGAGAATTACCATTTGACAGATGCCATAAGAAACAAGATATTTACATGGGTCTCAGAGCATCTTCCATAAAGTCCTTATTAATTGCAAAGGGGAAAACAGTAACTGCCCATTGGAAGGATCTGTCAGTCATCACCTTAACTAAGTTATCAAAGTTAATATAACCAGTTGTGGAACAGGCCAATCTTGTGTGCCTCCTGATGCGTTGCACAAGAACACAATATCATTTCTGTGGCATTCTTGTCAAAAATGCATAAAGTAGGGGTGCCTGGGTGGCTCAGTCAGTTAAGAGCCCAACACTGGCTCAGGTCATTTTCTCAGTTTGTGAGTTCAAGTCCCACATGGGGCTCTCTACTCTCAGAACAGAGCCCGCTTTAGATCCTCTGCCTCGCTCTCTCTCTGCTCCTCCCCTGCTTGCTCTGTCTCTCAAAAATAAATAAAAGCATTTTTTTAAATGTTTTTTTTTTAAAAAGTATAATGTAAAATGAATCATCATGAAAACTGGACAAACCCTAATGAAGGGACATTCCTCAAAATAACTGGCCAATACTCTTCAAAAATGTCAAGGTCATGAAGTGCAGACACTGAGGAGCAAATTGTCACAAACTGAAGGAAACTAAGGAGACATCACAACTAAATGCAACATATTAACCTCAGGATCCTGGACCAGAAAAGGACATTAGATGGACAACTGGAGAAATGTGAATAGGTCTCTAGATTATACAAGAGTATCGCATCAATGTTAAATTTCTTATTTTTATCATTTCACTGCAGCAGTGTGTGTGAGATTGGTTAACATGTGAAGAATATGAGTGAAGGGCCTCCGAACATCCTCTGTACTATTCCTGTGACATTTTGTAAATCTGAAATTATTTCAAAAATCAAGTGTTAAAAAATAAAACGTTTCTGATGGTTTGGTTGGGGGTTGGCTGGTGTTAGCCAGGAGGGGGCAGGGTATTATTAGAACCAGCTCTGTGGAGAACAGACTGCCTGGTCTGTCAGGAAACTAAGAAGTCAGCCACCAACAGGAGGCAGCAGTGACCTTAAAGTGCAAAAGTTCAAATAAACCCTACACTAACCATAACCCATTTTTTGGGCCACGCTTACCTATTTATACCCACAGGTGTTTCAGACCCCGCCCTGCTTCCAACTGCTGTCAAAATGGAGAACAAACTTAGGTCGCCTCAGTGGCTCAGTTGGTTAAGTGTCCAACTCGATTTCGGCTCAGGTCATGATCTTGCGCTTCATGAGTTCATGCTCTGACAGTGCAGAGCCTGCTTGGGATTCTCTCTCTCCTTCTCTCTCTCTCTGTCTCTTGCCCAAAATGAATTTAAAATAATAATATCATAAAATAAAAAATGAAGAATAAACTTCTTAATGGGACTTGAGATGAATTTCTTAATCTCTTCATTCTTCTATAAAATGGGGACATAAAAGTAGTTAAGTCACTAAAAAAAAAGTAGTTGAGTCACTGGGCTATTGTGATAACTACATGAAGTAATGTGAAAAGCACTTCACATGACATGTAGCAAAGATAAAGCTCTTGATAAATGTCAGCTGCTCTAATCATCATCATCTTATTATTATTATTCTTCTGCTTACAAAGCCCTACACACAGCCCCACTAGACTCTAGTTGCATGGGAGTGGCATGCTGCCCAGCCTGGTCACCACGGTAACCCCAGCCCTTCAGACAGTCTTCCACAGAAGAGACTCTCAGTGCACCTGCTATTCAGATGGAGGAAAGAAATATCTGACCCCTTACCTCCTGGATCAAACTGAACATAAATATAGCTGCTATAACAGAAACCCTAATTACCAGTAACTTAAATAAGACAGAAGTTTATTTTTCTTTCATATAACCATCTGAGCATGAGCAATCCATGACTGTAAGGTGCCTCTCCAGTATCCCAGACCCTTTCTTAGGGCAGGGCCATTCCCAGAACATTGCTGACCTCATCCACATTCCAGCCCTCAGGAAGCAGGAAAGGCAAGGAGGAAGGACACACTGTTAAGGGCACAGCCAAGAGGATACGTGCATCACTCTATTTCCTCCTCCCAGAACTTAGACAGGGACCACGCCCAGTTGCAAAGGGGGCAGGGAAATGTAGTCTTTACACTGGGTAGCCATGTGCCTCAACAAAACTTGGTGGTTCTGATGAAGAGGACAGATGGAGGGATAATGCGGTTAGGAAGCCACCAGGAGTCCTGCCCCCCTCTCCAGCTCATCACGCACATTCTATGGCGCCAACCCCACCGCTCCTCTCCCAGGCATTTATTTGCATGCACTGTTCTGTCTGCCAGACACCCTAACCTGGCCTCAACCCCACTCCTCCAGAGAATTCCTATTTTACCTCCCAGACCCCTGGAGAGGCATTACTTCCTTTCTGAAACCCTCCTGAGCACCACCACCACCACCACCACCCAGTATGGATTCGCTCCTCCTCCGTCCAGGTAAATTCTCCTTCTTCCCTGCACTTGTCGTAAGTGGCAGCATCTGTCTCTCCTACTCCAGTGTATTCTCCAAGGGGACAGAGATTATGACCACCTGTGTCCCTTGCACCTTACAACTCTTTAAATTTCTAATGAATTATTAAGCATATACTTTTGAGAATTGATATTTCAATTTCCAAGCTACTGTTGCTTTGCCCAGGGGAAAAATATTCTTGGCATAAATATGACCAACCCCTCCCACCCACCCACCCCCCGACCCAGGCAGGTTGTAGAGAAGGTAGGAGTGAAATCAGACCCACTGCTTAAGAGAGAAGGGAATCCAGAGGCTGCGGGCTCCTCGGGGCCCTGGGGAAGCCTGTCCTACTCCTCATTTATGTTTACATCCAACTGGGCTGGAGGAAGACAGAGACCCATCACCGATACCTCCTGAAGCGAAATCAGCTGGACTAAGGGCTGTCTTTGGACAGCACATGCTCGCTTCCTGGGCAAGGAGACTTAGTGTGTTAGTGTGGCAACATCAGGGCTGCCGGTTGAAGTCACAGCACAGATGGCTTATGAACATGAAAAGGCTGTTTAATGTTAAAAGCCTTTGATTTTTTTTTCCAGATGAATTCCTTCAGAGCCCCGCAAGCTGTAGGCAAAACTATATGCGCCAAGGAGAAAGGGCATTTCAACCAAAACACTAAATTTCCTTGAGTTCCAAGTCAGAGTCTTAAATACATGTTTGTGGATTCTGGGTTAGTTTTGTTTGTTTGAGGAAGGGAAGTGAAGGAATGGTTTTAGGCTGTTTTGTTGCCCAAGTTTTCAATAAAGGGGAAGAGAGAAAAATCTCAAGCTTAGATGGAAGAACAGAGAAGTTACCATTTGCTAAAGATCCCCTATCAATGAAACCTTTTTTTTTTTTTAATATTTATTTTTGAGAGAGAGACAGGGAGCGCAAGCGGGAAAGGGGCAGAGAGAGACAGAAACAGAATCTGAAGCAGGCTGCACAGGTTCTGACAGCACAGAATCTGAGGGTTTCAAGCCATCACAGGGCTTGAATTCTTGAACAGTAAGATCATGACCTGAACCAAAGTCGGACACAACCGACTGAGCCACCAAGGTGTCCCTCAATGAAACCTAATTTTAAGCTTAAATCCTAACTCACAATTACTAGGCTTAGAATTCCTACCTTACTCTCCTTTCCTGGTTTAACACTGTTTCCCTCACTTCCAAATCAGAGATTTAAACGTGTCAACAGAGAGTTTGTTTTTGTTTAAGAAAGCATTCCTTCAATATTAGACCATCAAGCACTCTAAGTGTGTGCTCTGCTAGGAGTTTCATCCCATCTAATTTTCTTGCCAACTATCTAAAATCAGCAATAAAATAGGGTTTAGCATGGACCCTAGACAATGGAAGGACAGTATCTTTTCATCATAGACCACCACCTGGAAAAAGAAACCAAAGATACAATGTTTCTCTGAATATTCAGGGAAAGTTAAGGGGAATCCAAGAATTCTTTCATGAGGAAGTAAACAAGCCATGGATCATTAGGATCCTTTGCCCAAACTAGTCTGTGATGTTATCAGTTGATAACATCACTTTTAGTCAGTCTGACTTCTTGCCTCTTCCTGGTTGTTCAGTGGGCCAGAGTGATTTGTGTGTATTTTCTGGATAATCAAATCTGTGCTCTGCAGCTACCTCCTGTGTCAATGAACACAGAGCTATGACATGAAACAGTAGTAGCTGTCACACACACACACACACACACACACGTCTTTATCCTTATTTTTAAGCACATAATAATGTGGATTTTTTTCTTTTTTTTTCTTTTTTTTTAACGTTTATTTATTCTTGAGAGAGAGAGACAGAGTGTGAGTAGGGGGAGGGGCAGAGAGAGAGGGAGATAGAATCTGAAGCAGGCTCCAGGCTCTGAGCTGTCAGCACAAAGCCCAACGTGGGGCTAGAACTCACAAACCATGAGATCATGACCCGAGCCAAAGTCGGATGCTCAACTGACTAAGCCACCCAGACACCCCATAGATTTTGTTTCCAACCTACTCAGAACATCAGACAATATCTTCATAATGTCTTGAGGATCCAGTCCCTAAAAATTCAGTATCCATGTGTGACTATGTTTTAAAAGTGCATCTTTATTAACAGTGAGGTCACTGAGGTTCCCTGTTTGCAATTTTGATTAAGAAAACACATAAATAAGTCCTCCTCAATCATTTCATGTTGGCTGACTCTGTAAGACACCAAACCGGAAATAATTGCTCTCCTCGTGCACCCAGATTGGACATTCACATTAAAACCATTCATTTGATTCAAAATATGGATAATACATGATGATGATTCAAATCAGAAATTAAATCTTAATTGGGACTCTGGGTTATACAGTTTTCTATAAAATTTAAAAGGTTTCTAAAAAATAAAAACCTGAAAAAATGAAAAACAAAAATTCCTCAGTCATTACTCCTGGGTAAGGAAGGAGTCGTATGATGTTTTCCTCTTGTTGGCAAAGAGTGAGGCTTAGTCTAGGGTTTTAACTTGACAGAAGGTAGCCATGTTAGTCTGAGACAAGAACAATTACAAACTCTTTAACTGGGGGAAAAACAAAGTTGAATAGTAAGGGCTTGGGCTCTGGGCTGGGGCAGCTGTTCCTATGATTATAAGTGTGCGACATCTGGCAGGTTACCCTACCTCTTTTAAGCACATAAGCCGGGTGAGGGAGGGGCAGAGAGAGACAATCCCAAGCAGGCTCCGTGCTGTCAGCACAGAGCCCAACGTGGGGCTCAAACTCACGAACCACAGGATCATGACCTGATGATCAAGAGTCACCTAAGCACCCCAGACTACTCCACCTCTTTGGGCCATATCTGTAAACAGATAGGAGTAGTGGCTGCCTCAGAGGATCACAGTGAGGATTAAATATATGCACAGCACAGTGGCTAGAACAGTACACTCAAAGTAGGCAAATTATTATCATCCTCTGATAATAATTCCTGAAGTCAAAAGGAAGAGGAATCTTTGGTACCCATTCTTTGTATATAAATTGCTTTTGAAAAGTTAACCAACCACCAGCTTGGCAAATCTAACCGGGCTGGCATCTGTCCTGGAGGAAGAAGGCATTATCTGCACCAGCTGGCTGTTAGGCTAGGGACCTGTTAGATTAGATACCACCTGTTAGGTGCACTCAAGCCCAAAGTGGGGTGTTTAACCCCACTTTGTTCAGCTCTGATAAGTTAAAATGCTATTTGTCTATGAAATAGTTTCCTTTAAAATCCATACTATCTCCATAGATAGAGGGATATAATGTATACATAACTATCTATTGCCACTCTCTTGATCTTGCTCCACACTCAGGGCTGTCCTCAGCCTTCGCTGGCAAGATCCAGCTTAACTGACTGTACAGAACTCTTGCCCAAGGAGTGCTTCCTCAGGCTACCCCTAACTGAATGTGTTTCACCATGTGTCATGTTTAGTCACTGTGGCTTTGCTTCCTACCATTTCCTGGAGTTGTAAACCATGTTGGTTGTCAAAACTTGTGTAAATGAAGGCACATAGAAACAAAGGGTGAGTAACATGCTGGATATTAAAATGCAAGTTACCCACACTGGGATATTTTTATCAGAGTGGTAAGGTCACACCTATTAACAATTAAGAGCTCACAGAAGTCCTCTGATAGTATCATCAGAAAATGACTGCAACCCACAGAGCTGATCCACAACTGACCCACAACTGTGGACTGGAGGCTGGAAGAAATGATGGCCAAAGTTCCGAATTATTTCAGGTGTTTTGAGAGGGCTGGAAGAGCAACTGCCAATGGACATGTCAGAACCACGTCCTCGTGGGACAATGCTGAGTCAGTCCAAGCTCCACTTCCAGACAGCAAACCGCAGTCAGAGGATAAGTGTGTCCCTCTTCTGCCCCCAGCTTCAAGTCTCCAAACAGCCATTTTTAAACAAATTCTTAAGTTGCAGAAAAGCAATGACTCACTCCTTCTGCCCTATGTTATTCAAACATTGTGCAGATCATTTAGGTCACGTGTACATATGTATAAATACATGCAAATATGATCCTTTCATGAGAGTCTGTTTTTCTAAACTGGTTCAGGCTTCATGTGTTATGTCTGGGTGTAACACTCTTCTGGTAAAATATACTCACACTAAGTGGAGTGAGCAGAAGTCAGGGCAGGGTTGGGAATCTACATTGTCCTTTATAACATGCATAGGATTTTTAGGGGGTGTGGAAACCAAACTTTCCCATCACCTGAAGACAAGAAATGAGAGTGAGCCTTGTCTTTTCCAGTTATGTGATGCTCATTTGCTTTTACTTCTCCTGATAATGCACGCTCAAAAAAGACTCCTAAAAATCTAATTCTTGAGTCAGACTCATGGCTAAACTGTTGTAGGATGGGAGCCCAAAATTCATTTTACTGTGTAGTATTCCCTAGACTGTGACAGAATTCAGGTTTCAATTAGCCTTCTCCAGGCTCCCCAACCCAAAAAGAATCTAGTGGGTTGTTAACATATTCATAAATAAATAAATGCTCGGTCTCTTGGCAGGCTGCCAGCACATGGTGCCAGGGAGGGACCCAGGCATCTATGGGGAAGCCGGGGGCGTCGTTCACTTCCCTTACCCTGTGGGACTGGACCAGCTGCAGATGCACTGTTGGCTTTCTGAGCATCTTTATCTATACATTTATGGAGCCCCGTAATAATAATTATAGATGCCCATGGAAGAGGCCCAAAATGCAGCCCGAATTACTGAACAGAGGTACCGCTTCACGTGTCCAGCCACTCCTGGCTGGATGTTTGCACAGTGAAGTTGTCTATGGGTCTGCAGAGTAATCCTTCCCAAACTTTAACAGGAACATAGATCGCGTGGGGATCCTATTAAAATGCAGACTCCATATGGCAGAATAATAAGGCACTGGTGCTGCTGGTCTGAGGACCCCACTTTGAGCAGCAAAGTTGTAAAGTGAAATCAAGATCATTCCAGCCACAATTAAATAAACATAGTTTGGAGGCATCCCAGGTGCAAGGCACTGTGCCTTCTACAGAAAACACAAAGCTGATAAGACAAGGGCCCTGCCTTAAAGGAGCCTGCCATGTAATAGGAGAGACAGCTTATAACACACCGGGTAAATTCAGTATTCATTGAGATTCTTTGTATTACAAGGAAGAAAAAGTTCATCCAAAATAGCTCAAGCCAAAAAGGGAATGTGATTGGCTCCTGTATTTGCAAAACCCTGGTAAGGCCAACTTTAGGTTCAGTTCAAAGCAGGGCTAAAATGATGTTACCAATACCTAGTTTCCCCTTCTCCACCAATACCTAGTTTCCCCTTCTCCACCAATACCTAGTTTCTCTCTCTCCATCTTTCTGCTCTTCTTTCTGTGGTTTGACATCTTTCTCCTGAAGGCAACATGGGTGCCAGTCCATATGCCCCCCCTTTAAATTAATTAATTTTTTTAAGTTTATTTATTTATTTTTGAGAGAGAGCATGGGGGTGGAGGACAGAGATGGAAAAAGACAGAGAGACAGAGAATCTAGAGCAAGCTCTGAGCTGTCTGTGCAGAGCCAGATGTGGGTCTTGAACAAACTCACTAATGGTGACATCATGACCTGAGCTGAAGTCCCACACTTAACCGACTGAACCACCTATATCTCCCATATGCTCTTTCTTAATAAGAGTGCCTGCCAATCCCAGATGTCTCAGAAAAATCCATGGTATCTTTTTGGTCCTAACTGAGTCATGTGTTCAGCCCTTAACCAATCACTGTGTCCTGAGAAGTCAGACTTTGCTCCTGGCAAACCCTGGAATTTGGGGTAGAGTTAGCTGCAGCAGAACCACATGTACCAAGAGAGAAGAAGGCATAGATTCCCAAAAAGAAAATCAAGGGTTGGATGCTGAGCAACCAAAAGCCCACAGTCACCATTCCAAAGACATGATAGAAGCATGTACAGGGAACAGTGAGAGCATGGAGAAAAGCACTGATACTCGATAAATACTATCAACAACAATGTGGAGGGAGGGGATGGACCAGCCACAGTGCAAAGCACACAAAGTCTGAAAAGGACTGGGCACTGATTGGTTTGCTGGGGGCCTTTAACACAACACTGCCCCACCTCTGCCTCAGCTGTGGCATGATTCAGTCACTCCAGAAATATTTCATTACACTACTTTCTGTGCAGAGGATAAGAAATAAAAACTGTGGTTAAATTGCTCCTGAGATTAGGAATAAGTTGGACTGTAGACTAGACTGACACACATCATATTTTAAAGCCAATATGAATACTATGCAGATGAATGCTAATTTGTGCTCAAAGGAAAAAGGCATTTGTGTGAACTAGAACAGAAGCTTCCACAAGGCATGAACATGCAGATGCTGGTTTATGCACTGGAATGTGATAAGACCAAACAAGTAGTGGGCAAAGACAGTGTCATCTTCAGAAACCAGGTATACCTGGTATCATGCTCAACACCCAAAAACAAATAATCCAGTCAAGAAATGGGCAAAAGACATGAATAGACACTTTTCCAAAGAAGACATCCAGATGGCTAACAGACACATGAAAAAAAATGCTCAACATCATTCATCATCAGGGAACTACAAATCAAAACCACAATGAAATACCACCTCACACCCATCAGAATGGCTAACATTAACCACTCAGGCAACAACAGATGTTGGTGAAGATGCAGAGAAAGGGGATCTCTTTTGCACTGCAGGTGGGAATGCAAACTGGTGCAGCCACTCTGGGAAACAGTACGGAGGTTCCTCAAAAAATTAAAAATAGAACTACCCTCCGACCCAGCAACAGCACTACTAGGTATTTACCCAAGCGATACAGGTGTGCTGTTTTGAAGGGGCACGTGCACCCCAATGTTTCAGCAGCATTATCGACAATAGCCAAAATATGTTAAGAGTCCAAATGTCCGTCGATGGATGAATGGATAAAGAAGATGTGGTATGTATATACAATGGAGTATTATTCGGCAACCAAAAAGAATGAAATCTTGCCATTTGCCAGTATGTGGATCAAACTGGAGGTTATTATGCTAGGCAAAATTAGTCAGTCACAGAAAGACAAATATCATATGACTTCACTCATATGAGGAATTTAAGATACAAAACAGATGAACATAAAGGAAGGGAAGCAAAAATAATATAAAAACAGGGAGGGAGAACAAAAACATAAGAGACTCTAAAATATGGAGAACAAAACAGAGGCTTACTGGAGGAGTTGTGGGAGGGAGGATAGGCTAAATGGGTAAGGGGCATTAAAGAATCTACTTCTGAAACTATTGTTGCACTATATACTAACATGGATATAAATCTAAAAATTAATTAATTAATTAATAATTAATTAAAAAAAGAAAGAAACCAGGGATACCTGCAAGATTTGAGCACTCAGATCCATGACCTCCTGTCCACCATGGTCTCTACCACCATTATCCGTGATTTAGAAACCCATCTGACATCTCAGCCCTTCAGCTTCTCAATAGCTCCACCTTCAATCCAACACAACTACCAACTAACTTAGCCCTTGACTAGTGACAACTACAGAAATGTAGGTTTCAAGAATTCCTGACCAATGTTCTATATTTTATCCTCCCAGAATTATTTATATTATTTTATTTTTATTTATATAAAATCTCAAATCTTTGATCTCATTGACAGTCTCAAGCCAGTACTTCTCTTATATTTCCCTACCCATTACCCATCATTGAGTCAATCATCTTCTCCACACCTACCTAAAACAGCAGAATGTAGCTAGAGAAATATGCAACTTTTCAATTCATGATAGCCACAAATGCCCAAAATAGCAATGATAATGATGCTATGACAATAGTGATATCATTATCATTTAACACTTATTGAATATCATTATAAGCCAGCCTTGATTTCAAGTCAGTAAGTACATAATTCTCTTTGGCTTAATTTAGCTCAGTGTTTTTCAATGGAAGCACTCTTGGCATTTCTAGCAGGACAATTCTTCATTACGTGGGCCTCTCCTCTGCATGGCAAAACATTCAGCATTACTCTCCAGTCATGGCAAAACACACACACACACACACACACACACACACACACACGGCCCCCCAAGCCACCCTTGCCCCCAGCCAGACTGCAGGAACAGTCCCACACCCAGCTGAGTGCCCCTGGCTGAGTGAAAAGAACACCAATTTAAACACCAAAACACATTTCCTACAGTTTGAGACCCTGAGCAAACAACTCAGACTCTCTGACTACCAGGTTCTTGTCCTGTAAAAGGTGGATTATAATCTTACATCTGCCTTAGAAGGGGCAAGTTTCAAGGGATCTAATAAAATATTAGTGAAAGTATTTAGCATATTCATTAAGATTAAATTGGCAACAACAGTTTAAACAATTAGGTGTTTATTTTTCCCACATCACAGGTATTCTGAAGGCTGGCTGTTCAAGGCTATCCAGTGCTCCACAAAGTCATCAGTGTCCCCAGCTTCTGTCTTTCTGCAAGCTGCTTTTACCTTCATGGCTACCTTTCAGTCATGAAATAGAGGCCCCACTTCCAGACTCAATCTGCAGGAAAGATAGAAAGAAGGGAAGGGAAGGAGGGAGGAAGAAAACAAAACAAGAAAGGAAAAAAAAACCTGTCTATCTCAGAAACATAACACTTGCCCCAAAATTCCTAGCAGATTTCCATTTACATCTCATTGACTGTCACATGATCGTTCCTACCTACAAAGGAGACTGGGAAATATTTTTAGCTGGGCATACTGCCTCCTTGAACAAAATTAAGGTTCTGTGAGTAAGACAGAAGAATGGTTAGTGGGTGGGAAACCGGTAATATCTGCCATCCTTGGCAAATTACAAAGCATTATGGCAGCATAGGGTGGCATTATTATCAAAATCTGAAGAAAAGCACATCACAAAATACAGTATCTACATGAATTTCACTACACGCATCCCATCTGGAGTCTCCTTTATCCACATTACTTAAGGCTAAATAAGTGAATGATCTTATTTATGTCCAACAGGCATGGTGGCCCAATTAACTAATGAGGCACATCTCTGCCTCATTTTAACATAACAATGCAGAGTGAACCACCTTGAGAGTAGTGGACTCTAAATAGCCTCCAATTATTCAAGATAACAGGAGAAAAATAAGTGTGTAAATGAATATAAAAGACATTTATTGGTTTAAGGCCACCGGCATCGATCCCCTACAAAAGTGTGTTCTGATTTTCTTATGGGAAAACGATTTCCCCACATCGATGCTAGTGGGCAGGACTGTCAGTCAAGGTGTCCTGCTCAGGTGCTGAGGAACAGACACCTGACCAACCTCAGCCAATATAACTCTCTCATCCAGCACTTTGGATTTTGAATGTGTGAAGCAAGGCAAAGAAAGGAGAGAGGAAGGGAGGGATGAAGGGAAAGGGAGAGGGAGAGAGAAATAGAGGGAGGAAGAGAGGGCAAAAGGAAAGAAAAAAGAAAGGAAGGAAGGAGGGAAGAAAGAAAAGGAGAAAGAGAGAAAAAGAGAGGAGAGGGGAAGGGAAAGAAAGAGAGGGGAGGGGAGGGCCAGGGAGGGAAGAGGAGAGGAAAGGAAGTGTCCGCCTTGCTCCTTAGCTGTTCTTCAATTCTGTGGGCTGTCCACAACTTTTCCAGTTAACTACCTTTTTTCTCATTGCAATTGAGTCAGATTTGCAACCAAAGAACCTTGACTGATGCCCAACAGAATGACATTTTTAGACCACTCAGAAACTCATCTGTCTGCTTTGGTTTCAACCTCATCTCTTACTAAAGCTTAACCAGAATCCCAAAGGACACTATTCTGATCCCCCAGACATTCTATAGAGACACTGAGAAATACTGGAGTGGCCAAGAGACTGGTAGGAACCAAGAAAATAAAAAGTCCTAGGACGAGAATATGTCAGAGACCAACCCCCCACCCCCCACCCCCCCCAGAGAATCAGGAGCTGTGATTTCTAGTCTATACTCCTCCTCTAACTGGGGACACAGAGTACATCTCACAGCCTTTCTGCCCCTCACTTTCCACACTTGTAAATGCCTGAGCTGACTCTATCACTTCCGTTTTTATGACATACCAACACTTCCCGACTTTGTTAGGTCTCCACATGCCCAGTGAGTTCCTCCTACCCTGGAACAGTTATAAGCCTGCTGACATTCCCCCTCCTTGAGCCTCGCTCAGGCTACCTTGTCCTTTATAATGTAAATAAGATTGCCTGGATGCCCCAGCCCACAGTTGGAGAGAAATTCCCCTCCTTCTCAAACTTCCCCAGGGACTCCAGGGCTACGCCAACACTTCCAAGGTCAGCTACAGAATTTACATTTGCTTCTGTGCATTTCAGCTCTCCTGGTTTCTTGCTCCATGCCTTGCTGGCTGACACTACTCTGATCCCTTCCACCTGCAAAACACCACCCACCCAAAGTCGGGCATGTAGCAAGCTTTACGGAAGTGTGGGCAACAAAGGCAGCTACAAGTGCAGCTCAGTAGGGCAAGCAATGGCCAGCTGAACACCAATCTTCCTGACGCTGACCATTCTCTTCTGGGGAGTAGCACGGCAGTGTCCTGTCATTGGGCCCAGCACGCTGAGCCCCCTGTCCTATTACTTGTCTCCTATTATTCCCCCCTTATCTCTCCCTCTTCCCTCACTCTCTTTCTCCCAATTCCCAAATTTCCTGTCCAGGTGTCACAAAGAGCTTCTTCCCACCACCAAAATAGCCCCTGACTTGTTTGGCTAACAAGGGTCATTCCAAGAGGAATTTCATTCAACAGCACTTAAACTGACAGTTATCTTTTTTCTTTTTTCCTGCTGCATAAAAATGCATCTCTAAAGACATAGATAACACCTGCTCTTTGGCTGAAAGCATAATGCCTCAAGCATTCAGAAACAAGCATTCAAGTATTTCTCAGAAAGCACTTGGCTGAGACAAAAAGATTTGCTGCCTTGTGGTTGGTATCCCTTAATGGAAGCAGTGTGATCTCCGATCTACCAAGCAAAAAGAAAGAGGCTTTGCCAGTTCCTAGCTATGTGATCTTAGGAAAATTGCCCATCTAAACCTAAATTGTTCTTCTGTAAAATGGGGACAATAATAACACTTATTCCGTAGTATTGTTGCAAGAATAAAATAGAATCATACATTCAAAGTGCTTTGCACAGTGACTGGCACATAGCGAATGATCTACAAAGGGTAAATGATGGTATTATGATTATTACCATCATTATAGCCACTTAGGGCCCTTGAAAGTGAAATTTAAATGGTGATAGCAAGTTATAAAGAGCACAGCATATCAAGAAGCCACTTGGAAAATGTGGCAATACAAATGAAAAACTAGGTGCAACAGAGACTTACCCTAAATAAAGTGCGGTTGGAACTCACATCCTGCAAAGGTTACTGGTCTCACCAGCAAGTAGGGCTGGTTAAATAACAGGACTAAAAACTATAAATGTGAGGCCATTATTTCAGAAAGAAAATGTATTTCATTTATATTTTTCTTTTAAAGTAACGTAATACCGTTCTTCATGTAAAGATACTAAGCACCAATACTAGAACATCAAATATTTTAATTCCTCCCAAGAGCTCGTTCAGCCCTAGAGAGAAGAAGAGTGTGCCACGGTAACTGGGACATCTGAAAGTAGAAATGTAATATTTAGACCTCCGTGTTGTTTCCTGAAAATTTCTAGTCCCTGGAAAGGTTGAAAGAGAATCACAGTGGAGGTGAGCTCCAAGTGTCAAAAACAGATACAGAGCCTCAGTCTCCTTTACAATAACGTTTTCCTAATGGGCTTTTTAAAACTTGCATCATCTCAGTTTGACTGTAGTTCATTTCTTACTTTTCTTGCAGGAGAGGCTCCATTACTGTTTCTCAGTTTCAAACGTTAATATGGAAGGATCACATATGAGGCCTTCCACAGGTATTATTTGGTATTCCTCTTGGCCACATTCATTTGCCTTCTTTCTCAGCTCCCATCTGCCACACGTACGAAGTCCAAGACACTGTGGAATGTAGCATACTAACTCTAAAGTCTCTTCGACAAATGTCTTCGTGTGCTACATCTTTTAGTTAGCACTCACTTATTAAAAAGACATGTGAGCGAGACACTGCTTCAGCATGGGGGAGATACACACACACATGGATGCAGTCCCATGCCTCCTGAAGAACCTAGACTAGGAGAGGAAGGAAGCTGTGAACACAGAATCTCAATCTGCAGTGACTCACACCAATAGATCTATGCATAAGGAATAAGGGGAAGTAGGACACAGGAAGACAGTTCTGCATCTTGGAGCAGGGCCAATAAATAAAGCCTTGAGAAGGATCCAGCATCTTCACTAATGACTAGGAATCCACAAAGCAGAGAAGAAATGGGAGGCAGGAGACAGAGAGAGAAGGTGGAGAACTGCTACCTGGAGGAAAATGGGACATATCACACCTGTAATAAAAATAGACTGAGCCAACTATACTTAGCACAATGAAGAGACACACCAGTTGGCTTGGTTCATCTTGCACTTTTACTCCTTGAGTTTGTTGGGACTTAACCTTTTGCTCTTCCATACAAAGACTTTCCCTCTCTATTATACAAGAAGCAAACAGAGATCCTACAGTAGTTCCAGAAGGAAGGCAATGTTATCATTAGCAGAACTCACCAGTAGCCACAGGTCGAGGACAAGGAGAGCATGCTCTTAGTCCCCTTGGAAGACGTCTATCCTGTCCTTGTGAGGATTCCTGAAACAGCACAGGCTGTCTCTCTCTGACCAGTCCTGAGAACATTCAGTCCCAAGTGCCCTCAAGCCCAACTGATGACTCAAGAAGGCCCTGTCAATCACTGGCTGCAATTATGAAAGATTATTTGTCATGTGCACCTTCTTAGAATTCCATCATGCAAAGTACATTTGTCTCACTGGGATGTCTTTGCTTTAATTTCAGTTATACACAATAACTCCTACCTTTGCACCAATTTCCCAGGAACTTGGAGGCCACCATTATTTGCTCTCTCCTATAGTCAGGCATTTCAGTCCCTGCATCCAGATGCAGGACTGCCTCAACGGCACACGGCACGCAGCCCATGCAGTTTGCGGGCCCCGCAGGCAGAAGAACACAGTGCTTGGTTTAACTCTTTGCTGTTGCTGAATTGAAATGCTTGATAATTGTTTTAAAAAGGGGTTCCACACTTTGATTCTGCATTGAGCTCCACAGATTATGTAGCTGGTCCTATCTAGAGGATTAACTGCTTCAGGGTGAATTTCTGTCAAGCCCTGCCTATGCATTTTGGGATGGGAGCCACTTTGGTGATCATTTTCACTGCCATTCACTTGGCGGGGTGACTACCACAAACCTGCAAGTTCAAGCAGTCCCCAAACACTTTTTGCTCTCTCTTGACAAATAACTGGTTCAACCAAAAGTTAAGCTTTGGCTTTAGTCACACTTGATCATCCTTTATCATCCTGCCAAGTATAGGATGGGCTCCTACTCCCTGCAAGGCTCCTTCAAGTTTACAAACAATACCACCTCCAAGTACTGGTTCATAAAGCTTCCCATCCTATAAGCTTAATGTGTTATTCAGAATTTAACAATTTCCTCAGCATACTTTGATTAAGGGTGTGCAGAATTGCATCAGATGTAATAAAAGTCAAGCCCTGTAATTTCAATTATTAAACACTTGTAGGCGAGCCTGTACTGGAGCAGCTCAGTGGCGTGTACTGGAACCGCAAAAGTAGCAGCTCAAGTCCACGAACTGGGGGAAGGACATGAACAAATTATGTTCCTCGCCGTGACAGATTTGAAGGGGCGCTCTGCAAGGTAAGTGACAAAAGGGGTCTGAAATGTGTGCGTTTACCTCAAGACAGCCAGCCCATCACTTAGCTCAAGCCATTCCTCACTTTGCGATTGTCATTTTCTACCTGCCCACACTGGATCCTGACACAGAACGGTCACGGGTTCTGATAGAATCATTGCACTCACTCTGAAATTGAAAGTACCCCTCCACACATACCTGTGAGCTGATGTTAAAACATTCTCTTTTCCAGAGAGACAGGGCAGGAGCTCACTGCATGTGCAGACGCGCATGGGTGTTGCGTGTAAGGATGGAAGAAAGTTGGGGGAGGGTGGTAACGTGACACCTCGTCCTTATTCACGGCTACAGATAAGACACGCCTTTTTACTTCCCTCTTGGTCTTTCTGAAGTCATCTCTAGAGACGAGGTTTCAAACATGATCTTTATTTCAATGCTCAGACCCAGGGAATATTAATTAACAGCCTCACTCAGATTCACATTAATTTCAAAACGACAGCATAATCCAGCCGCAACCATACTGTGTGCAACAGAAATTCTGGACAGAACTGGCCACAGCCAGGCAGGGATGCATGGGAACAGGGAGCCATTGTCTCATTCAGCATCCACAATAGGCCAAACTTCCTGAAAGTGACTATTCTATGCCTGGATGAAATCCACCTCAGTCCTTTAAACTGCTCATCCAAAGCACCCAAAATAATAAATAAAATATTACATGGCTTCTGCAATAATGAACAACCTGATAGCTCTCGCTCAGAGAGTTCATTTCTTCTGCAGGGATGTTTTGAGCTCTGCCTTCCTCTTGTTAATGCAATTGGGAAAACAAACAATAAACATCAAATTCCTCATTTGAAAAGTTTTACTTGTCCACATTCAGAAATTCTGAGTTTTTGTTTCTAATTCATCTATGGGAAATACTAGCCTATGCAGAGTCACCCTGAAAATCTTGAAGATGTTCTTATCGCCCACTCCCCACATCAAAATAGGAGCCTAAGGCCCCCTTTCCTTCAGCAAACTTTGGTGAGCAGCTTGGCAGTTTCTCCAAACACGTAACACATTCTTCCACTCTTGCCCTTCTAAGCACTGTCAAATTTTGATAGTTCTAGATTACATTCAGTTACCTAGCAAGTGTTTACCAAGTACTCGCTTGGTGGTAGACACTGAAGGGTACAGGATTTGCCCCTGTCTCTGCCTGAGAGGTGCCCATGGGTCAGCCTGAATGAGGCCTTTGAGTGCCTCTGAGCTCCCTGAAATTCAAGCACCCGGCCAGGGCCACTGCCTTGTTCCAAACTCATATTTGTTGACTAAATGCACTGGGTAGACTATGTTTTCTAAACAGAGCTTTCTAATTAACAAACGCATTCCAAATTCAAGGGGGTATGTCAGGCGTGCTATCAGCTAAGCAGATTCTGAAAATAAAAATCACTCTGATAACCTGCTCTGAAGAGTATTTCCTCCTGCTGACGGACATCCTGCCAAGTTGGGAAATGTGAAAGGATCTCTTTTACATTTGCTGCCTTAGAAATGGTCACAGGCTCTGTTGCAATTTGTTGGGGCACACGTCTGCTTGCACCAGGGGCTAACAGAAGCTTATTAACACCAAAAAATGCATTTCTTCTTCTCAAACCTGTGAAAGCTGGATGTCACTGATATGACTATGTCGGCCATTAGTGGAAACTACCTGTCTTGCTTTCCTAGAATGCAGCTAGGTACAAATCTCCAGGAGCGACAATTCACCTTTTCAAATTACAGAGTGGCAGAGCAGAAAGAATGCATCGCTACAAAACAAGGGTATTTCGGGCAGAAACCCCGTTCAGATGCAGCACAGGGGACAAATGTTCTGTATTTATGCTTAAAATTTCATCTGAGCACAGGCCACAAATGCTCTGCAGGCTGCCAAGGCTCTACTCAGCATCTAATATTTTTTTTAATACAAGATTCAAAAACAGCGTAATTCTACTTCAACACAAAGTCCTTAGATATACTGAGAGGAGAATGAATTCAACTGCTTAAAAAATGCTTTGCTCGAAAACTAAGCATGAATTCTACTGTGATTAAGTGATAGCTGATCCTCATGCCATATGAAATTTGTTTTTAAGTGGTTATTTTATTCAGAATGTCTGCTTTTTAATGATGCTGTCTTGATTTCCTATTAAACCTGTGTCATCTGTAGTCATCCCACATTAATATTTATTTTGTTCATTTAATTTTAAAGTTTTCTTAAATTAAAGCTATTGCAAATATTCCACTACTGCCCGTGAGACTTCAGCATAGGCACTACCATGAAAACACCATTAGAAACACATGATCAATGTGTTATAGCTACAATCCAGTTTAATAAACACAATACTATAAACTATCTTAGTAAATTAAGAACTAATCATTCTGGAATGTGTTATAAAATCCACTGCTAAATACAACTTTTCTTTTGAACTCCTGTGCTTCTTTATCTTGAATTCTTAACAGTGTGGTGAGATTTCACATTGTAATGAAAATTATACTTAAGAGTCATCTTGTGTTGAAATATTTCCCACGTACATATTATTTTTCATCATATTTTCCTTTAAATCCTCAGCATTTAACCAACACAGCTTGGCCTGCAGAGATTTCACAATAAATTATAGAAAATAAAGTCATGATGATATTGAACTTGTACCGTATTTAATGAAATATGTAACTACACTGTCTCTTGTTTCTATTCAGGCTTCATAACTTCTTATTGTAATATGACATTCTGCAGAATGTTTCGGTACAAATGGGCTCAGAACAGCAGCAACACCATTACCATTGCAGGAAAATTGGAATGGTTTTCTCCCTGGAAAATACCAAATCTCAAAATCCAACACACTTATTCTCATAATTCATTTCATTTCCTCATTCCCATAATTCATTTTCATATCTAAAAGAAGCTCTTGGCTGAAGCCTTATACTGTCTGCAACATGGTATAGCTTCTTTGCAATTTTACTTTTAGGAAACACAGTAAGGAAAAGCAATGTAGCCTCGTGGGCATCCTAAGTAAGCCATTATAAATTCATATCCTTTGCACTAATTTAAATAGGAAGCAAGAAAGAAAAGGAAAAGCCTGTGAGTGCCCTCATAGTTCTCAGATAAAACTTCCCTTTTCCAATGCCTCCGTGTACTATGTCACAGGCAGAAAAACACTCGACACATATACTTATGTCATTTTTCAAACCAAAGACGTTGATACCATTGTCAACAATGTGTTCACACTAATTTTCGAGGTCTATGTTTTAATCCTCGGATATTGTTTTAATTACACACTTTCCTTCAAAAAACAAAATCCTTTTTCTGAACTAACCTCAGCACCAAAACATGTCTCCGCGTCAAGGTCCCCCAGTCTTAACAGTAATCAAAACCAAATGCCGTCAAATCCTCAAGGGGTGGCTTCTTCCTTTCTTTGCTCAAAGTGGAACAGGAAGGTAGAGTGTGCTTTTTCCTCCACTGCCTTGCTTGGTTTTTGCCTTTAGAATTTGAAGGTTTCTTCCCATTCCTGGGCACCTGACAGGCTGTGATTTACATGTGAGAAAACAACTCCAAGGTTCTTATCAAGGAGTCGGAAGCTGCTGCCACCCATCCCGGCTGTTTTCTAGGAAACAGACTGGGAAAATGGGGTGGGGGGAGGGGAAGCAAATTCTGTCTGAAGCTACACAGGACAAGTAGCACAGGTAAATTCAAAGTAATGGAGGCAAGTATTAAAAAGAATATTATTTATTATCTTTTTTATTAATACTCACATTATAACCTTTGCCTTTTACACAAGTCTACTTTTACTAGAATGCCTCCTTGGTCTGTCCAAAGGAACTTTGTGCTCCTGGACAACTTCCCCTTTCTCCACCCCACCCCACCCCCACATCCAAATGACTCTTTTACATGTTCACAGATAACCACGAAAACATTGTAAACAAGATTTAAGTTACTGGATCTTGATTTAATCAACATCCGACTTCAAAACGCAAGGCAGGTAGGAGAGAGGGTAAGAACTGGGAGAAAAAAGGAAGGGAGAAAAAAGGTAAGGGAGAGGAGAGGAGGGGAACTGGTCAGAACTTTCAAGTCTTGCCTTTTCTGAGATGTGTGTGTATTGTGGCTGTTCCTTGAAATTCAATGACTCAAAACATTGACAGCAAGTGCCTGTGTGGTTATTTATATTATATATCTATAATAGAATATGTGGGCTTCCTCAGTTTGGGTCTGGGCTGTTTTTGTTTAAATACACCACAATCCTCCCGTGGGTGTCTCTACAGGGAATCATGTCTCCCCGGAAACCCTCTCAGAGCCGGGGCTTCCGCAGCAGGGTCTTACTGAGGTCTTTGACCTCTTCCGGGCTATTGACCCGCTCATAGCCCAGCACAGCCATGGGCTGGTAGCAAAACTCCTCCACCTGTTTGATCTGCTGGAAGGTGAGGGCCGTCCGCCAGGCGTTGGCGGCCTGCGTGGCGTTGCGGGCAGACACCACAAAAGGCTTAGAGGAGGAGCCGGAGCCACTGGTCATGTTGAGGGCAAACTGTTCCATTTCGGGGCTCACCAGCAGCCCCACAAAGTCGTACACCCTCCGTAGGGTCTTGACGGGGTCTCCCACCAGGTCCTCGTACCGCACCACCAGGTAGTGGCCTTGCAGCCAGTCAGGGGGCTGCAGGGCAGTCTGCAGTGTCTTGGCCATGCTGTTGCAGATGACCTCCATAGCGCCAAGCGCGTGGTAGTCTGCGGGGCCGCCCACACCCTCCTTCTTGACGCCCAGCTTGTGGCCAGCGGCCTCCAGGAAGGGCATGCGGTGGGCTCTCGGGTCCCGACTGCGCACCACCTGCAGGCTTTCACGGATGAGACCGTGGCGCGAGCGGATGCGTGAGCTGGCCACAGCACGAGGATCGCGCACTAGGTGGATGACCTTGAGGTCCAGGGCAGGGTCGCGCAGCAGCGGCGCCAACACCGCCACGTCGAAGACACGCACACCCTTGATGACCAGCGTGCGATACTTGCGGCACTCCTCTTCAAAGCGCGCCAGGCGCTGCGGTGGGCACTTCTTGCACACGCGATCGTCCACCAACCCCACGACCTCCTTGCGGTAGGCGGGGCAGAGTGGCGACGAGCACACGACTTTGTTGGTGGCCGCACCGAAAATGCCCAGCGTGGTGAGGTTGCGCCCCCCGCTGCCCGCGGGGCTGTAGAGCTGGAAGACCGAGAGGTCGCAGCGATACAGAGCGCTCAGCATGTCCCGCGCAGCCCCTTGCAGGGAAACAGCGTCCCCTGGGTACAGTTTTTGCCACACGTGCCACACTGGCTCGTAGAGAAAGAACACCTCGGGGTTCTGGTTGAAGAGCTCACCAAAGAAGGATGAGCCCGAGCGCCACGTGGTGAACACATACACCAACTGCCGCTTCTCTCCGCTACCCCCAGTGCCTCGAGTGCCATTGCGGGCAGGGGCGACGGCTCCCGCTGCCCCTGCAGCGGCGGCCGGGGCCGCCCCAACGACGGCGGCGGCGGCAGCTGCGGCGACGGGAGGGCGGTACGGCGTGCGGGGATCCAGGCGGGTGTGTGCGCGGGGCGGCACTGCCGGAGGCGGCCCCGGGCGCCCCCAGCCGCCCCCAGCCGCCCCCGCCGCGGCACCCAGCTGCCCGTCGGGGCTGCACTGCTGCAGCGGCTCCTTGTGCCACTTGTAGTCCAGGAGGTTGAGCATGGTGAGCACCAACAGCAGCGCATAGCCCGCGCACAGCACCAGCGCCTTCCTGCGGAACACCTTCATTCCGAGCGGGGACGCGGGCCAACGACGGCCCGGGCGCCGGGGCCACGGCGGGAGCAGGGCGCGTGGCGCGGCGGCAGGCGCAGCCGGGAGCAACCGGGGGAGCGCGCCCGGGGTCAGGGCTCGCAGCGGGCTGCGGCTCATCACAGGCACAGCCGGGGCCGGCGGCGCGGCGGAGGCGGCCCAGCAGCCCGAGAGGGGGACGCAGCGGGCCGACTTCGGGCGCGGAGACTGGGGCCGCGGCTCCGAGGCGGGCGCGGCAGCAGCGGCGGCTGGTCCCCGACGCCCAAAGCTGGCTCTCCCATGGCAGCGGCTCCGAGAAAGACCTGCGAGGGGAAGCAGAGTAAGCCAATGCGCCCCAATCCTCCTCCCCATCCGCCACCTCCACCTAATAAGTAACGCCCACCCTTCGGTCGGCCAGGCTCCCCCGCTCACCTGGAGCCGCGGGCGCACCCCGGAGCGGCCCGGGATCACGGCCGGGTGGTCTATCCTGTTGTCACTCGTTCCTCGATTTCTCGGTCTTCGCCGGGAGTCCCCGCGCCTCAAAGGGGGCCGCAGGACTCGGCAGCGCAAGCCCTGGGCAGTTTCCGGGCAGCAGGCGCCCTGCGGCTTGGGAAGGGAAACTTTCACCGGGCCTGGAAACCTGCTCGGCGCTCCGCGGAGCCCAGCGTGCCCGGCTCCAGCGGCGTCTCCGCCGCCCTCTCGAGACCGCAGCTTCCTTCCTCGCTCTCTGGGGGGCGAAGCCGGCTGGGGGAGGGGGTTTATACAGGACCTAGCTCCCGGCAAAGCGGCTCCGCCTTTCTCGCTCTCGGCCTCCGCGCCCCGAATCTTTCCATCTCTCCGGCGGTGGTGGATGGGGCGCAGCGCGACCCTGCAGCGGCAGCAGCTGCTTCTTCCATCACTCGGAGGATGCCCGGGCCGGCATTGCCGGCAGCGCCCGCCGCTCCGCAGCCTCCGAATGGCCCGGGAGGACCCTACACACACAACAATCGGCGCAGGAGCCCGAGTCTGCAGCGCTCCCTTGCCGGCCCGCTGCCGGGCACGGACCAGTTCTGGCCAACGAGGTATCCTCGCAGAAAAAGCCGCTGCCGCCGCCGCGCGAAAGCGGCGCCGGGGAGGATGCTGCTACCCGACTCCCCCTACGCGGAGCGGCTGCAACACGCTCGGGCCAGCCTCTGCGCGGCTCCTGCCAGCCTGCGCGGGTTGGTGCGCGCCGCCGTCTGTCGCTGGGCTCCTCCCCTTCGCCGCGCTGCCCTCCTCCTCCGCCCGTCCCGCGCCCGCCCTCCTTACAGAGTCGGGCTCTAGCCGCCGCCGCCTTGGGGGCAGGAGATGCGGGACTCGATTCACCGGGACGCAGCTCAGGCCGCCATCCACAAGGCAGAGGCTGTAGCAATCCGTGCGCATAGTGCCTGGGCGCGAACGCGGGGTTCAGAGCTATCGGGCGTCGGGGGCTCTGAGAAACTTGCGAGTCTCCTTGCCGCCGCCGGGCTCAGCCGCACATTTTTGCTCTCAGAAAGAGTTGGTGATAAAGTTTGAGCAGAAATCCCCCAGCGGCCTCCCACTCTGTTCTTCCCCTTGGCGTCGGCACCGCCCGGCCCCTCCGGGAACTGGGGACGCACCCGCTCCCGGGAGCGCTCCGAGGACGCCGAGCGCCGCTTGCAGGCTTTCTGCTCCCGGCTCACACTTTCCAGCTGGTCTGCGGTTTCTCTCTCACCGAGGAAGTAATAAATCTTTCTGACCTCGGGGTCAAAGAAGACGCACCAGTTTTGGGGAGGAGTGTGCAGACCTCCCGCTTTATTCCACCTACGGATATGGCCGCTTGGGTTTACTACGCCCCCAGAAGATGCTCTCCAGACCTCCGCTCCGCGGTGACGCTTCCAGGGTGACTGACGTCCTTGGGAACTGGAGTGGTGGAGGGTCGGGGAGTAGAGCCTGTTTCATGTTTTAGTTTACAGTAAAATACTTGTCTTGCTTCTTGCTTTTACAAATGAGCTCAGATGATTCGACTAAAGGAAACACGGTCGTTGGAAGTAAAAGTCATTTTGAGTTGTTTATTTTTTAAAAAGATGAAAAATCGAGAGAGAGAGAGAGAGAGAGAGACTAAGCCATACCCTCAATTGCATCCGTAAAATGGGGACACTTATAATAGCCTCCAGTAATTCAGCGGTGATTGGGTGTTAGATGCCCAGAGGATTGAACTCTGCTGGAGGCCTTGCCTGAGTTGCATCGAATCACTAGGAGTCCTGAAGCTCAAGGGCTGCGGGTAAACAGAGCGCTGATCTGCTGGAGGTGTTCTGTTACTTCCTGCCCCAAGAAGTTTTTGGAAGTTTGACAGTTAACTGCAAAATTATATTTGTACTGTTTGGGGTAGCCTCTCTCAGCCAAAGGATCCTTCTAAATTTAAGATGTTGCTGTTTGCGCCATTGGTCTTCAGTGAATTTTATTGAATCTTATGAGTGCAAGGACTCCAGAAAAGTGACTTTACGTGGGTTTTCAGGATAGGAGAATGTTCAAAGAACTTGACTTACCCCCGTTTTCCAGAAAAATCCATAATGCCATGAGTGAGCTCAAATAATTTTCCCCCCTGTGGTTCTGATCAAGTGTAAGGATAAGGTGTTTCTAAGACATAGTAGAGTTTTATGTGCAGCTTTTTCAGGCAGCAGGCATCACCTCTAGGAATGGGTCAGGACAGATGTTTTTAATCCCTGTTTACAGAGGAAGGTGGTAGAGTTTAACTGTGTGACTTCCCATTTCTCCATTTCTGGACCCACTTCCCTCCCGTCCCCTGCTGTCTCAAAAGTCCCAGTCCCTTCCTCCCTCTGCCTTTTCCCGATTAAAAAAAAAATATATAAGTTATACTCGCTCACTGAAAGCCTGATTGAAGAGAGAGGGAGTTCTGGAGGAAAGAAAATCTCAATCTTAATATTCAGCATGATTCCAAGAAAAATAATTTCTAATATTTTTAATTTAATCTCAGGCTCTGTGGTTATGCAGAAAGCATCATGAATTGCAGTTATTTGATGTAAGACCCCCTTTTAAACAATTGTTTGAATAGAAACAATTTTGTTGTAATTTTCTAACACTTCACTAGAGTTGGCAAAATAGTAAATCCATTTGCCATACGCCCCCACAGTCAGTGCTCAGCTGGCATAAATTTACAAGTTCCGGCATCTCCACCCTCTCCTTGCTGGCAAATATTTTACCACTTTGCATGGTGTCATGATTAATTCCAAACTTTGTTACAAGTCAGGACATCCAAAGACTTGCTAATAATGCCTTTCTTCCCACATTTGTTCAGAAACTCTTTTCATTTGAATCCACTTATATATACTTACAGCATGGTAATGACCCAGACATATAAGTCACCTAATAATTTCATTGGCAGAGGGAGCCAGTCATGCCACAGGCTGTTCTTAACTTCAGCTCACTGTTAGTTCATTGCAATTGAGAGTCTTTTCCAGAATGCTCCTTCAGTACCTCTCGTTGGGTGCCTGTGATGGGGAAAGGGAACGCTGTTGGAAGTTGGCTGGGACCTTTGCCTAATCGTGGACAAATAGGGGCCTGACATTCCTGGGTACTGTAGGCCTAGTACTCAGCCTGTGGCAGCGAAATCTTCCAAGAGCTTCCTCCATAATCAGGATTGGGGAAAAAAATATAAGTCAAGGTTATCTGGACAATTCCCAGCCAAGCTTGTTGGTGTCACTGGGGGCCTGCCAGATTCACCCCTGGACACCAAGATAGCCTGACTCACTCATATTTTCAACAAATATGCATTTTCAGTGGAACTTACACACACAGAATTAGATTCATCATAATCCTTGATTTAAAACACACCATCATTAGTCCAAGGGTGGCCCTTTTCTATTTCATATGATTTTAAATAAAATAATGAATACTCATGGGCCCTTTACAGAGCCTAAAAACCTCCAGAGATAACCACTCTACTTAATTTACTTTAAAATTTTTAATGAGATGTTTTAAGTCCCAAAGGAAAAAAAAAACTTGCCTAAATTGTCAAACAAAGAAATAGCCTATACAGTCTTATGATTATAAGGAAATGAAGCAGTCATTTAAAATCTTTCCCTAAGAAAACCAACAGGCCCAGAGGGCTTTATCAAGCTTTCTACCAGATTTTCAAGGGTTAAATAATTTCTATCTTATACAGATTCTTCCAGAGAACAGAAGAGGAATGAATACTTACCCCAACTCATTCTTTTTTTTTTTTTTAATGTTTTATTTATTTCTTTGAGAGAGAGAGATAGTGTGAGCAGGGGAGGGTCAGAGAGAGAGGGAGTCACAGACTGAAACAGGCTCCAGGCTCTGAGCTGGCAGTCAGCACAGAGCCCGACGCGGGGCTCGAACCCACGAACCGCGAGATCATGACCCAAGCGAAAGTCGGAAGCTTAACCGACTAAGCCACCCAGGCGCCCCTACCCCAACTCATTCTAAGGGGCTAATAACTACAGGAGGATTTCAGAGAAGGAAATAGGTCCTTTTCATTGATTAATATACACATAAAACTCTTAAATAAATAATAGCAAAACAAATCTAATTGAGTGTGGGAATAGAGACAGAAGACTGGCAACAAAGTCTTATTAGAGTTTCTTTACCCAGTTTTTCCTACCATACATTAGGGACAAGCTAGCTGGACAAGGAGATGTCCCCCTGCCACAACTAGTCCACCAGCCATTTCTCTGCTGCCTGTATCGGGCATTCTCCTGGGATCGGCCTGCCCTTCCATTCTCCCTCCCTTTGGGCACAGTGTCTGAACCACCCCACCCCACTGAGTGTGGCTTTGATGGGGACTTTAGCCAAAGTACTCCTCTTCTCCTCCCAAGAAGCATATATGTGACCCAGATCTTGCAAGTTAAATACTCTCTTCATGAAAGTTCCATTCATTCAATCTATATGTATTGAACTCCTATGTGCCAGACAGTCTGAATCTTCATTAGACAGACTGAAAAGTAGTAAACAGTTGCAGCCCCCTCCTCCCATCTGTGGGGCCCTAAAGAGATGTTCCATTACCCTTTCAGAGGGGCCCTGTCTTTAAGCCCATTAACCTGGGGGATTTATTTTTTAGATCCTGTGAGCTATTCCAAATGCATCCACCAATTCTGACTCCTCTCCATTAAGTTTGTCGAAGTCCGTTTTTGTTACAACCAAAAATTCCTAATCTATATGGTAGTTTACTGCCTAATTACAGCTTTGGCTTCATTCATGCTTTATCTTTATGCCTTATTCTCCACCTGCCCTTAAAGCAGTGCTTTCTCTTCTGAGTTCCCACGTTTACATTCCAGTATCTAGTCAGGTAGTAGACATAAGGAACTCTGTCCAGTCCAGCCCCCACATCAGCATCAATGACCTCACCACTCACCTTACCCTGGCCTTATTTATCACCAACACTGGCTGGGCTACTCACTTGTAACTCCTGGCCCCCTTAGCCACACAGCCAGGACTGCTTTCACACTTAACTAGCATACCTTTTTAGTCAGGTTTACTCCCAGAAACCACATCTAGTCATCAGTTATTCCCAGGACCTGCTAGGCTCTTTGATTGTTATTTCATTATATTCCCCTATAAAAAAAAAAAAAAAAGATAGTAGAGATGTGAGATGGCCCACAAAGATAAATACAAGAAAATTGATCAAGTGGAAAATAACATGAAACCAAGGGTGTGCTTCTATATAGCCATTCATTCCATGAGGTCCTATTCATTTACTAGAGGTGAGCCCCCTCGCAAAAAAAAAAAAAAAAAATTGGTTCTGAGCTCCCCAGTAGCCAGTATAAAGAAGGAGAATTCCTCAGGAGATGAACAACTTCACCTGACACAGGAAAAATTTTTATCTTCCTTCTGTTGTAAGCCTCATTTATGTGATTTCCTTGTTTACTACTCTTTTCCCAATACTAGCACAGTATTTGGCATATGTGTTCAATAAATATTTATTGGGCAATTTACTGTGGGTCCTTATAAAAGAATTTCGCAGTATAGAAAGTAGACCAAGTCCTTAAATGTGTCTCTGTAATCTACAATAGAAACAACTGTAGAGTTGGGGCAGAAAGTGCCGGTCCTTATAAGACCAATCAATGCAATCCAATGGCATAATCTCAGTGCTCAGTTCACTAAAGGCAATTTCGTGTGGGTACAGCCACCTCTCTGATGGTCTAGCCTGCTGGCTCATCTCAGCATGCTGAATGAAGCTCTTTATCGTGCTGAAACATGTATGGATGAATAACTTCTAGGACAAGGCCTCTTGGAGAAACTATTACCTCAAAACAGAAGACCCAGCTTCTGTCATCTCTTTCCACATCTCCATGCCAAACATCACCCAGTGACAGTAAAAGCTGTGGCTTCTGCTATCCTCAACTAGACAGTGGTCTTGAAGTGCTTTGAAAATCATTTCATTTCCCTGGCTTTCTCCCTCAGTTTGTCAGGACTCATGAGTTATGAAGACACTCAACAGGGTGGAAGCTGAGAGCGTGCAGAGAGTGCTTTGCTCTGATTATTGCCCCTCATCCCCTGTGTGGAGCTCCAGTTCACAGGAATGTCTCCTTGGAGTAAGCCTGTTCTCTCCACAGAGTCTGTCCCCTGACATGTGATCAGAGGCCAGACCTCCCTATATTTGCTGAGAGGTGACCATGCCCCTCCCTGTGGACCATCGGGACCCATCTCAGCCCCGCCACCCATCCTTATCAGTCAGGAGAGATGACTCTCAGAGTATGTTGAAATACATTTGAAAAGAAGAGAAGCTTTGACACTCAAGTTACAGCCCTGATCAGAAATGCTTTAAAAATAATCAACCAGTCACCCAAATCAACAGTCATGAGGATGAAGAGATAACATCACATTAGCAGAAACTCCATGGGACATCCACATGCCTCTGCACTAATAGAATTCTGTTTAAAACAAATAAAGGGATGTCTGCTGTAACACCCTCATGCCTTCAATGTGACTTCCACCTTGGGTACCACAGTATCTGATAAAAGGCTGTCAACTGGAAAACCGTCTCTTTATTAATAGAAATAATTAAGTTCTCTGAGATTTAAAAACAGATAGCGGCCCATGTACAGAATTTGGAATCAGCCATGGATTTAATTCCCTACAAGTTTACTTACAAGTTCAATGTTCTTAGACAAGGTATGTGATCTCTTTGAGACTCAGTTTCCTGTCTGTAATATAGAATAATAATATCTGTCTCCACAGAATAGACAGAAAAGGCCAGGGAGAGTACAAAGGTAAAGCACACAGCATGGTGTGGAGCCCTTAGTAATTCCTGCCCCCAGCCCACATGAACGGCCTTTTTTCTTCAGGGAGGAAAGAAGCAAGTTGCAAGAACTTAGGATCCACAAGAAAGGAAGATGCCCTACCATTTTCTTTCCTCCTCTTTTGTTAGGGATATTTGGGGATTTGTTTTGGTGACAGCTTTTATTCAGGACAGGGAGGGTTCTGGTTGAGGTTTGCAGGATGCAGAAAGATAGGAAGAAGTGTTCAAATAGCAGAAAGGATGGAGCCCATCACAGCTCGAGTTGACCTGTGTGTCCTGACGGCCTTGATGTCCCCTGGGCCTTGCTACCCGAAGTGTGGTCAGTGGATCACACTGAGGTCACCGAGAGCTTGTTAGATGCAAAATCTCAGGGGCGCCTGGGCGGCTCAGTCGGTTGAGCGTCCGACTTCGGCTCAGGTCATGATCTCACCGTTCGTGGGTTCGAGCCCTGCGTTGGGTTCTGTGCAGGCAGCACAGAGCCTGGAGTCTGTTTCGGATTCTGTGTCTCCCTCTCTCTCTGCCCCTCCCCAGCTCATGCTCTGTCTCTCTCTGTTTCAAAAATAAATAAAAAATTTAAAAAAAAGAATGCAAAATCTCAGGGCCAAGACATCTTGCATCAGTGTCTGTATTTTAGCAAGATTCCTGAGTGACTGATCAACACATTAGAGTGTAGGAAGCAAAGTAGCAGCCACTTTGATGTTTAATGGTGACTAAACACCTACAATAAATTACTCAGGGCCATGGACTGGTCCCCTCCATTCCCACCTCTGGGCTATATAAGATAACCAGGTGGTTCCTAGAGGATTCTCCTGGAGAAGTGCAAATTAAAAAGAGATGCCTCCCTACCCCTTCCCTCCCCCGGGTACAGCTCCACGTCAGGGTACACAGCTAATGAGCTGACGCTGGAGCCTTTGTGCAGGACACAACTTGCACAACCATATGAAAACATTTTGTTCTTAGCACAAAAATAAGTAAAATAACAGTTACCAATTCCCAGAACTAGTCCATCACTCTCAACTTTTGTATTTACCGAAAGCAATATAAATACCTCCTCTGCTTGCATTAAACATAAAGAAAAAGAAATCATGGCAGCACTTAATTACGATAGCAACATATTGTGACATCGGTTCTTTCTGCAGAAAAAAGAGTGCTTAGGGCGTGTCAGGAGTCTCACCGTGCACCCTGCCACGCACAAAAGCAAATTCCATTCTAGGCAATGTTATCTCTATTCTTGTAACTCATAGACAAACTATATGCAGAAACAGAAATTTTCCTTAGGTAACCTCTGTGCTTTATGTACATTACACATAATTTCTAAGACGTACTGGTGAAAGAAGTGGAATGTACAGTTTTATACATGCGTTGTTTTGGCAGTCACAAGATAGCAAATCCCTCAGGGGGGAAAATTGGAGATAGAAAGTAGCTCTCAGCCTGAATTGTTTCATTCTGCATTGTCTCAGCTCTATAGATTGTCCTTTCTCCCTCTCATTTTCTATGGTGGTGTCTGAGTTCCAGATTCCCAAAGTTTTATGTCAACCCTTTATCCTCTGGTTCAGATCTTGCCTATCTACATGCTAAAAAGTTGGAGGCAACTTTGGCTCGAAATGTAAGGTCTCATTAGTTTTCAGGTGATATATCCTTGTCCTTCTTCAGATTCTTCTTTTCTCAGTCACGACACAACATGTGGTTTGACTCACTTCAAAGGAGCAATGGTTCGCTCAAACTCAGTTTCTGTCACATTCATTTCTAAAGCACAAAATGTTTTGTTGATTTGTCACACTGTTTCTTTTCCTTTGCCTTGTTAGCTGTCTATTTGTATGCAAGATTTCATTGTTAGGACACAACTTATTATGCAGAAAAGTCTCTTCTGCAGGTCTGTGTCCCATATACAGTATTTGGGAGACAATCTGCATTTTAATGCCATAGGTCAAATTCCAATCCAATCCATATCTAAACTCCTAGCCTTTATATGCAAAAGCATTTCTTTCTTCATTTCCAGCCAATGCCCCATTTGTCATTTATTTCAGGATCTAATCAGCTTGATGAAATTCCAGGAAAACGTAAGAAATAAGGAATTTATTGTACTGAGATATCTGCTTTGATTTTCATGACGAACACCTGGGTTCATTCAAATTTATTTTTCCACTGTCATTTTAATGATGGATATTTTGTTTCTTTTTCCCCAATATCTCTTCTGCACAGAACATAAGAGACTGGTGGGCTCTAGACCTACCAGTTCAGTTCATCCCTTAACACTCATTATGGAAAATCAATGTTCAGTCATTGCCATGGCCTGGACTCTGAACTTAGAGAATGAAAATTGGATGTGCAGTATCGTAACACATAATACTGGGCTTGACAGAATAGCAGTGCTGACAAAATGGGAATAACAGTCACTAATGACAGAAAGAAGCCCTCTCCCTCTGGTGAAATATTAATTGTTCTCAATTAATATGCATGGCATTGCTCTGGAGACTTTTGGATCCCTGGCTTATTTAAATTTTGTCCTTAATGATGTAGAGGCCATGACACCTTCACATGTTTGCAGCATTTTTGCTGGTGTCACCAGGTCAGAATGCTTGGGTATCCCTCTCTCAGATTTTACCCTTCTGCTTGGCATGCCATGTTGGAAAAGAGCCATGAAAGATGGTGCCATTTGGTACGTTTTGGCTGAATGGCCTTGTTTCTGTAAACAGCTGGATTTGTCCAACCATTCTGGCCATCAGCTTGGATGTTTATGGCCCTTACGAAACTCCCATATCACTCAGGCAGGCAATTGTTTACTTATGTTTTGCTGGAAACCCTTAGAAATATGTGTACAAACGCTGCAGATGTGCCCATAGCTTGCATACAGTCCCAGCCTGGGTCAGCAATCTTTTATATCCTTTTAAATAACCCACACAGAATATCCCCTAACAGATTATTATCCATCTGGTAGTTCAAGGCAAAGTGCTGAAAATGCACTGTGTGCATTTGGGGCTCACATTTACTTTAATCCCATGATTCCTCCTGATTCCAAAAGTCTTTATTTACCTACAAGACTCCCCACATTGCTGTTTCTTGCTGTCAAGAGAAAGTAGACAATGTCATCTGCTTGCACAACCATGGTTCACTTTCAAAGCAATTTACAGATGCTCGTCCTTATAATCACTCACCAGAGAAGGATAGATATTTCAAGAGGACTGGAAATGAGGCACTATCTTTGCCCATGAATAACTAGGTCCAGTAGAATTTTAGCATCCTGACTGCATGGTGTCCCCTAAAGACCACTGAAAGCCTAACCCTATACTCAGCTTAGATAAAAAGCATGAACAGAGAATCCACATCAGAAGATCTCTCTCCATCTTCCCACATTCAAGCATTCTCCTCCCAATCTCTCCTACAAAAATGCCACCCAACTGGTAGCTAGTATGCGTGGAAGTCTCGTGGTAATTGGAGAGATACATAAATGTGCAAAAATGGAGCTTAGTCATTGATGGCCATGAAGAGCTGAGGACCATGAAAAGCTGAGGAAAGCAGAAGCACCTGGTTGTACTGCAAGTCCATGACCACAAGAGGATGCACACCCCAAGCTTAGGGGGTCTGACCTCCAGCTCTGTGTTTATTCTCTAGATTCACAGGCCTTCTCAAATGGCCTTCTGAGGACCTTCTCCAAGTGACGTTTAAACATTCTCCTCCCCCAGTCACTGAACATTACCTCCAACATTTCCAACAGGATCCGGAAAAGCCCTCCTGCTGATTCTGATGCGCACTTAAGTTGGGGCACCACCGTCAACAGCAGTACACACCTTGACTCTCAAGGCTTCTGAGTAATTTCCCCACTTAGAAGACCCCTTGCTCCAATGCCAGTCTCCATCCACAGACGGACAGAAGAGCCTCCTCCAGGGAGTTCCATAGTTATTGCAGGAAGAAGAGGCAGCCAATGCCTAGTGCATTCTGTGGCTCGTGCTTGAACCACTGAGTTAGCTGAGCAGAGTGTGTGCACACCTTACTTCTCCTTATAAGGTTCCCGAACTTTGTTCTTTCCGTTGCTACTTCCCCTTTTTCTTGCCACATGCATATATTTCTTGTTCTATTATTTATTATTTTCTTTTGTCTGACTCCTTGCTCAAGGCCTGACCTATGTTTATTTTAAATAAAAATTGTATGAATAAAAACTGTATGGAAAACCATTATGTTCCAAAACTGAAGGGTAACCAAAAACCAAAAGAAAGTTATTAAATTAAATTCTAGTTAGATTATTACCTATAAAAGGTTTAAACATGATCTCTGTTTTGTTCTGCTTTTATTTTTTTTAATATTTTTTTATTTATTTCTAGGAGAGAGAGAGACAGCGTGAGCAGGGGAGGGTCAGAGAGAGAGGGGGACACAAACTCTGAAATAGGCTCCAGGCTCCGAGCTGGCAGTCAGCACAGAGCCCGACTCGGGGCTCGAACCCACGAACCGCGAGATCATGACCTAAGCGAAAGTCGGACGCTTAACCGACTAAGCCACCCAGGCGCCCCTGTTTTGTTTTGCTTTTAAAGGAGGGAAGAGCAGCAAGTATTTAAAAATATTAAAGACAGACCAATCCCAGACTAAAATTAAAAATCATCCTTCATTCTTCTGAAAACTCTCAGGTACCTGGGTGACTCAGTCAGTTGAGTGTCCAACTCCTGATTTCAGCTCAGGTCATGATACCAGGATCATGGGTCAAGCCCCACATCAGGCTCTGTGCTGAGTGTGGAGTCTACTTAAGATTCTCTTTTTCCTCTGCCCTTCTCCCCACCGCCCACCCCCCCCCCCCCCCGCAAATTAAAAAAAAAGAAAGAAAGAAAGAAAACTGTCTGACATACCATGAATGCTAGGGTTCTAGTTAGCCTTTTAGAAACACTGTCCCAGAAATGAAGTTTCTTAAGACAAAAGACCATAATTTGTGGGAAGCATAACAACTGAAAGGCAGACATGTCACCACTTAAGAAATCAGTGTGAAGATTTTATGGTACTGTCATACCTATCTTTAAAACTGCTTTAAGACTTAGCATGAGTGCTTCGCATATGGAGTACGCCAAGCACACTGAACAAATATTTGTTGAATGAATGAATGAAAGAATGTACAAACATCCTGGCTGTAAAATTGATTTTGCAGCTTTCCTCAGCTTAACTGCTCCATTAACCTTTAGTGGTTCAGTTCAGTGTCTCCGTAATACAATCCAAATTCTACCCTATGAATTTCTTCCCCCGTGTGATGAGTTCCAATTACACAATTCAAATAGACAGCACCCGGTTTGCATGTGATTTGATCGCGGTCAGAATGCTCATTAACGAAGGCTTTTCTGCTTGTGTGTTTGTTTATTTACTACACTTTCCATCTTGTGTGCCCGATCACCCTTCATCTATGTTAGGTCATGAACCACACGGTTTACTGGAGCCATGAGTTGGTTTTTATGTTTGAATTTTGGTTCAGGAGTGGGTGTCTAATATTAACACTTTAGTTGCCGGCTTCCCTGTTGCTAAGGGTTTATGATTATGTCTATGAACCTAAAGCGGCCTCACTCAACCTGTGGCTCTGGGTCCAACTCACTGAACAACTTCATCATGCTATTTCCTTATTAACTTAATGGTAAATATTCTAATTGCTGGCTCTTGAGCACTGCAAAGGTGCTAGCCAATTCCATGCACCCAAAATCTGAGAAGTACTCTGAATGCTTCTGTAAACTACATACATCCACACAGTTTGCTCTTGCTGTTATGGCTTATCGGTAACAAAGAGTTGTGTTTTTTTTTAATACCTACTTCACTTTTAAGTGTCTTGAGGCCTTCTTTTCAGGATAGCATATAATCAATCATTTTCAAACATGGGTACCACACATGCAGTTACAATGACAAGGGAAAACACATTTTGCTTGTCATAATACCTGGCATTTTTATCATCCAAAAGATTCATCTATTCAGCACATATGTTTTGAGCAGCTACAAGAGGCATGAGATTAACACTATATCCCCACCCAAATTAAATCGTAAAACTTATAGATAGCATTTTTTCCATTCCAAATCTTGTTATGACCCACCTGTGGGAGTGTACATTAGTATCTCACCTTTTGCAGAATGATATATCTAAATCCAAATTTTAAATGTTCTACCCAGAAAGTACTGCTTCCTCTAATAACAATTGTGGTTATTGAGATCAACACCCCCACTAACTACAAAAGCTGGTGGATATAGAATGTGGAGGGTCAAGAAAAAGCCAAAAAAAAAAAAAAAAAAAAAAAAACTCAGAGGAGAACAACTAAGAAGGTTTCCTCTTGAAGATATAAAATCTTGGTAGAAAGTTCTCATTATGAAGACAGTATGATATTGGTACAGGGACAGAAAAATAGACTGTGGACCAGAAGAGACCATCACAGATTCCATCACAGACTCATGCCTTTATGGACCCCGAGCTGTGACAAGTTGCTACTGCAAAAGGATGAGACAGAGACAGTCTTTCAGTAAATGATGCTTGGACAAGTGAATGTTCACATGGGGGGAAAAATGACAATGGACAGACATCTACCTCATACTATATATAAGTATATATAGTCCAGCTCAATAAATCTGAATGTTAGAAGTAAGCACGATAAGAAATTCTTTTATAGATGATAATGTAGAAGAACAGCTGAATGATCTCAACAAGGGGAAAAAAAATGTAACACAAAAGCCCTAACCAGGAAAGGAAAAAAAAAATGTATTTAACAATATTAAAAATAAGGGCTTTTGCTCATCAAAAAAGAACATAAAGAAAGTAAAAAACAGATGGAATGGGAAAAGATATGGCAACACACATAAGTGACAAAGGACTTCTAACCACATGACAAAGACTTCTAACAGATCAGTAAGAAAAAGTCAGGTAACCTAATAGAAAACAACTCCAGAAGATTTGATTTAGGCTCTTCACAAGGGAATAAAATGAAATTGCCAATATACAGGAAAAGATGCTCAATCTCATTAGTAATCAAGGAGATGAGATTAAAAACCACAATGAAATTGATCTCACAGTCTGAGTTCAAGTCCCGTGTCAGGCTCTGTGCTGACAGAATGAAGCGAAAACTGCTTTGAGATTCTGTGTCTCCCTCTCCCTCTGTCCCTCCCTGGCTCACGCTCTGTCTATCTCTGTCTCTCTCTGAAAAATAAATAACATTAAAAAAAATTTTAAACCACAGTGAAATACTACTACACACCACCAAACTGGTAAAGATAATAAAAAATGTCAACTGTTTGTAAGGATGGGAACTCTCATTCACTGCGGTAAAAATCACCAATTACTGATATTATGAGGAAAAGGTTTTGGCATTGTCTACTAAATTTGAAAATGCTCATACCCTAAGACCCAGCAATTCTACTCACAGGGCATATTTGCTGAAGAATCTGTGGACATGGGTACCAGGAGACAGACTAGAGTCTTCAAAACAACAGTTTATAAAGTCCAAAACATAAAAAATAGATAATAAAATTGATAAATAGATAAATAAATTGATAATAAATTACACTATATTATATACATAGGTGACAAGATTATATTTTTTAAAAATCAAGGAACTGCTTTCCCCAAAGGTCAGATGGGTCACCTCTGCGGAGGAGAAGGCATTTGGAAGTCCTTTAGGGAGACCCGTGACATTACATTTCTTGACTTGGCTGCACGGGTATTCACCTTTTCCACATTAATTATAATGGACATTTTATGGACTTTTCTTAGGTATGGCGTATTTTATAAGATAAAAGGAAATAAAAGGAGAATGAAGGAAGACAAAGCCAGGAAAGAACAAAGGAAGGAAGAAAGGAAAGTATGAGGGAGGGAGGGAGAAAATGATATCGGCGGCAGGAGGACACTCACTGACTGACATCTCACTTCAGAAATTCATGAAATAAAAAGAATAAGGATGTGTCCAAAGTTTTACTTAAGGATGTTCATTATGACATTGTTTCTAATAGCAAATAAGGGAGAGTCTAAAAGTTCAAAAATGAGGAAAAGGAGGTGTATGTCCCCATGATATAGTATATCTGCATTCTCAAAGTCCATGCAACTGTTAACAAATAACGTTACAGAAGTATCTTCCTGCCATGGTGGATCATGGCATGTGGTAAATATGGAGATGCTCTGCCCAAATACCCATTTGGGAAGGACTTGCCACCCAGCTACAGGGAGTGTGGCTGGCCGACTTCCCCCAGCCGCCAGCGACTCCGGGGCTGGCCTTGGCAGCAGACAGCCACTGGAGCAGGGACAGACTGGTGACCCAGCGGTGTTCAGGCAGCCGAGCACGATGCCCACAATGCTGTAAGGAGTGGCAGCACAAGATGGAGGGAGTGCTGGTCCCTGAGTGACCAGGCGGAGCACAGCTAACCCCCCAAACCACCCACCCTCCATCTTCTTAAAGGCACTGTATTTTGAAGTGTATTTGTCACAGCAGTCTAGCCTTTTAGTTATCTACATTACAATCCGGGAGTTTCACATAAAAATTCAAATTTCTGGGGTCTCCTGGGTGGCTCAGTCAGTTAAGGGTCCCACTGGCTCAAGTCATGATCTCACTGTTTGGTGAGATCGAGCCCCGTGTCAGGCTCTTTGCATGGACTGTGAGGAACCTGCTGAGGATTCTCTCTCTCTCTCTCTCTCTCTCTCTCTCTCTCTCTCTCTCTCTCTCGCTTTGCCCCTCCCCCACTCACATTCCCTCTGTCTCTCAAAATAAATGAGCAATTTGAAAAGTTCAGATTCCTGTGGAAAAATCTGAATTTTAGCAACACCAGACCTGACTTTGGTCAGATGATCTTCCAGAGATCGGTGTTAGCTGCTCCCTCGCAGGAGCCATGAGATAGATAGCTCACGAGTCCCCACCTGGCCCACTGTATTCTCTCATGGGATCTGACTGGCTTCTGAGGAATTTGCAACTCCAAAATTCAATGCACTTGGTTCAACCCATTCTCCTTATCCAAAGATTTCATTCATTCCCCACGGCCAACAAGATCTTGCCCAGCCTCTTCAGCCCAGCGTGGGAAGTGCTGTGCTCGTACCCTACCTGGGACTTAACCCTCTGCTCCTGTACCTCTGGAGTCCACTTAAATGCCTTTGTTCAGGCCAGTCCCCCTGCCCCAAAACACCAGCCTCCTCTCTCCACTCAGGCAACAGCACCCCTGTAAGCTCCTCAGAGCCCAGCAACCTTGTCGTCCCCTAAACTGCTAGGACACAAATTGTCTGTGCTTCTCAAACAATCACAGAATTTCAGAGCTGGAAAGAACCATGAAGAAAGGAGATAGGAATGTAAAGAGAGTGTTTGTTTGAAATGACAAACCAGGTCATGGGGGATTTCTGGAGGGAAAAGCGTAGGCTCTCCAAGGCCGAGGCCTTCTCACTCCATCTCATTCATTAACTTCTCCAAGCCAGACTTTTAGAACTATTTCTTACCACAACACACAGTAGGAACCCAATTTTACATTATAACCATGTCCACACTCATACACAATTCACAAAACAGGAGATGTAACTTATGCTCTCTAGTCTGTTCTATTTTCTTTATGCTGTTCTTAAACTCTGATTTCACAAAGATTTTCATAACCCATTAATGGTTTACAACCCACAGTCTGAAAAGTAGTCTGCTGTGTGATTCCTCCCTGTCTGGCCCGCTGGCAAGGAGCTCTGCTTGTCTCCAGTCCTGGGTCGGCCACTTAAGGAGCTCTGAGGCCTTAGGCAAATTACTCAAACACTTGGGCCTCAGTGTTCTCATCTGTAATATGGGAGAATAATGTTTAGTTTACTAGATTGTCATAAAGATTCAAGACAATTATTGAGGGATTTTGTACAATGCCTGATACAGAGCCAGTAGTCAATAGTGATGTTGATGTCAGGTTTTTTTTTTTTTTTAACATCTTTGTGTCATGCTCTTCAACTGCATGAGACTTTCTTTAGAATGCAATGGCACCCAGAAGCTGCTGTGCACCTTCTAAGATCTTAGTATGTGCACCAAGGACATAGTGTCCTGTCACCTTCTGGATTCCCACCTTGAAGACCTGACCTCGGGATCAGCTGACAGAGTCCCAATGGGAACTGGGGGTGAGGATGTGGGAAAAGGGAAGGAAAGAAATGGCAGAGTCTTCCCTCCTCTGAAACCTGTGAGCACCAACCATCCCATTCTCCTAAGCACAGATTCAGAGGCTATCAGAACTACAGTCTTCGAGGCGATCAGAACAAAATTCTTAATGTGGGGTCCAAAGGGAACATTACCAGGCAGCAGCAGGAAGCTTGGATTCGAACAGTGGTACTTAATTTGGGGAGGGCCAATTTTTTGGAAGGCAGTTTTAAAAATTACACATACAGGCTCACAGCAACATGCATACACACACACACACACACACACACACACACACACACACACACACACTGAATTGGCTGGTGAGAGCAATAGTAAAATATGGCACGACAGCCTCATTTTACAGATGAGGAAGCTGAAGTCCACAGAGTGATGGGCTGAAGGTCACAAGTTAATCCTGGTCTGGGCCAGGAACAGAGTTCTTGTCTCAGCCAATGCCTTTCTCCCTATGCACCTGCCAGCTAAGTACATTCCAAAACCTGCCCCTGGATGCCCATTCTGCCTCACTTTCCCTGGATACAGTCCGGTCACATATTGGTTTTGGAAAGCTATGGGCACTTAACCTTCTGCTCCTATTTTATAAGAACCAAGGTTTTTTTTTAAAAATAATTTTTGTTTTTTTAAAAATCAGGTAACACTGATTAACCTGTGATGCTGGAAGTATATGGCCCTTCCACTGGCCTTGGCCTCTGCATTAGCAGTTCTAAACCATCAACAGCAAAAATGTCTCCATGGGCGATCTCTTCTGAAGGCACTACGATGGCCATGTAAAAAGTGTCTCTCTTCCCATTGTCACGTTTGCCGCATCTGATTCTGGAAATCAGAAAATAACCACTGAACCATTTAAATACTGTTAAATCACTGATTGATGGGAAACCAAGTAATTTCATTGGGAGCTTGCACTGCTGGCTCCTGAGCCAGCCTGAGGAAATGCAGAATGTTTAGGCAATAAAGTACGGGACTGTGCCCAATCCACTGCCTGCATAATGCAGGAATTTCCCGTAGACAGGAGCCTGAACGACAGCTCAGGCTCTAAGTTTCTAAGCCTTTGTCAGTTTAAGTTAGTACTTTAATGCAATTTTAATAGGTAGTGATTTTATTTTGTATCTAATGAAATCAACGGAGCGTGAAAATAGACATCAGAATTTGGGAGATAATGAGTCTGTTAGCTCTGCTGCCAGCGTAGCTGAGCGAGGTACAGTACTTAAGGTACAAAGAATAGACTGCTTCAGAAGAGGCTTTTATTAGCTTCATTAGGGTGGTCATCAAATGAATGATTTCATAGCTGATCTAATTAACCAAAGAATGTGCAGGAGCTCATCTTCTTCCTGCTAATTGGGCATACAGACGCAAGGCATATTAGCTACCTCAGAAATCTAGCATACAGAAAACTTGATAGATTCTTTGTGCATTCCACGTGAGGGGCTTTTAGAGCAGAATTTTGAACAACTCAAGATAAGAACTTTGTAGCTTCTGGCCCCTGGTGTTGCCTGGGCTGAGGACCCAGCACTATCTGATCTCCAGCTAGCAGGAAAAATGTCATCAGCAGACAGGAGTCTTAATGAATCCCTCACAAATGGCCTGGGACCGAGGGAGAGATTGCAGAGAAAAAGGCAGTGCCAGATAGTAGACCTAAGTGTAGGGTGCAGGTTTGCCTAAGGGAACCCTAGAGAAGTAACAGGTTCCGCCAGACACAAAGGGCTGTCCTGGAGCAAGTCATGGGATTGCAGAAAAGAAAGGCACAGAGGATACAGAGCCACCATGAGCTGGCCACACTGAAGCGCTCCACCCAAGGATGAGACCTCCTGATGCAGGCAAATGTGCATGTCCCACACCACTTGTCAACTTGACTTGGCAACCTACCTACACGGTGGGCGTTTCAACATGTCCAACCCACTTAGACAAAAGCACCAGGCTCCTGCTCAGGGAAAACTCAGACCCACACACCTCCAAAAGAAATTCATGTCAGCTAGTGGGTGCTATGAAAAATGGTCAATTTGGGGAAAAAATGAAAAGATATTAATTAAAAATGCAATCATCAATATAAAAAGATAGAAGGAAGAGTGGGAAAGATTGAAGAATGAGCTGTTGATTTTAAAGGCAAAGTTAAACTCTCCCAGAATATATAGAGTAAAAAGAGAAATAGAAAATATGACAGAGGAGTAGAGAAGGAGAATATATTCAGGCTGTTTGATTTACATCTAACAGTAATTCCAGTAAGAGTGTATGCTCATAGCTGAAGAGAAGAATAATCAAAATTATATTAAGAGAAGATGCCCCTGGGGCATCATTCGGTGTGGCTCATTCGGTTAAGCGTCTGACTTCAGCTCAGGTCATGATCTTATGGTTCATGAGTTCAACCCCGCATCGGGCTCTGTGCTGACAGCTCAGAGACTGGAGCCTGCTTCAGATTCTGTGTCTTCCTCTCTCTCTGCCCCTCCCCAACTCATGCACTGTCTGTCTGTCTGTCTCTCTCTCTCTCTGTCTCTCAAAATGTTTAATAAACATTAAAAAAAAAAAAGAAGATGCCCCTAAACTAAAAAAAAAAACATGACTTTTCAGACCAAAAGGGCTCACCAAGTTCCAAACAAGATTAAAGAAAATGATCCTCATCAAGACACATTCTGCTAACATTTCCTGACCCCAAGGATAAACAAAAAAAAAATGTTTCCAGGGGAAAAAAATGAGTTTACCAAAAATGGAACAAGAATTAGACTTTTCTTAAGCAACATTGGATTCCAGAAGACAATTGTGCAAGATACTTAATAGTCTAATTAAAAATCAGTTTCCACCAAGAATTTTATGCCCTCACAAACTGAATCAAATATTAGAGTAAAAGAAAAAATATTTCCAATAAAAAAATATTTCCAAATAAGTACCAATTACCAAAAGATTTATCACACAATACCATATAGGAAAAAACTAAGGCAAGATTAGAGGAAGCAAAATAAATCTATATTAGGCAATAATGATCTCATAGAAGTGAAGGAAAGTGGGACAAACCACCAGGATGAGATGCTTGTAAAATTCTTCAATGAGCAAAGATTAAATTAAACAAACAAACAAACAAACAATAAAGGACTACAGGGACACCTGGGTGACTCAGTTAAGTGACCAAATCTTGATTTCAGTTCAGGTCATGATCTCATGGTTTGTGAGTTTGAGCCACACCGATAATGCAGAACCCGGGGATTCCCTGTCTCCCTCTCTCTCTATCCCTCCCCTGTTTGCATATTGTCTCTCTCTCTCTTAAAATAAACAAATAAACTTTAAAAAAAGGATTACATGTTCAACTATATGTCTCCAATCATAGGTGGCTCTACAATGACCAACACCTACCTACTGATATTATTATAAATGCCATTAATAGGTTTTCAGTTTTTAGAATTAACCTAAAGACAGGGCTCCTGTCCTAAAGGAGCCTTAGTTATGTAGATGGTCCAGATTCACAATGGTTCAACTTAGGACCTTTTGACTTTATGATGGTGTGAAAATGATACACTTTTCAGTAGAAACCATACTTCAGATTTTGAATTTGGATCTTCTCCCAGGGGAGCAATATGCAGTGCAGTCCTCTCTCGTGTCGCTGAGCAATCATTGTGTTCCCCGACAACCACCCTGTGTCTCACATTCAGATAGTATTCAATAAATTAATGAGACATTCAATACTTTATTATAAAATAGGCTATGTGTTAGATGATTTTGCCCAATGGTAGGCTAATATAAGGGCTCTGTGCATGTTTAAGTTCGGCTAGGCTAAGCTAGGATATTTGGTAGATTAGGAGTCTCAAATGCATTTCCTACTTAATGGTATTTTCAATTTGCCATGGGTTTATCGGGATGTTAACCCCATCCTGAGTGGAGGATGATCTGTACTGGCATGAACAGAATGCAGTTGGTGTCAAACAGTGACATTATAACTATTACAAGCATACACTAGGATGTAGTGAAAGAGGTCAAGGAAAAACTAGAAAAGATGGAAGGAAGAGTAAGTGGGTCATCTATAGGGATTCTCTCTGCTGATGTAAGCAACCCTAGAAGAATTAGGTAAAAGTATAGGCAGCAGGTAGCCGGTGTGGAGAGCAGGAGATGGACAGAAGCATGAGTGAGCTAAAGCCTTCTTTCCAGATGGCAGGAAGTTAAAAGAATCCATTTAAACATAATAAATCAAGAAATAGGGGGATGAGCATATTACATAAAGTGATGACAGTAAGTGCCAAAAGAATTTATGATAGAAATTATTGACGGTGGTGACCTCTGGGGATGGGCCCTGGTGGTTGAGGGAGATTTTTAATTCCATTTTTCTGCTCTTCACGCAGTTAATAAGAACATATTGAATTGAATAGCTTCCTGGCTTTCACCAGATTTCAAAATCCACCTATCTTTAAAGAATTTTATTTAGCTAAATGTTAAAGATATTTTTATTTTTTTTTCTCTTAAGAGAAAATGAGTGGCTATTTGTATGAGAACTCTAAACACACACACACACACACACACACACACACACACAAATACATACTTTCAGACTTAGTTCCAAAACTACTACTGTTTCTCCCAAATATTTTATGCCAATATTAAGGAAAAACATGTGTAATGTTTCATCCTCTTTCTCTCTTTCTGAATGGTAAGGTCTTTGAAAGCTTCACGATGGTGGTGATGATGATGATGATGATGTTGGTGATGATGACAATGGTGACAATGATGGTGATGATGACGACAACAACATATATATCTCCTTAATGGTTTTGGATGAGAGAGCTGGAGACTAAGGAGAAGCCCTAAGGAAATCTCAAACCCCCGTGACTTCTAGGATCTTAGCAAACAATATCAGAAGTCCCTTTTCCACATAACTTTTGCTAAAATCATTAGAAACTGTTTCTCTCTTCAAATCTCCATTAAATCTCTGACATCTTTGTAAAACAGCAATAAAAATGTATTGTCTTACTGTATTATAAGCAAAGTTCTTTCTGTCTCTGGTGTCAGACAATTTCAAGGCCTTTAAGATCTCAGCTCTGGAATGGAAGTTGTGGCCCCAAAGCTAAAGGCATATCCATTGCTCCCCACCCCAGGTTTATGGTATCAGAGGGTAGCTGCAACCAGAGCTGGGGAGAAAGTCATATGGTTCAGATCATATGGTACAGATCACAAAATCTCAGTAACTACTTTGATGGTTGGGTCTACATGCGGTGAAAGAACAATTTCAATGTTAGAACTGCTATTAGAGGAGCTTTTAAAAGTAAATATGATTTAAATGGATTAAAATACTTTAATCATTGTTATCTACTGATTACCTCGACTCAAAACAAATTCTTTCTAGTTTATAATCTAAGACCAGCTGGGCTCCTCCTAGATTGACTAGAACGCTCCAACCAACTGCTGGCCCACTGATAGTAAAATGCATGGTTTTTAAGCACACTCCATGTTTATACTTATTTTTCTTTTTCCATCATCCCTTCTCAGCCCCATCTACTTTCTTTTATGGGTATTGTTTTTTTTAATATATCCTTGAAAAATACCTTAAATATGATGCATAACAAGTTGGGAAATTCAGATGAGGATGATGATGATGATACACACACACCAACAGGATGTTAAGGTGAGCCTGTTTCAGGCTCTGTTTTTGGTCAAAGCTCCATATGGCCAAGAACAAATCAATAGGTGTCAAGTATTCCCACATGTCACACATTAGTACTATACCATCCATATAGACTCAGAAGAGGGGCTCTAAAATTGCAATTCTTGACTCCATAGTATCTAGAGGGTTTTAAGGGTTGAGGTGAAGAGGTTCTGGAGGAAAATCATTAGCAGAATGAGAACAGTTTCATCTCCCCTCTTCTACAGGGAGAAATGAAGGGAGAGTTTGTAGGGGACCAGGGACAGGAGGGGAGAATAAGTGTTTTTTTGTGAGTCCTCAGGACTCCTAGTCTTTCAACACATCAGTTCCACAAAGTCAGTCTGAATACTCAGACTTTAGATCACAGGGATCAATTCTTTACACAGTGTTAGTTCTGGATCCCTGTATGCCAGTCCACATGATTTCCATGAGAAACCTTATCACCAAAGTACATCAAAGCTTTTACTTGCTATTGGACCATAGAATTGTTCTAAACCTAGCAGAATGCTACTCCACCCGTATGCTTCAACTCTCCCTAAGGGTCTTTGGATTTTGTTTTCTTGATCTGAGAGCTCTCCAAGTTTCCTTTGTTTCACATTGGTCTCTGGAGGTAAGGTCGGGAGAGCTCCTTCTTATTTCTCATAAAATTTGCTGACAGAGGCCACTGCCCTGTGGCTGGCAGGTATGTGTTAAGTATGTGTACCTCTGGAAAGGAACTGGGTAGAGGAGAAAATGGAGCCCCAGAGAGATTGTGGGCCCAGGCAGCAGGGAAATCCCAAGATACGAATCTTCGCAAAGCCTATGAAATATCCTGACCAGAGCATCAAGCCAGAAATCAGGTGAAGTGTCCTTGCCTGACTTCCCCAAAGGCTGAGAGGTTAAACAGCTCTGCTCCTTCATGAAATGTAGTAGCTAAATGTGGTGCTCTCACAGGCAACAGACCCACTTCACCTAATTGCTAAATGCTTCAAGATTAGGTCTTTCAACATCTCCTTAATGATAGGTTGTACTGAGTGTTCAATACATGTTAATAGATGTGGTAGGAAGAATGGATTGTGCAGTTTAAAGCAAGTGGTATGAAATTCTAGAAGATCAATGCACTCTGGGTTAAATGTCTTATTACAATTATGGAAGAACTAAGGAATTCAAATAATGGGTTCAAAATAAATTGTTCCTAGGTTTCCTGAGGTTATGGCTTTAGGACATTATCTTTTCTGATAATCAAAAACACAACAAATAAGATTTTTTCTTCAGTTGTTCAATTATTTAAATATTCAGCTCTGAGAATATGCCCGATAGCTAGAAAAATGAGAGATCAAAGCATCCCAGGGCTCCTTATTAATTCTCCCCACCAAACATTCCTAAATAACCCTATATAATACACTGCTGACAATAAGTATTTTAGTCTGAGAAATAAATACATTTAAATTTATGGTTTGGGGATAAGCTGGTTCTCAGCTTCTAAGCTTTTTACTGTTTCTCAGACTTTTCCCAAATACAGATGTTAAAGAAGGGCATTTCAGAAAGAATGTTTTAATTTTTTAAATTAAGTTAAATTAAATTAAATTTTAGAGATAGAGCGCATGAGCCAGGGAGAGGGACAGAGAGAGAGGGGATCTTAAGCAGGCTCCACACTCAGCACAGAGCCGGATGAGGGGCTTGATCCCACAGCCCTGGAATCATGACCTGAACTGAAATCAAGAATTGGACGCTCAACCGAGTCACCCAGGCGCCCCAGAAAGAATGTTTTAATGAGTTGTCAACTCGATAAAGAAATGAGCAAAAGATATGAACAGACACTTCACTGGCAATCAAATCCCTTTCCTACATTTGGAAACCTCCCCAGCATGACTCCATCCCCGTAGAGAAGCCAAAAAGACTGACATGCATTCCCAGACTCTACATGAAGCATTCAGGCCTGTGATCTCATGCAGCTAAGAACCTTGACTCTTTCGGTACCAAATCAGGAATGTGGGGACATTGTGCTTGCATAAGGTGCCAGATTTCAAATGTGCCTCAGTTTCCCACCTAAAATACGGGGCTGCCAACACCAGCTTCTGTTTCCCTGAATTCTTAACAAGAAAAGCTTCCAAAATGCCTAATTTCTTAGGGATTGTTAAGTGACATGGACAAATACGTGTACGTGTTTTTGAACGAACATATTTTACTGAAAGGAATGCAAATTTCAAAGCCAGAAGAGAAAAAATAAAGACTGTACAGATATGCTGTTCCATATCCAAATTCCAGTTCCTTGAGGCAATAAGTGGAAATCCAGCCTACATGGTGGCCTGACTGGATCTCAGAATTTATGGAGCCACCTGGGAGAAGAGTTTCTTCACAAACCTAACAATGCCATCTAACGCTTTGAAAAGCATTCCACATAGCCATAATTCCACCTGTGTGTCACAGCTTCTGTGTTTCCCTGCTCTGTATCTTTTTCAAGCAACCAAGACAAATATAGGACCTTGGTCTCCTAAGAATTCATCTGTTTGAGCCTTTTTCTTCTCACCAGTGTAACCTCCAATCATAGCATCCAACAATGTAGAGGCTAGGGACACGGTAATCATGCCACAGAGAAAGAGCCCAGCAGGAGAAAAAGCAGCCAACACAAGAAAACCCTGCAAGTCAGAAGCCCATTCTTATAACAAAAGGTCATTTACAAGGGAAAAAGAAAAAAGAAAATTGAATGCAGAGCATCTGGTGAATATTCTTTCATTTAGACTTTCTTTTAATCCTGTAAAGTCGGGGTGCCACACCCTCTAGAGAATATCACACACTCTCCTTTGCAAACCCACCCAACAGCATTGAGTCCCCTCTCACTGTAAACATGCTGGAGAAGATGCACAAGAGTCAGCCCCTGGGCGGCCATCGTGGGAAAGAGCAGAGCCTCCAGGGACTCTGGGGCATCAGACTGGAACAAGCGGCTTGGGCGAGTTAACATTTTCCTACCGGTGTCAATGAATTGGAAAGTCAATTCTATTCCACTGAGCCTTTTCATCAGTTATGATACCCTGAACCCATCTTCTTTTCACACCTGCAGCTTTGAGAAAATTCTGTGAATCAGTCTGTCACCAGCCCACCCTTGGCATGTCTCCAACAGGCACAGATACAGCTGCAGCCAGCTGGCCTAAGGCAAACCCAGAGATTCCTTTTAGGGGAAGGTGTTACCAAGAGAATGTCAAAGTCTGGGCGCACATAAGGGAGACCTGCAACCTTCTGCTATCTCTGCGGAACCAGATGCCGCTTACATGGTCCCCGGAGGGCAGGGAGAGGATGACTGCTCTCCATCCAGCTCTTGAGGCTGAGTTCCTTCATCCTTTCCTCCTCCGGAGGGTGTGCCCAAATACAAAGGAGCTCACAAAGACCAGCTCACAAAGACTAGACTCTGCAGCAAATGACCCGTCAGATATGGCTACCGCAGGTTAGGTTCAGGACTGTTCAGAGGGGCTGGGATGCTCCACCCAGCTCCCAGGGTAGGGAACATTGGGCACCCCAGGTTTGCCCTCTGGCCCATCATGCTCCTCACCCAAGACACTCAGAGATGGGCATTTCCTTTGCACGGTTCCAAAATGTATGTAATTTGAGCTTCAGCCTCTGCAAGTTCAAGTGGCTTCAGCCCTCCCTAGCCCCGGCCTGTAGGGAAGTGGAAGACAGAGGTACAGATCTGGACTCAACCTTAGTGCCCAACAGGTCCCTGTAATACCCATTCTACACAGTGTATCCACAACCCGTTTTACTGGCCACAGCACAAAGAACCACCTCTTTAGGGTGTTTAAACAATTTGTTAGCACTTTTCAATATTATTGCTAGATGAGATAAAGCTTTATTCCCATCTCTAGCTGCCCTTTCCAATTCTAATATTCTCATATTCTGTGCATCCCAAGAGGCCCTTTCCCTGACAAAGATATTTACCTTAGATATGTGTGACTTCCAGGAGTCTAAACTATGATCATAAAGCATTTGTTAACACAGTGACTGTTAGCTTCCTCAAAACAGAACTCACATCATTAATAACTCTTTTAGGATATCCATCTTTGCCAAGCTTTCTTTTATCCCCCAATGTAAGGAGGACTTATTATAGACTATATGTTGGATCCACCAAGGGACCACAGAAATGAGGCCTGTGTGGCATTTTATTAGCCCAAGAGACTATAGTCATGATGGAGAGGGAGAAAAAGCAAGTTAATACCCCCAAGAGACTTGTAATGATCCAAAGCATTTCCGCCAAGCTGAAACGGGAGGAAGAAGCCTCTGCCTGGGCAAAGAAAACGTCAGGCCCCGGGGTCTTCTCTTGTAGGGCTCACTTCTGCCCTCGAGAGGCCAGAAGGCGTACACTCTTCAGGAAAACAACTCTGAGAGGTCTCCTGTGGATTCAGTTCTCAGACTTGAGCACCTATCAGAATCACCTGGAGGACAGCAATAGCACTGCTAGGAATTTACCCAAGGGATACAGAAATGCTGAGGCATAGGAGCACATGGACCCCAATGTTCATAGCAGCACTCTCCACAATAGCTAAAACATGGAAAGAGCCTAAGTGTCCATCAACAGATGAATGGATCAAGAAGATGTGGTTTATCTATACCATGGAATACTACATGGCAATGAGAAACAATGAAATCTGGCCATGTGTAGCAACATGGATGGACCTTGAGGGTGTTATGCTGAGCGAAATAAGTCAGGCAGAGAAGGACAAATATCATATGTTTGCACGTATAGGAGGATTAGGAGGAACTTGACGGAGGACCAAGGGGGAGAAGAAGGGCGGAAATGGTGGGGGAAAGGGAGAGAGGCAAACCATGAGAGACTCTTGAATGCTGACAAAAACTGAGGACTGATGGATGTGGGGGGGAGGGGGGGATGGGCATGGAGGAGGGCACTTTGGGGATGAGCACTGAGTGTTATGTAGAAACTAATTTGACAATAAAGTATTTGTAAAAAAAAAAAATTAAAAAAAAGAAAAAAAAAAAAAAAAAAAAAAGAATCACCTGGAGGACTGGATGAAGCACAGATTGCTGGGCCCCACCAGAATTTCTGGCCATGCTGACGTTCACGATGAAGGGGGTGGGGCGGCCAAGAATCTGCATTTCTAACCAGTTTCCAGAGCTGCTGCTGCTGGTGTGGGGACCACACTCCAGGGTCATTGGAGATCCAAGATGGGTCACTGCTTTAGCACACTCCAAGGGAGCCAGTGAACACAGGCCCTCATGGATACCCCAATCTAGCTGCTCTTCAGGCCCCTAGCTTTCACTGCGACTCCTCTCCTAAGGGGTCCAGACTTCCCTGGACCCACCCCAGGGCAGTTCCCTTCGATTTCAGGGCCAAGTGCTACCCATGAGGCAGCTCCCTCAGCAGGAGGACAAGTTTTCCCCCTGGAAGAAGCAACTACATAATTTGTGGGGCCTAATGGAAAATGGAAATTCGGGGCTTTTTGTTTAAATAGTATTAAGACCTAGTAACAATAGTATTGAAACACTGACAAGAGACCATTAAACTCCACATGTGCCTCTCTTTCCAAGGCTTGGTCTCTGGGCTCCCACAATTCAGACCAGAGAGTCATGACTCTTTCTCACCCCATCCTCCTGTCTTCATTATGTCTTCACACAAGAATCCATCCTTCCTCTACACCACACCCTGCCTCCTTGCCTCCACAGCTTCACTCTCAAAAAGAGGGTATTGGTATATTTTTGGAGGGAAATTTAAATACTTATCAAAATTATAAAAGAATCCTGGGGCACCTTGGTGGCTCAATCAGTTAAGCATCTGACTCTTGACTTCTATTCAGGTCATTATCTCACAGTTTGTGGGTTTGAGCCCTAGATGAGGCTCTGCATTGACAGTGTGGAGTCTGCTTGGAATTCTGTCCTCCTCCCTCCCTTTACCTCTCCTTCATTTGTGCTGTCTTTCAAAAATAAACTTTAAAAAAATTATAAAAGATTCCTACTCTTTAATATGCCAATTCCACTCCCAGGAATTTATTTGTCCTCAGCAGATAGACTCTTTAAAGTGCTCTTACAGCACTCAAACGATGTTCACTGATACGGTATTTGTATGTAGAAAAAAATGGAAACAACTTAATGTCTATCAATAATAGTTACAGAATAAGGAGTATTTATAGGTAATGAACAGGAAGTATATTCAAGATATAGCAAGTATAAAAAGCAAGTTGAAAGTGTGTGTGTGTGTGTGTGTGTGTGTGTGTTAGGGCATGAACAGAAAAACAACCAGGTCATCTAAACAAGTTGTTAGCCATTACCACTGGGAATTTTCACTTTATAGTATATACACTCCAAATTTTAAAATGTTTTATTATTTCTAAGTATATGTAGAATAAAATATGCTTAAGACTTCCCCAAAACTTTTCTCAGCCAGAAACTTTGACTACCGGCGAGGACGGCTCTCTCTCCCCTAGTTCCTGCCCTTCCAGCCCGTCCCTCCTGCACTGTGACACGGTCCATCCCTGTAACTCTCCATGCCTGTTGCCACGTAGCCTCTCAGGTATCTGATCAAAGTGAGACCACAACTGAATCTGCTTATCTAAATATATTCAGTCCTCCCCAGAATGGGGTCCTGTGAAAACCTAATAAAAATATGGAAAAGAGAAGCATTTATAAAACATCTTTAGATCTATTGCCTTACTTTGCTTCCACTCTGATGTAACAGATTCTTATTTCTTTTTATTTCCAAGTTGAATTTGCATCTTGACGAACAGCCTCCAGCCTCCCCACTTCCTGAGGCTCTAAACCATCCTCTTCCTCACTCCCAGTCTTAAACAATAATCAGTTTAGTTGAGATACTAGGGTAAGTAGTGCTAACAACCAACTCCCAAGTTTGGTGGCTTAACACAGAGGTTTATTTTTCACTCCACTCAGTGTGGATTTTCCAGTGGCAGATGGCATTCTGGTTCATCCTAGAGGGTCCCAGATGCCACCACCTTCTGGCTCTGCCTTCCTTTGTGCCCCAGTGCAGGGAAGGGGATAGAGCATAAAGAATACAAGGGAGATTTTATGGACCAGGTCTGGAAGGGAAGAGTAAAGATCATATTCCTCTGGTCACATTCCATTGGCCAGCATGAGCAATGCAGCAGACAGAAGAATGGCTCCCAAAAGATGTCCCTACAGCTTGTATATATGTTCCTAGCCAAAAAGGACTTTGCAGATGTCATTAAGAATCCTGAGATGAGGAGATGTCCTGGATTATATGGGTGAGACCAATACAATCCCAGTGTCCTAATAAGAGCAAGGCAGAGGGTCAAAGTTGGAAAAAGAGACTGCGAGGATGTAAGCAGCTTGGAGTGACGTCCTTGAAGACTGAGGGAGGAGTCCAAGCCAAGGAACACAGGTGGCTGGAAAAGTCAAGTAAATGAATTCTCCCCAGAAGCCCCCATATGGAACAAAGCCCTGCCAACACCATTCTGACCTCCCAAATGACAAAATAAGTATGGTGTGTTTTAAACCACTAAGTTTGTGGCAATTTGTTATAGCGGCAATGGGACAAATACAAGTGTGCTGTGTGCAAAGGAGGAGAAGGTGACAGAATCCTTGTCGTCGGTGGGTGAATCCATCCTGAGCTTTCTGCTGCTGCCACCTCTGTCTAAGTTCCTGAGGTCTTTCTTCACCAGACCTGTGTGGTTTTGGCTGTCTTCCCACTGGTTTTACCTCATGCCAACCTCTCCTACGCAGTCGCCAGAGTGGTTCTCTTGAATTATAGGTCAGATGGCATCACTCCCTTGGTCAAAAACCCCTGTAATTTCTAAAGAAGAAAATCTAAATTTCTCAGCCCAGCCCTCCAAGTCCTCTGTAATGTGGCTCCTACTTGCCTTTCCATCTTTCCCCTCACAAGGTCTTCTCTCCTGGGAGCGGGAAGTACTGATAAGTGCCCACGAGCAGATATAAGAGATGGCAGTGAAAGAGGCCTGGTTAGCTGGGGTTTATCCACTTCCTCACCTTCAACTTCCACCTCCTGTCAAGAGAAAGCCAGGGCAGGACCTTCCAGATGTTGAGGAGGTGGGAGTTGAGAAAATATGTCTCACATACCAATACATACAACCCAAAGGAGCTTGTTGGAAGGCCACATAACGAAAAGGGCAAGCCCTAAACAAACTTTCATTGATACTCACTTGGATACCTGAATATATTGAAGCCAAATTCCTCAACATGCGAGGCTGGACAGTCATCCCTGCAATCAAGCCATGTTCTTTGAAGCTCTTGGTGTGAAAAACCACCACAATGCTCTTGATGAGGGCACGCCAGAGATGGCCAACAAGAAGATTAAAGAGCTTTTAAAGATTCCTCATGCTTGGAGGTGAACAGTTTGTGAGCCTAATGAAGACAAAGCTGAGGTTAAGACTAAAGGGGAGGCACTGTCACCTTCCACCCTGATCCTTCCCCAGATAATGCCCCAAATTCTGGGTTCTGCCCTAAGTTCTGTGCCCCTGTTCTCTAACCCTGTTGTTTCTAAATGAAAAGGGACTGCATGTCAGTCAATCATGTAATATCACAGACTTGTAGAATTCCAAATATATGTTTAACTAATTTGGGGAAAAAATTGGAAAAGGGGGAAGGTAGAGAGAAATCACCCATTAGGTTACTAGCCAACTGCTATCATTTTGGTAATTCCATTTTAAACACTTTTATATGCATATTTTAACATAATGTCATAAATACAATTTTGCATCTGGCTGTATAGTCCTCCCAGGCATCATTTAATGGCTTCCTGATATTCTTTCCAGTAAATTCTCTGCAATCTACCTATTTTCCTATTTTTGGATGTTTGAGCTATGTCTAATTTTTTATAGTTTACAAATAAAGCTTTCATGAATGCATTCTCCATTTTTTAAATTATTTCCTTAGACCAAATTTACAAAAGTGGCATTTCTGGGTCAAAGTGTATGAAAATATTTCGGGAGTGATACACTTGATCAAACTGCATTTTGAAAAGTTGTACCAACTGAAAGTGCAGCAAGTAAAGAAAAAGAATATCAGTTGTCAAAATATATTTTTATCTCATATAAATATTTAAAAATCATTCCAAATATATTTTTGCTACTTTAATAAGCAAACAAACAAACAAACAAAACAAAACAGCATTTTGGAGTTGAAAGGAAACTCAGATTTAGCCCAGTGGTTCTCAAACTTGGCTGCCCATTAGAATTAACTGAGGAGTCTTAACAATATGAATTCCAATAAAGTTTGAGCAATATTTTAAGTCTCGAGTAAATAATGTACAAGGTGAACCTGGAGAACTTGTCATCTTCAGAAAACAAGGTAGCTTTCCAAGACCAATGTCATGTGTCCAAAGAACTCAAGGGACAACCTGAAGAAGCTCCCACTGGCCAAAAAGAGGAATTGTAAGAGTAAGAATTGCAATGGACCAGAACACATCAAATATGTTAAAAATCCACGATGCTGAGGAGAAACCAAGATTGTGGAACAGTATAGAAGTCTTTTTTCCATCTTGCACTTATGAAATGCAGCCAAATCAACACTGAACCATCCTCCACACCTAGAAAACTGATTTGAGGACTAACACAATAATCTGCACAACCTGAACCACAGAACTCAGCAGGTACGCTATGCGGAGTAGTGAGTTGGGGGAGAGAGAAGTCGCGGAGGGCAGGGAGCTGTTTCTGCTTGCAGAGAGTGGGGGGAAGGGGGGATGGAATACTGGGAAATCACCCCTGACAAAAGCAGCTGGAGAGTGGAAAAGTGGAAACAGCCCGAGGGACTGAAATAAAAAGGGAGAAAGGAGAGGGTTTAAATTCCATTAAGACTATAAACAGGGGAAGCACAGCTCCATACCTGGCAGTGCTCTGGTGGGAAGGGCCAATCCCCAGGAGCAAAGTGGGTCCCCGGACGTCCTTGGGCCATGCGTGATTTTGTTGTGCCCAAATCGCGAGTCCCAGAGACCTCCAAGGAGCCAGCACCGATGCAAATACAAAAGGGTCTTTATTACAAGCTCGAGCAGGGGCTCACCCACCTACCGGTGTCGTGGCAGCAAGGTGAAGCAAAGAACAACAGCAAACAGGGTTTTTAAGGAGTAAGGGATGGGGGTGTTACAGTACGTATAGATAGCATCATCATCTAAGCACCAATTACAATTGTACAGCTCCCATGGTAACAGCTTTGACCATTCAGGGGTCTGTGAGGTGTTCATTACTTTTGGTGGGACCCAATCATGACTTTTGAGAATCCTTTGAAAATGACCAATTATGAGGTGAGTTCAAAGGGCCCAACTGGGGGTCAGGCAAGCAGTGAGAAATTGGCTAGTTTGTAGAAAATAACTGCAGTTCCCAGCCTTGACTAAGACCATAGGAATGTTTTTTTGATTAGCTGATCTGAGGGCGGTCTAAGGATGGCTTTAGCCTTGAACAGTCTGAGGCTTGACCTGGAACTAGGACTAGGGCTACATGCAGCCCAAAGTTGCTCTGCTGCTACATGATTGCGTAAAATTTTCCTGGGGCAGGCAGGCACCCAGCCGCAGTCTCTGGGCATCAGCAGCTGTACGGTCCTGCAAACCTTCCTGGGTGTCGCAGGCACTCGGCCATTGCTTGGTGAGACCCTCCCCCAGAGGATCTAAGCGGGTCAAAGCTGCAGTCCCTCAGAACTGAGGGGTCGGGAAATACAGCCACATGGGAGTAAAACTCAGGAGGGAGGTGCCGCCTGGCAACTTGACGGCTTGGTCACTGTAAAAGCAGGAAGTGGATAGAAGCCGGAGACAAAGGACAGGTGCGAGATTCCTGGCTGCAGAGAGCCTGGAGTTCTCTGGTGAGCTGGGTGACTCCATTTTCACCCCGCCCGCGCATGTGCATACACACCTACAGGTGCCACAACAATCTACCCCAGTAATCTAAGCAGCACTATCTAGTGGAGAACGAAGCCATTACACTAAGCCCCACGCAACTGGGCCATCCTGGCTCTGCAGGGACACCACAAATCTCTGTTTACTTTACAGACTATAAAGTGCTTCACAGTTTGACTTCCAGGGGGAAACAGTGTAATATCAATCGTATTTCAGTCTGCTGGTCCATCTATTTAATTTTCTATTTTTTCTTTTTTGTTTCTTTTCTTTTACTTGAACACAGAAAGAGAATTTTTTTTCTTTTTCTACTAATTTTTTTACTTTTCTGTAAAATTTTCAAATTCTAGTCTACTTCCATCATTTCAACTTATTCTATTTCCTCATTTTCATTTTCTCAAATTTTCAAACGTTTCCCCTTTTTTCCCTTTTTCTCTAATCAATCATTTTTTAATTTTATGTTTTTTAAATTTATTTCTGAGTAAGAGAGAGAGACAGCATGAATAGGGGAGGGTCAGAAAGAAAGGGAGATACAGAATCTGAAACAGACTCCAGACTCTGAGCTAGCTGTCAGCACAGAGCCCGACACGGGGCTTGAACCCACGAACCTGAGATCATGATCTAAGCCTTAGTAGGACACTTAACCGACTGAGCCACCAAGGCACCCATAATTTTCAATAACCAGATCAAAATATTTATTTTTGGCTCTAGCATCATTTATTTGATTTTGTGTGTGGGTGTGTTGTTTTTAATTTTTTAATTTTAATTTTTATCCCCTTTTTTCTCTTATCAGTCAGACTCCTTTCAATAACCAGGCCAAAACTCTCCCAGGATCTAGCATCATTTATTTTATTTTTGTGTCTCTGTGTGTGTTATTTTTAATTTTTTAATTAAAACTTTTTACCTTATTAATTCCTTTTCTTCTTTCAAAATGATGAAACGAAGGAATTCACCAGAAAAGTAAGAGCAGGAATAAACGACACCCAGGGTCTTAACTAATGCAGATACAAACAAGATGTCTGAACCAGAATTTAGAATCACGATAATAAGAATACTAGCTAGGGTTGAAAATAGATTAGAGTCCCACTCTATGGAGATAAAAGAAGTAAAAGCTAGTAAGGATGAGAAAAAAAAAAAAAGAAGCTATAACTGAGTTGCAATCTTGAATGGATGCCATGGCAGCAAGGATGAATGAGGCAGAGCAGCAAATCAGCAATATAGAGGACAAACTTACAGAGAATAATGAAGGAGAAAAAAGGAGAGTCTAAAGCAAAAGAGCACGATTTAAGAATAAGAGAAACAGTGACTCATTATAAAGAAATAATATCAGAATCATAGGGGTCGAGAATATGAAGAGGGAGAAAAAGGGATAGAAGGGTTATGTGAGCAAATCATAGCAGAAAACTTTCTTAACCTGGGGAAAGACACAGATATCAAAATCCAGGAAGCACAGAGGACTCTCACAAGATTCAACAAAAACTGACCATCAACAAGGCATATCATAGTCAAATTCACAAAATGCTCAGGCAAGGAAAGAATCATGAAAGCAGCAAGGGAAAAAAAGTCCTTAACCTACAAAGGTAGACAGATCAGGTTTGCAGCAGACCTATCCGCAGAAACTTGGTTGGCCAGAAAGGAGTGGCAGGATATATTCAATGCTCTGAATTGGAAAAATATGCAATCAAGAATTCTTTATCCAGCAAGGCTGTCATTCAAAATAGGAGAGGTAAGTAACAAAGTCTAGAAAGGACCAGAGACCACCACCAGAAACTCCAACTCTACCAGAAACATAACGGCAATAAACTCATCTTTCAGTACTCACTCTAAACATCAATGGACTAAATGCTCCAATCAAAAGACATAGGGTAACAGAATGGATAAGAAAACAAGATCCATCTATGTGCCGTTTACAAGAGACCCACTTTAGACCTAAAGACACCTTCAGATTGAAAGTATGGAGATGGAGAACCATTATGCTGATAGTCAACAAAAGCCAGAGTAGCCATACTTATATCGGACAATCTAGACTTTAAAATAAAGACTGTAACAAGACATGAAGAAGGGCATTATGTCATAATTAAGAGGTCTATCCACCAAGAAGACATAACAATTGTAAACATTTATGCTCCAAATGTGAGAGCCCCAAATAAATGAATCAACTAATCACAAACTCAAAGAAACTCATTGATAATAATACCATAATAGTAGGGGGCTTCAACACCCCACTTACAGCAATGGACAGATCATCTAAACAGGAAATCAACGCTAGGAAACAATGGCTTTGAATGACACACTGGGCCAGATGGACTTAACAGATATATTCAGAACATTTCATCCTAATGCAGTGGCATATACATTCTTCTCCAGGGCACATGGAACATTCTCCAGAATAGATCACATACTGGGACACAAATCAGCCCTCAACAAGTACAAAAAGATTGAGATCATAACATGCATATTTTCAGACCACAATGCTATGAAACTCAAAATCAACCACTAGAAAAAATTTGGGAAGATAACAAATACTTGTAGACTAAAGAACATCCTCCTAAAGAATGAATGGGCTAACCAAGAAGTTAAAGAGGAAATTTAAAAGTACCTGGAAGCAAATGAAAATGATAACACCACAGCCCAAAACCTCTGGGACACAGCAAAGGCAGTCATAAGAAGGAAGTATAGAGTAACCCAGGCCTTCCTAAAGAAGGAAGAAAGGTCTCAGATACACAACCTAACCTTACACCTCAAAGAGCTGGAAAAAGAACAGCAAATAAAATCCAAATCCCGCAGAAGACAGGAAATAATAAAGATCAGAGCAGAAATCAATGCTATCAAAACCAAAAAATAGGAGAACAGATCAATGAAACCAAAAGCTGGTTCTTTGAAAAAATTAACAAAATTGATAAACCCTTAGCCAGTTTGATCAAAAAGAAAAAGACCCAAATAAATAAAATCAAGAATTAAAGAGGAGAGATCACAACCAACACAGCAGAAATAAAACCAATAATAAGAGAATATTATGAGCCATTATATGCCAATAAAATGGGCAATCTAGAAGAAATGGACAAATTCCTAGAAACATATAAACTACCAAAACTGAAACAGGAAGAAATGGAAAATTTGAATAGACCCATAACCAGCAAAGCAATTAGATTAATAATTAAAAATCTCCTAAAAAACAAAGAGTACAGGCCCAGATGGCTTTCCAGGGGAATTCTACCAAACATTTAAGAAAGAGTTAACACCCATTCGCTTGAAGTTGTTCCAAAAAATAAAAATGGAAGGAAAACTTCCAAACTCTTTCTAGGAAGCCAGCATTACCTTGATTCCAAAACCAGACAAAGACCCCACTAAAAAGGAGAACTATAGACCAATTTCCCTGATGAACATGGATGAAAAATCCTCAACAAGATATTAGCCAACCAGACCCAACAATACATTAAAAAATTATTCACTATGACCAAGTGGGATTTTTACCTGGGATGCAGGTCTGGTTCAATATCTGCAAAACAGTCAATGTAATTCATCACATCAATAAAAGGACAAGAACCACATGACCTTCTCAGTAGATACAGAGAAAGTATTTGAGAAAATACAGCATCATTTCTTGATAACAATCCTTAAGAAAGTAGGGACATAAGGTTCATACCTCAAGATCATAAAAGCCATACATGAAAGACCCAATGCAAATATCATCCTCAATGGGGAAGAACTGAGAGCTTTCCCCTTAAGGTCAGGGACAAGACAGAGATGCCCACTCTTGCCACTGTTATTCAACATAGTATTGGAAGTCTTAGCCTCAGCAATCAGACAACACAAAGAAATAAAAGGCATCCAAATCAGCCAGGAGGAGGTCAAATTTTCACTCTTGGCAGATGATATAATACTCTATATGGAAAACCCAAAACATTCCACCAAAAACTGCTAGAACTGATCCATGAATTCAGCAAAGAGGCAGGATATAACATCAACACACAGAAATCAGTTGCATTCCTATACACCAACAATGAACCAACAGAAAGAGAAATCAAGACATTGATCCCATTTACAATTGCACCCCAAACCATAAAATACCTATGAATAAATCTAACCAAAGAGGTGAGAAATCTATACACTGAAAACTATAGAAAGCTTATGAAAGAAATTGAAGGAGACACCAAAAATGGAAAAATATTCCACCCTCCCGGATAAGAAGAACAAATATTTTTGAAATGTCAATACTATCAAAGCAATCTACACATTCAATGGAATTACTATCAAAGTAACACTAGCATTCTTCATGAGCTAGAACAAACAATCCTAAAATTTGTACAGAGCCAGAAAAGATCCCGAATAGCCAAAACAATCTTGAAAAAACAACAACAACAACAACAAAGCAGGAGGCATCACAATCCCAGACGTCAAGCTGTATGTATTACAAAGCTGTAATCATCAACAGTATGCTAATGACACAAGAACAGACATTCAGATCAATGGAACAGAATAGAGAACCCAAAAATGGACCCACAAACGTATGACCAAGTAATCTTTGACAAAGCAGGAAAGAATATTCAACGGAATAAAGACAGTGTCTTCAGCAAGTGGTGCTGGGAAAACTGGACAGCAACCTGCAAAAAAATGAACTTGGATCTCTTTTTTACACCGTACTCAAAGATAAACTCAAAGTGGATGAAAGACCTAAATATAAGGCAAGAAGCCATCAAAATCCTTGAGGAAAAAGCAGGCAAGAACCTCTTTGACCTTGGCCACAGCAACTTCTTACTCAACAGTCTCCAGAGGCAAGGAAAACAAAAGCAAAAATGAACTATTGGGACCTCATGAAAATAAAAAGGTTCTGCACAGTTAAGGAAACAATCAGCACAACTAAAAGGCAACCAATGGAATGGGAGAAGACATTTGCAAATGACATATCAGATAAAGGGCTAGTATCCAACATCTATAAAGAAGTTACCAAATTCAACACCCAAAAAAACAAATAATCCAGTGAAGAAATGGGCTAGAGATATGAACAGACACTTCTCCAAAGAAGACATCCAGATGGCTAACTGACACATGAAATGATGCTTAACGTCATTCATCATCAGGGAAATACAAATCAATACCACAATTAGATACCACCTCACACCTGTCAGAATGGCTAACATTAACAACTCAGGCAACGTCAGATGTTGGCAAGGATGCAGAGAAAGGGGATCTCTTTTGCACTGCTGGTGGGAATGCAAACTGGCACAACCACTCTGGAAAACAGTACGGAGGTTCCTCAAAAAATTAATAATAAAACTACCCTACAACCCAGCAATTGCACTTCTAGGTATTTATTCAAGGGATTCAGGTATCCTGTTTTGAAGAGACACATGCATCCCAATGTTTATAGCAGCATTATCGACAATAGCCAAAGTATGGAAAGAGCCCAAATGTCCATCGATGGATGAATGGATAAAAAGATGTGGTATGTAGATATATATATACAACGGAGTATTACTTGGCAATCAAAAACAATGAAATCTTGCCATTTGCAACTACATGGATGGAACTAAAGGGTATTATGCTAAGTGAAATTAGTCAGAGAAAGACAAACATCATATGATTTTACTCATATGAAGACTTTAAGATACAAAACAGATGAACATAAGGGAAGGGAAGCAAAATAATGTAAAAGCAGGGAGGGGGACAAAAACATGAGACTCTTAAACATGGAGAGCAAACAGAGGGTTACTGGAGGGGTTGTGAGAGGGGGGATGGGCTAAATGGGTAAGGGGCCTTAAGGAATGTACTCCTGAAATCATTGTTGTACTCTATGCTAATTTGGATGCAAATTTTAAAAAATAAATTAAAATTTAAAAAATAGAAAGAGTAAACAAATTTGAAAAAAAATCCATGAGGTTAGAATGATACTGAAAATAATAATAAAACTTCAATGTTCACTTTGGACGATTGTAGTGATATCTCAGCATCAAAATAACTTTAAAAACTGGAAACTAAAGGGAAAGAATTTAGGCTGTGTTTCCTATTGAACTGTATTGTGGAATCAGTAAGTAGTAGATGAGGACAAGTTTCTCTGTATTATTCCAGCTAATAAGTGAAAAAGGAATGCTGGAGTTAGGATATCGTCATTTGCAATCATAATGAATTAATGGACATAGGCCATGACCATCAATGGCTGCTGATGTTACAAAAAGAGACACAATCAGACATTATGTGACCCTAGTAAAAATGCATAGTATCTCTTATGAAGTATTCTTGTCAAATAAGTTTTGAACCTAAGTCAGATCAAGCCTCTAGGTCAAATTACTGTTTTACAGAAAATAAACATGGGAGATAGAAAATCCAGACTATGGAAAAGTCCTCAGGACAAACAATGTAGTTTTTTCAACAAAAGGTTTAATGGAGAAAAAAATTAAATTGAGGAACACAAATGGATTAACAGGTACTTAAGAGGTATATTAAACAATCATAATGCATGATCCTTATTTGGATTTCAATTCACCAAACAAAAAGAAACCATTTTTTATCAGACAACTCTGGATTTGTGAACATTTGACAAGAGTTTTTATAATATTAAAAGATTACTGTTCATTTTTTTCTGATGTAAAATGGTATTGTGAGTATTTTAAAGCCTTTATCTTGTAGAGAAACCTACTAAAACACATACAATTAATTGAAGGGTAATTGTTAAAGCTGGTTGATATATTCAAGAGGGTTCATTATACTACCTTCTCTACTTTTGCATAGGTTTGAACTTTTCATAATTGAAAACATATATATCAGGTCCTAGGCTATACCCCACACCTACTGAACCAGGGTCTCACATACAAGAACCTGGCATCTGAGTTGTGAGAGCCCCCATGTCATTCTGACGTAGCTGGTCTGTGAACTAATTTCTAGGAAAGAGTGATTTGACTCATAAGGAAACTAAGGCACAATGACAGTGTATTTCTTTCCCAAGCTCACATAACTAGTTTATGGAAGAGCCCACGTTGCCAGACTCTTGCCCAAGATCCTTTCCAAGATGATAGACAGCCTCATGAATACAAATGCCCTAGATCCAGACTGTGTCCTCTCTTAGGCACCATGATACTTTGGCCTTGTTTGAATGCGCGTGTCCAGAAGGCACTCTGGGAATCATCTAGATCTTTTATCTCTTCAAAATCATAGTCCCATGCGGCTACCGATGAGAACTCAGTGTCTATCACAAAAAAGGAGGGGGATTTTTGAACTGCACTTGCACATAGGAACACAAATTTATGATCTCCAATGTTATTTCCAAATGAGATTATACATGGAGATCACAAACTAGCTGGATTCACAGTTCCGTAGTGGCAAAATCCCCTTTATCTTCAACCTCTTTTCTAAATGGAAACCAGAAGGCAAAAGGAACATTCAGAAAGGAGGTTGAGGACATAAGGAATATTGCTTCTGTTGGACTGTGAATCCTGGACAGAAAGGGTGATGATATTCAGCCTGAAAGTTTATTAAGTGTTAGAGGTGGCATAGGAATCTGGGGCTTCTCATGATAATGGACCTAACCTGCGATAAGGAATTGGATAAATTCAGTCTTGGCAGATTAAAGAAAAATAATGGTAGGAGTGGTTGTGAGAAGTTGTGAGGAGGGAAAGAAAAGTTGTTTGTAGTTTTCTCCTGACCACTGTTTAATATGAAGACTTTTTTTTTTTCCATGTGTATTTATTTATTTTGAGAGAGAAATAGAAAGCATTCAGAAGAGAGGCAGGGAGAGAGGGAGAGAGAGAATCCCAAGAAGGCTCCATGCTGTCAGCACAAAGCCCAACTCAGGGCTCTATCTCACCAATCATGAGATCATGACTTGAGCCAAGATGAAGAGTCAAACACTTAACCAACTGAGCCCCCCAGGCAGCCCAAAATAAGGACTTTTCTTGACCTTTGATGATAGGGGCAGAGGCTTAAGGGAGGTTTACTACTAATCTGACCTCTGTTGTTAAAGGAGTAAACCCACACCAAAAGCACTGGGTCCTCCCTGGAGCAGAAGCTGGAGAGATCTCATCACCCATGATAATGTAGGATACAAAGTTTAGGGGAGCTGTGTCTCACTCCCCTACTTTGCTACCATATTTTGATGTTCAATATTGCTACTGTTGTAATCAAACACAAGATAAGATTTGGAGGATAAGAACCTGCAGGTCCAATTTTTTTAAGTCTTAGTGCAGGAAGACTTTACAGCATTCCATCTCAAGAGTCATCAGGGAGAAGGTTCCCCCAAAATAAATATACCAAGATATAGTAGGAAAAAAAAGACACCCATCTAGGTGTCCCTTGTTTGGGAGGGAGGGGGGTGGGGAGGAGACAGCATTGCTTGGCTTGATCTTTTAATGTACCAGAAATATACTCCTATCACCCCCAATCTTTATCATGCAACACGCAACCACACTCATACTTTCACATGTAAAAAACTAACCTGAAAAATCACATGTAAAAAATTGAAAACTGCTATCATCATCCAAATTTCAATTATTAACTTCCCTCTTCTAAAAATAGTATAAAATAGTGATTTTTTAAAAACGATGTTATAGGAGCGCCTGGGTGGCTCAGTCGGTTAAGCATCCAACTTCGGCTCAGGTCATGATCTCACGGTTCATGGGTTCAGGCCCCGCGTCGGGCTCTGTGCTGACAGCCAGCTCAGAGCCTGGAGCCTGTTTCCAATTCTGTGTCTCCCTCTCTGATGCTCCCCTGCTCATGCTGTCTCTGTCTCTCTCTCAAATACTTAAAAAAAAAAAAAAATTTTTTTTAAATAAAAAAAATTAAAAACTATGTTATAATAGATTTATGCTGGGAATCTTTGGCCTTTTGCCTGAGCTGTCAAAGGAAATTAATGTGTATCTAAGGACATAGCTATCACTCAGTATGGTTGATGCAAGTAGGCTAGCTTTAGTCCCACGCATTTCTTCAGATGGCTAGACTAGTTACCTTACTTATCTATATAGCCTGCCAAAATCACCCTCTGTCTTAAAGATTCCAGAAATCTCCCCAGCTGGAAGCAAGTAATTTCACCCAATTTGAATTTCTTTTTAAAGCAGTATGTCACAAACTCCCAGTGTTGGCAAAGGTGTGGTGACATACCCATCCTCCACATCACAGAAATTCTATAATGGTACATTTTTGGAAAGAAGGTTGGCAGTATGTGAGCTTTAAAATGTTTATGTTCTTTGACCCAATAATTCCATATCTGAGAATAACGCAGAAAAATTTTCAAGGAATGAAAACAAAAATATTATGCATAGTGACATTCATCACAGCAATCTTGAGAATAGAAAAAGAAACAACCCAAGTTTCTAAAAACAGAGCCCTGGCAAACTACAGTAAAGGGTTTTTTGTGGCCATTAAAGTTGTATTTTCTAAAAGTTGGTAATCTGCAAAGCAAGGTCCATGTGGCGCTCCCTTCCTGGAATGGACGCCTCCGGCAGAAAGACCAAGCGGCTACAGAAGACTGGAGCTGTGATGTCCGGGTGGGCAGCCTGTCCAGATTGCCTACCGCTGGATCCTGGCTCCCTCAGCCCACCGCTTTCTCCTGTTCTGCTGGTTCCCACAGCTGGCTCACCAGCTACACTGTCCATTCTCAGAGATCCCACAGGCTTCCACCGAATTCCTTTTTGCTGAACTTAGCTAGAGATGTTCTCAGTTGTTTGTGCCAAAGGACACTGACACATCTAACTAACCCATTAATCAAATCATCAGACTCTGAAAAATAGTTGCCCAATTACAGCTTGAAAGTGTTTTCCAGAGTCTGTCCGGTAGAACTTTAGCCTTCTGAGATGAGAGAAGTTGGGGAAATATGACATAATGTCTCCTGCCTGGGGATACAGAGTACATAGTCTCAGTCCTTTCTGAGAAGTTCTGCTGAAAAAAGCTATTAGCCCAACGTTTACCAATTCACTTGACCACACAACTCTTTTTTCTAAGTAAGACCTAGTAACACCATGCAGGGCAGTAGGTAGCAGCAGCAATAGATGGCAGCACACTGAATATATGAAGGAATGCTTATGTAGTCTTCACAATTTATCATCTCCTCATCTACCAGCCCAAGAGTGAGAGGCTGTTGTGATCTAACCAGATTGGTTTAAGAGAGGCCAAGTGAAGTTAATCTTACAGTGAATACTTAGCCCCTGCTGGGGGAAAAGAAATCACAAGATCCAAGAACATGATGAGAGGAGAGGTTGAATTATTTATCAGGGAGCTGCTGTTTGCTTGGGGTGATGTTGGATACTTTACTTACAAGACAATTTAATCTCCACAGCCAAGAACCTCCTAACTGGTCTCCCTGCTTCTCCCCTGGCTCCTCTTCCATTCTCTCTGCTCAGTGACCAGGGTGATCTTCTGAAATGACATCATTCCCTCAAACTGTCAAGTTCTACCGAACCTCATCTCATGCCACACCCTCCTTTTCTCACTGTCCTCAAGCCATGCTGACTGCTTTCCTCCAAGCGCTTTTCCATTCCTCAACACACCAACATTGTTCTCCACTTAAAAGTTCCATACTTAGAGCTCCCTTGGCCCAAAGCACTCAGTGCCATGACTTCACACAGCTAGCTCCACATTACTATTCTGCTCATCTCCCAATGTTAGCGTTATTGGGAGGCCCTCTTTGACTACCCTACCTATGAAAGTACCTCTCACCCACTTTGTCTCATCGCCATGTTTTCAGTCCATTTTACCACCTAAAATTATATTTTGGGGGGGGGGGGGTCTGACTCTCCCACTAGTATGTAAATTCCAAAAGACCTGTCTGTGCTATTCATCACCTTATATCCCTAGGGCCTAGAACAGTGCCTGGTGAATAGCAAATGCTCAGTGTGTTGATGACCCCTACAACCTAGATGGCACACTCATGCTGCAGATGAGGGAATGGGTTCAAAATGCCTTGGTTAAGCCATCTTGACCAAGGCCACACAGCTGGAAAGTGATCAGAAACCAGGCTCTGCAATGGCGGTGGCCTGAAAGGAGTCTTTGGAGCCCAGTTACATTGTATGACTGGCCAAGTCCTTCTGGGCCACACAATAAAAAGAATTAGATTTTCCATGAAGCACTCACCTTCTATGAATTTTCTGCCTGTCCAGCCCTGTAGGAAATAACCTAGATTTATTAAAAATGATCAAAGTTAGAAATTCATTTTTAGAAATCATGTTCTACCCAAAATATCCAAAGAGCTCTAAGGTCCTATGGTTTGACAACTAGACTCATTCATACAGATTATGGAAGTGATTACGTCTACTATTTCATGCCCTTGCCTCAATGTTTCCTCTTGCATTGGGCAGTGTTTTGGTCAAAAGTCAAGGATCTGTACAAATTAAGCAGAGAGAAATCACTTTAGCCCAAATCAGCCATGTTATCATACTTTGTTGTCTGCAACACATTCTGCAAGGAAAGAACTAAAAGCTTCAGACAAAGTGGGGAGGAAACAAAGAGCACAGGTCTATCAGAGGAGGTAAGGAGGGCAAGGCAAGTCCTCTATTTCTGCCAAAAGCACATTATAGTCTCCTCCACTTCCATCAAAACGGTCTGTTTCAGGGCGCTTGGGTGGCTCACTTGGTTAGGCGTCTGACTCTTGACTTTGGTTCAGGTCATAACCTCACAGTTTGTGAGTTCAAGCCCCACATTGGTCTCTGTGCTGACAACCTGCTTGGGATTCTCTCTCCCTCTCTGTCCCTTCCCCGCCCTCTCTCTCTCTCTCTCAAAATAAACACTTAAAAAAGGGGGGGGGGCGGTGGTCTGTTTCAACAGAGGTAAACCATCTGGCACACAGACACAAGAAGCTTTGCAAAGTCAAAGGCCTTTAGACCTGCAACGGGTGCATGTAAGGACACAAAGAGGTGTAGGCTTTAGTGTACTCAGGCACTAAAACTAGATTGAAGGCTTTTTTTTTCTACTATCCAAGTTATATAAGGATGTATGAGGTACAAGGAAAGATATGAGGAGGTGGTGATCTGTGTAGCTCAGTACTTTGAATTCCACTGTGATAGGCTATGGCACTTGAAAAGAATCATCTGAAGTCTTCACTGGGTAGGACAATTATTAGTGTATGTGCCATATAAGATAAGCCATTCTAGAAATACTCTAAACAGATCTAGATAGTTGAGTTCTGCACCTTATCACAAATAGCACTATAAGCTCTGAAATATAAAGTAGGCAAGAGTAATTGTTTATCTCAGCACCAAAACTTTCTCTCATTGTTAGTCATGGTTTTATTATACAATGAAGTTAAGAATACACTAGGTTTCATTACAAAGTACATGCAAATAAAGAATATTCTGAGAGGTTTTGACAATTTCCACATTGAGTCAGGAGAAAAAAACAAGTAAACAGATCAAGCAGTCTTTCCTGCTTTAAGACTTTCTCCAACATACACCTGCAGTTTAAGTAAAGCAAAACATGCTTTCAGGGCAATCAACTCAGAATTAAACCAGTATTTTTAGAAGTTGATGCCTCTTAAGAAGTACTTGATGAGTGATATTTCTGCTTGGTGGCACATATACAGTACTTGGCACAGAGTTGGACATGCTGCAGATTTTTCCAGGGAGGACACATTCTTAAAATAAGATGGGATATATCAGAAGTTGTGGATAAGCACCCAATGAAAGAGCACCCGAGAGTACGCATGTGATTTTGAAATTTAGAATTGACATTCACATTAGCTGAATGTTGTGATTGGAGAATATAGATAAGGAATCTACTTACATCACCATTTGAGTTTTGATACCTCACTACGCCCTGTGACAAAGGCCTATATTAGACCCAAATAGTTTACTTTTCCAGAAGTTAAGTGAACAGTTAGATTTTTTTAATACAGTATTAGCATGGCCAAAAACCATTTGAAACTCATTTTCCTTAATGTTCTTAATAAACTGCTCACACCCGATGGCTATTGCAATGCCATAAAACAAAATATGCTGAAACAAGAAAAATCATCTAATAGCACTTCATGGAATAGGACTGTTTAGCTGCTAAGGTAGTCAACGTATAGAGAGGTGCTTATTCTTTTCAATTTCAATGCTTCCTCTTTATGGAGGATCAAATAGTGTATTGAATCAAAGTTTTGCTCCTCCAGATTCGTGTTTGTGCAGTCACAAAAACTCTTTTAAGAGTTTTACAAATGTCTTGAGGACATTACTACAAAGCCATTATTTCTGAGCAGAATTTAAAGTATAATTCCTTTTTCAAATTCTTTATCATTTCAGCTCTTCAGTCTAAGGTATTTTTGGGGGACATTACTTCCTTCTGCATAATCTGATAATACCAACTGTAACACACAAATATACACAAAATACAAGAGTTCAATTCTCCCCACATCACTAACCTTAGTCTTCTCTCAGGATACTCTTCTCTGTCCACTTTGTCTTTCATCTTGTGAAAATTCCCACATTGCTTGCTGCTCTGTTCTGGTAATGTGATCTTTTTTTACTCTGAACTTGAACAAAAATTCCAGTGCTTCATCATATTTCATACTGTTCTCTGTGTTCCTTCCCCATATACCCTATTTAAGTTGTTCACACTTAGATCTTCCTTTATGGGTTTCCTCCCAGAAACTTTTGTCATGGAATTCTACAATAATAAATGACAACTAATAAAAAGTATTTTTAAAAATCAAGTTAATAAAAATACTAAGAATTAAATGTCATCTGTAAGACTGGGGCAGAGTATATACAGATATTCAGTGTGTAATAAATCAAGATATCCCCAATATAAGTTTATAAAATGTATTAGTACAGTGCTATAGAATTATAGTATTACTCTATTTTTAATTAAAAGATGTAACCATCATTAGTTTTCAGGAATATGGTTAATTTTAAATACCACTGGATGACAACTATGTGTCAGTGATTTACATGTGATTTCACCCTTACAATAAACACCCAAGATTAGTACCCATTTTGTAAGTGAGAAAATTAGATTCCAAAATATCACACAGCTAGAGCCATAGCTCAGACTCTTCCTCCCCTTCCACACTAGGCCAGGCCACATCTCATTAAAAAATTCAAAAGCAAGTTCCTTACTCTAAACAGTTTGAAGCTCTGTGTTTTCTTAGGGCAAAATAAAAGAAATGAGAATCGAGTTTTTCTTTTCTTCGTGGCAAATGAATATCTAATCCAAACACTACGTTAACTATGTGCCAAAGTTTCAGTTTCCTTTTCAGCAGGCAATAAATAAAACTACAAAAAAAAAAAAAAAAGGCATGAGTATGGTAATTACCATTAATACACTACAATTTTAAAATCACATGGCTTGCCTCGAAATCATATTTTGTAGCCCATCCTATGAAATGCTGATGTGAAATTATACATAACCATTAAAAAGAACACGGCACAAAAAGTGGTAAAAAAGGTAAAGAAAGTGGTGTGGAGTAGTTGGCATATATACTTGTTATTACTTTGTTTTCTTTTCAAGTTTTTACTTAAAATAGAAAATGCTAATAACATGTCATTTGAGGAAAATCCTTTTCAAGTTCTGTAAGGAGAGAAACTTTAAAGAAGAAGGTTTTAAAACAATATACATGCTACCACATGGATGAATCTTGAGGACATTACGCTAAGTGGTTATCCCAGTCACAAAAGGACAAGTACTGTATGACTCCACTTATTTGAGGTATCTGGAGTAATCATACTCCCAGAAATAAAAAGAAAATAGTTGGGGTGTGGGGAGGAGATGAATTGTTAATTGTTCTGTTTTCAATTTTGTAAAATGAAAAGTTATGGAAATTGCTTGCACAATGTGAATACACTTAACACTGATTATACACCTAAAAATTGTTAAGATGGTAAATTTTGTTATGAGTATTTTAAAATTAAAAATTTTTAAGTCTTAAGAAAAACGAATGGATTTTTAATGCAATAATAATATTGTGATTACACTGTTTTAAAAACAAAACATTCACGGGGCGCCTGGGTGGCTTAGTCGGTTAAGCGTCCGACTTTCGCTTAGGTCATGATCTCGCGGTTCGTGGGTTCGAGCCCCGCGTCGGGCTCTGTGCTGACTGCCAGCTCAGAGCCTGGAGCCTGTTTCAGTCTGTGACTCCCTCTCTCTCTGACCCTCCCCTGCTCACGCTGTCTCTCTCTCCTAGAAATAAATAAAACATTAAAAAAATTTAAAAAATAAAATTAAATTAAAAAAATAAAAACAAAACATTCAATCAGAGATACATACTAACAAGGTGATACTTGGGAGGTCCATTCCACTTTTTTTTATTTGTTTGAAATTTTCCCTAGTGAAATAAAATGAACAAAATAACTCTTCAAAGCAAGGGGAACCAACAATAAGATTTCCTAATCAAGAGAATCATCTATCATAAAAATATTTTATTATACTTTAAACATGTAAGATGTAACATTTTAGCTACAACTGATAAATGGGACACATCACTTATTTCACTTGTGAGAAAGTTGTTGAAAACCAGGTATGGTTTACTGAGCTTGCATTAGAAAAACTACACGGTTAAAATTACATGAACAGGCTAAAGTCTGCTATGAAAACAATGTATTTTTATTAAAGTAATTAAAGTCTAAAAACAACAATAAAAGGAAATTCCACAACCTTTGCAACTATATAATCTTTATGTAGAAAAACTATAAAGTGACAGTCCGGAAAGCAGCTCCACAATAAACTTAATCCTTACATCAAGAGTAACTAAATTATGGTATCCGTTCACCCAAAAGAAATGGTCTTGCTATAAAATATTTCAGCTGAGCTGATTTCAACTATATTATTCTCATTCCTGAAAAACTGTCTTTCCTGATATTTCAAATCGGCAGAGATGTAACGTACAAGAGCCTGTTGAAGTAAAAGGGTAAAACAAATATTCCAAGCACAATTACATGTGAAAATGAATGAGGGCATTTTATCTATAGATCTACAAAACTATATAAATAATCAGTTATACACATAACCCATTCACACTGAAGCTCCATGAGGTGGTACTGAATAAACACTGAGGCGTTTAAGTCTCAACAATGGAACATGGCTCACTCCGAACAGCAGCGCATTCCCACCTTTTAGTCTAGCATCACAACACTTCCCCTGGGATTTGTATTTGTGTACTTTCTGAGTCCTGGGAAGTTGACAACAAAAATAAAGAAAAAAAGCCAAAATGACAACAAATGAAATACCCTCTAAAATTTGCCTAAAACCTACATGTGAAATATGAAGCACTTTGTGAGTTTTTACAGTCATGTGTTTTTAAACTTATACTAGTGTCTTCATTACTATCTGCACTGAATTTCCTGTAATGAGTTTTTCCATTAAAGTGGAAGAGGAAAACAACAAAGAAAAAAAGCTTTTATTTCGTAAATGTACAGTCTTAGAAAAGTATTACTATTTATTTTTGAAACAACCTTCTCTGTTGAAGAAATCACACTGTTGTGGTCATCAGAATAGCCTAAGTCACTTTGGCAATACAGCGATTTATTTGCTCTCATTTTTTAAATAATCATAATGATAGACTATTATCATGGCCATAAAGCTTTTCACAATCTGTATGATCACCAAGGCAAATGTGTAGAGAACATGTCTCATACAGTTAAATCATGATTGGAACTTCTTAAAAATATTTTCAAGACTGTTAAAATGTGGGGATAAAATACAGAAGTCATAAGCAAGTATTTCTTCTGAGATTCTTTAATTGGGATAAAACTCTCAGGGTGAGCTCACAGGAAAGGTCTGCAATAAAGAAAAATTAGGTCAGCTTATAGTAATTTCTGCAAACTTTAGCAGAAAAGCCAAAAATGTTCTGAGCATCATAAGAGCATTCTTTTGGGTCAGGGCTTTTTGTTGTTTTAGTTCTTTAGTCTCTAACTTCACAACATCTTACAGTTTAGAAATGCCCATATGCTTGCTAATGGTAATAAGGAAATACAACGTCAAAGATTCACAAACATGATCCTTTTCAATCACAGGTCTTTCTTTGGTAAGAAATAGACCACCATTTATTTGTTTGTTTTCTCTCAGTGTAGGAGAAGGAGATTAAATGGTATTAAAGTGGCAAGAAATCCCTGTGTGTAAATGTTAGGATTGAAGGTAAAGAGTTTAAGCCTTTGTAAGAAATGTAGGATCTTCTTTATAAAAAGAGGAGGTAACAAGATTTCCTCTTACTTGTAGCTATGATAGAGCATAATAACCATCTATTACAGACCAGAAACAGTGTATCTCCTGTAACTAGAAAGCCGTTCCATGAACATTTTAGTCAACCTGCAGAAATTCTGCTATCTAATGAAGTGTTCTTTACATAGGAAACAGATGAATAATATGCTATTAAAAAAATGGTAAACTATCTCCCCCCCTTACAATTTACCAATTTCTGATCCTATTAAACTTTCATAGAATCCATGAAGAACAAAACAGGCTTACTCTAGATATTTTCTCATTAAGTAAAATTGGAAATAACCTACGTAACAATACCATTTGCAATTACAGGAAAAAAAAAGTCCAATACAATCTAATACGCACATTTAGCAAACTTTACAGAATACATATTGTATCAAGCCTAAGCAATCCCCTCCCCCAACACACCCAGAAGGATATTCATTGTATCTGGATCCAAATGAAGGGAACTGCCAAATTCCATTGCAGTAGGAAAACTATTACAAATAAGCACCCAAAACTGACCTAACAATTTCTACTCACTCCTACTTCTCCAGGGTTTTTTTTTTTTTTTTTTTTTTAAGAGAAAGAAATAAGTATTCCTTGGGACTTAGCTGAGAAAACCATGATCTGACTAATTATTTATAAGCCTGTACTAGATACCAACTAATAATGGAATGCCCAAATCATTATTGTTATATTTGCAGAGAAAAGCAAAATATAAAACTCCCTTCTCCCAGGCAATGAACAGAGGAGAAAAAAACGTGTTACTTTAAAAATGGCTATATTTGTAGGTTTTTAAAAACCAGCACCAAATGTTCATGTTTAATTATTCTGAGCAACATTTAGGAATTAACATTCCCTAACATTATGGACAAACAGAAGAGTGAAGTGAACTCTAAGGGAATAGCTTTCAAGCAATATTGCATGTTGATAAGAACCATTAAGTAAAACAACCTAATTGGCTCATTTCTAAAGCTGTTGTAAGTTTGCCCAGTTTGGAACTAGCACACCTCGCTGCTCAGCTAATATACCTACTCCTCAAATCATTGGTATAGCTTATTTTATTTTATAACTAGGCAACAGTAAGACAACTTGAAACTACAGTTTTAAAATCTAATGCAAAACAATCCATTATTAGAACAGTTTTCTACTCTATGAAGGGGGAAAATATCAAACCACTACATATAGTGTCTAAATGAAAAACTGAAAAATTCACAAATAGTAGTGTCAGTTCAAGTCTACATAACCCTTTATTATATTATACTTATAGCAATATTATGATCAACATTTACACAAGTTTCCTTATTTCTTCCTCATACTGTAGCAATTATTCCCATTGTATATAGATTTTTAACTCTGCAAATTATTTAAATCAACTTTTTGCACCTTGAATTTACAAACTATTGGATGTTAAGTTTCCTGAAAACTATTTTAAGTTTTACCTAAAGCTAAACCTAAAATTCAATTCTTAAAAAAACAAAACAAAAACTAAGGTGCTTTAAACAGAACTTTGTAGAAATATATGAATACGAGCATTTGAAAGGTAATCTACAGAGGGCTATATAAAAGGGCATTTATCATACAAAAAAACTTCTATGGCCAACTCTTGTTAGAAAATTTCTTTTATAAATAAACTTCTTTCATGATAGAAGATGAATCAAAAGATGGAGATTTAATTTTCCCCTAAAAACAAGTAGTTGCTCAGGACATAGGCTGAGTATACTGAAATCGTATTGCTTCTTTGATAAAAGAAAAAAATATTTTAGCCAGGCATTCCATTAACAAAAAAGACCATGCCACCACTACGTAGTCTTTTGATCTCTGAGTACAAGTATTATCCATGATAACCTTATCGAAGTTGGTTGGCAAGCCCACTAAATAGGAGTCTCAGGTCCCTTAATTTTCAGTCATCTTAGTAAATATAAAACTTTAGCTACTTGAACAATGGAGCTTATAAAGTGCATTAAGTTTAAGAAACACAACAGAAGTGCTAAACTCACTTAGTAGGACTTTAAGGGACTTGATATCACCAACAGGGCAAAAAAACAACATTATAGTTTTCTGTTCAGATTTTATTTGAAATCTAATTCAAATTGTCAAAGCTACAAAAGGGGGGAAGACATCTGTATTATTTTTGCTAAGTCACAACATCCTAAAACAAAATACTACTACTGCCAGCAGATCCATTATACACATTTCTGATGAAATTCATTAGCACAATAAAAATTTCATCTTGAGAAACAGCCACAATGAAAGTAATTTATACAATATAAAACAATGACAGGTCTACAGATGCAGTTACTCATGAGTTTACACATGCATTCACAAACAAATAAACAAAAAATCCAGGAATGCTCTTTCATTTGATTTTTTGTGTTTTTTTTTTTAAAAAAAAAACAGACCATTCAGGCACAAAACAAAATTGCATTTCCAATAAGTGACAGCATCTTAAAGATTTATGTCAGTGTTTGTTTTTCTTTGACTTTTTATGAGACCTGTGTGGAGATCGGGACTGGGATCTGGATTTCTTCCCTGACTTTTTAGGGGATCTAGACCGTGATCGCCTAGACCTTTTAGGTGTCCTGGAACCAGATGGTGATCTGCGGAAACAAATAAAAACAATTTATCAAAGTACTCATGTGATCAAAATGGACCATCCCTTCAGTTACCTAAAATGATCTTTAACAGAGCTCAAAGTCAGAAATAAAACAGGTTGTAAACTTCCCAAATTTACACTTTGCCTACTTTACAGAAACACACAGAGACACAAGTTTGCACCTCCTGTGCACAGCACCCATTATTATCACTGGTATACTTGGTTACGAAGACAAAATCCTGAGCCCCACCACTGCTCTATTTAATCAAAATCCCAAGAGATAAGGACTGAGAGTTTGCATTTTTAACAAGCTCCCCAGGTTACTGATATACCCCCCAAAGTCTGAACCTCTAAATCTACAAGATAAAGTTCAAAATGGCATCTAAAAATCATTCACACAATTTTTAAAGCACAGAAGCTCTGCAGCCTATCTTCTTGAAAGAAAAGTATCAACTATTGCATATCATTCAAGGAAATCATGTAACACACCATAATTCTGTACGTGCAGTTCATGAAGATTACCAAAACAAATAAATATACTTTATATATATGCAAGTACCACTTAGAAAAGGAGAAACTTATCTATTTTATAAAGAATTAACTAAAAATGGCTACAATAATAAAATTTTAGAATATAAAGAAGTTTTAGTTCTCAGGAAAATTCCACTATGTAATACCAGATGAATAAAACATTTCTTAACCATTTATCTAGAACTGCAAGGAAAAAAGTAAGTAACACACTAAATTACACTGAAGAATGGTATTTAATTCCACAAGTCTCTACCCAAGAACTTGCTAGTAAGATGCAGGGGCAGGAGGGAGGGGATAATGTATTTTTCTCTGAGCCTTGACAAAATCAAAGAATGTTCTATAGAAACTGAAGAACACAAAGAAAAGTAAAGCAGCTATCCCTGGTCCACAGAAAACACTGGGTGTAATGTTTAAAATTCCTGGCTGGTCTTTACTTGTTGGAAGCCCTCTTAGGCTCTAAATCATGATTAGACTGGGGTGGGGAAGTGGGAAGGAATAATCTAAAATGAAAGTATACTTCTCTGGTTTTCTAACACCCTTTAAAAAAAATGGCTGCCAGCCAAATTATTTTCAAAAGCTGGTAAAATGACAAGGAAACTGGCACTTGAAATATTACCAAAAACAACTTGCATTTACCTTTTGGCCTTTTTGCTAACATCTCTAGGAGAATCTTTGTGAGATGACCTGGACCGTGAGCTCTCTTTATGAGATCTTTCTGAACGCTCTGATCGCTCCGATTTGGGTGAAGGGGATTTCACTCGTCTACCACTGCTACTTCGAGATGGGCTAGGGGATGTGCTGTGTCGCCTCTTCCTATGGAACAAAGCCCCCAAAACATTGCATAAGTGAACAAAGGATCAAGTATTCATTTTCCTTCTACTGAATTAACTATTTATTCCTATCAGTTTACACTAACTTTATTTTCACTTAATGTTACTTTCCAACAACATTCAAAGCGCTTTATAAAGAACATCTTAAAGATAGGCTCATCAACATGGATGGAACTAGGGTGTATTATGCTAAGTGAAATCAGTCAGAGAAAGATAAATGCCATATAATTTCACTCATATGTGGAATTTAAGAAACAAAACAGATAAACATTGAGGAAGGGTAGGAAAAATAAGATAAAAACAGAGAGGGAGACAAATCAGAAGAGACTCTTAAATACAGAGAACAAACCAAGGGCTGCTGGAGGGGAGGTGGGTAGGGGGATGGGCTAAATGGGTGATGCGCTTTAAGGAGGGCATTTGCTGGGAGGAGCACTGGGTGGTTAGATACAAGTGATGAATCACTAAATTCTGCTCCTGAAACCATCAATACACTAGATGTTAACTAGTGTGGATTTAAATAAAATTAAAAGAAATAAAAAATTAAAATTTAGGTTGATCAAAACAGGAACTGAACTCAACTAAATTGGATTTTCTTTTGCTATAAGACATTGGGACAATGGATAAAATTTCATTAAGGTCTCTGATTGGATAAAAGTTTTTAAAATTTTTTATTTATTCATTTATTCTCATTTTTAAAGTTTACTTATTTTGAGCGGGCTTGAACCCTAAAACCATGAGATCATGACTTGAGCCAAAACCAAGAAATCAGAAACTTAACCAACTGAGCCATCAAATGCCCCAAATAATAGTGTCATTTTAATGTTAGTTCTCCAATCTTAAAACTTTTATTGTGGTTATGTAAGAAAATGGGGCATCACGTTGGCAAGTTACTCTTAAATGCTTGGGAGGAGGGGAAAGGAAGAGGAAAACAAAATAAAGCAAAAGTAGAAATATTTCAGTGTTTGGAGGATGCACATGAAGGGTATCTGGGAACTCTTTATACTATCCTTGCAACTTTTCTATGAATCAAAAAGTATATCAAAATAATAAATACAAGACAAACAAATGGTAACTTTAGCATTGAACCAATTAGTATACCTATGTTATTTGTAACTATCTGTAGAGTAACTATGAATTTTTTTATTTGTATTCACTTGCTTTTTATTAGAAAAATCTCAGTTCTGTAAACTAAAGTAATTTTCTCTATTAAATGAGATTAAGGAACTCTGAAAAGTAAAATAAAAACTAAAAGAACTGATTTTGATTAGAATGAAGACTTAAAGTGAGGAGCAAGTCCCCATGGTCCATGTACACAAACTGCTTTTAGACAGGATTGGGAGATTCAAATTTTCAAAGGCAGCGGCCTCAACTCAGAAGAAATGCTTATACCAGAGGCAACAAGCAAGATATAGGAAGCTGTGTAGTTATTTAAGCCTTAGGTTTGATACCTAATACGGTAACTGAATTCTTGCACTTAACTAAGGTTAAGGTACCATACGACCCATGTAAAGGGATGATATCCTAGTTAACTAAGCCAAGTGCCAACTAACTGCCCCATTTCTCAGCTAATTCTGCCTCCTGCAGCCAGGAGCCAAACATGTTTATGATGAAAAAATACTTTTCTAGTTTGTTGGCATTGGTGATGAAAACATTATAATGAAACATCATTCAAAAACTTGAAACCACTATAGGTACTGAGTGAGAAACGTTATACCTTTCTTTCCTTGTTGGAGTACATTCATCTTTCTCCTTCTTGTCTTTGGATCGAGATTCCAATTTTTCTTTATCCTTTTTATCTCTCTCTCGTTCTCTTTCTAATTCTTTCTCTTTCTCCTGTTTTATTTTTTTAAAGAAAGAATAATCATTAAAAAATACCAATCTGGGTTAATCTCATTTATGCAATAATATTTTAACTACTTTTGAAATCACTACTGAAGGTACAATTCTATTTTTTAAAAAATACCCACTCTTCCAGGAAAAGTAGCCATTTCTGCTTACACTGAGTGAAAATAGTAATACCAGTGACAGCAGCTAAATGGTTTCTGAGTCCTTACCATAGACCAATTACTAAACAACTTGCCATATACCATTTCATGTAATACTTCAAAACAGAAAATAGAAATATTACTATCACCCTCATTCTACAGATGAAATATGAAACTCAGAAAGGGTAAGTATCATGCTTATAGTCACATAGGATGGGGAAGTCAGGATCTGAATCTAAACTCTAAAACCAGTGCTCTTAACTACTCCCTCTGTCCCTCCACTTAAAAAAAAAAAATTGGAAAAAATTGGAAAAAGGGAACAACAGACTGCCCTTTCCATCTTAGGCTACAATAGTCAGCAGCAATCCTATAGCAAGTTGATTTAATCAAGAGAGCTCTTTCCAAGCAATGCGCTTAAAAGGAAATATAGCTATTCATAATAATTGTTCATCAGAAAATCTTAATTAGTAACAAGTACCATTTATACTGCAAATTTTAAATAACTTATAAAAGTACAAATGGACTACATGACTTTATATAAACCAGAAGGATGGTCTATGTGCTTATCCCCACTGCTACTACTTCCACTTCTCACTTGAAGTTATGGTTTCTGTTGATAAAATAAGGGAGTGGCTACAAACAATGAACCCACAAAGCCAACTTAGCTCTTCATTAACAGGAATTTAATTTCTCTACAATTTCTATGCAACAAGAAAGCTACCTGGTAGCTGATACAAAGCCTATACCAGATGTTGCAAACATTTTCTGTAAAGAGCCAAAACAGTGAATAGTTTCTGCTCTATGGGCCACAAAGAGTCTCTGTCCCAAGTATTCAACTCTGTCATGACAGTCCAAAAGCCACCATAGATAACAGTATCATGGCTATGTTCCAATAAGCTTATTTATGATGACGTGATGAGTCTGCTGACCATCAGTATATAACTTCAAGAAACACATCCTTCTCTCCAGTTACAATCATGGAATGCAGAGAGATTAAAATGATAATACATGTATTACTACCATCAGGACCAGTGAGTATCTCAAAGTATCGTCTTCAGTGAAGATCAAATCCCTGCCTCCAAAGAGACTCTCAGGGTACAGATAATGTCTTTTTAAAAATCTTATTTTTCTTTTTTCGAAATACAACATAGAGTACAGATTTAAAAAGTAACGCTGAAGGGATGCCTGGGTGGCTCAGCTGGTTAAGCATCCAACTTCAGTTCAGGTCATGAATTCATGGTTTGTGGGTTCAAGCCCCAAGTTGGGCTCTGTGCTGACAGCTCAGACCCAGAGCCTGCTTTGGATTCTGTGTCTCCCTGTCTCTCTGTTCCTCCCCCACTTGCACTCTGTCTCTCTCTCAAAAATAAAGATTTAAAAAATTAATTTAAAAAATAATGATGCTGACAACACTGTCTTCCTCTGGTAATCTGCAGGATATATTTTCCTGATTGATAATTTTATAGGAAATCAAACTAGTGAAAATACTTAAAATATTCTGAACAATTTAATCCAATTAAAAAGTAACTAGTTATTATCTCACAATCCTACAAAATTAGGACTAATCAACCTAACTTCCAGAGAAAAGCAGGCCTCAGGGACTTGGCTGGTAGCACACAGCAAAAAGCGGCCCCAGAAGTGCACAGGTCTATGTGGTGCCAAAGCTACTTTACCATAGTGCTGCTCCTGTCACTGGTTCTCCATTAATAGCTTTAATGAGTCTAAACTGTAGCCTTCTAGTCTAGCTTTTTCTTATCTCTTTCTCTATATGTAGTCTTTTCTACAATGATAGTCAAGATATAGTAAAATTTAATAGCAGTCCCAATAAAATTCCTGGGTTCTTTCAACAATTAACAAATGGACTTTCTTATTCTAAATTCTCTGTATACTGCCACAAATTTTTATGTACTCTGAATTCACCGATGAGGAATGCTACCACTTGGTGTCCTTCTTTGGAAACAATCAAAAAGGAGTCCTAAATGAACTTTCCCAACTCCAACTCGATCTTCATCTTTGTGCCACTTCTGAGGGTTGTTGGTGTTTTACTGTCACAAATGTTGGCACTTCATATAATGTCTTCCACCTTTCAAAGCATGCTCTTAGCAGATTTTCTAGTCCACAGACAGCATATCCAGAATAAAATGGTGCACTATCTCTCTCAGGTCCTTTTCTAAGTTGAAATGATTATAAAACATCAATTTCTAATGTTCCTACCAGTATTCAGCATTTGCACATCAAAGGACAGAATCTGAGATATACTTTTCCTTTAGTATACCAACGTACCAAAATTCTAGGTAATCAAACAAATTACTTTGGAAAATACATATTACTGAGTACACTTATTCCTTACTCGTTGAAGAAGTTTATCTCTGTAGTGTTCTACTTGCTCCTGAAAGCTCTGGCCTGGTTTTTTAGGTCTTTTTCCAGATTCCAATTCATCCTGAAACTTCATAACTTTGAGCTGTGAAATAAGACATTTTAAAAATAAATCTTTTCATCACTATAGCTTTCAAGCAGTGCTTTGGTCCTCTAAAAATTTTTTTTTCCTTTGAAATAAGTGTGTAAAAAGGAAAAATATAAACACAGCAAGCAGTAACTGATTGGGACTCAGTCAAAATATAACATGAACATAAAGCTCCCTTATCTGAAGCCTAACCATGCAGGATTCAAGGAATCAGGCGTGGGCCCACATGCTCTCTGCACAGCACATGAGAGGACTCAAAATCTATGAACTATATATAGTTCATGCTCTTAAGAACCTACTTATTATCTCAACACAACGATAATAAATTTGCTATCTGGCTCCCCAAATGTGAGAGGCAAGGGTGCTATAGGCACACATACTTCCAACAAGGTAGGACAGCCAGCAAAACATAAGAAGATAAACATTTTTTTAAAGCATTCTTTACAGTTCATGTAGAACCAAACACAGAGCTACAGAGTTTGAAAGTTTTGCTCTATTTATAGTACAACATAATCACTGAATATCAGGACATCAAAAAAGGGTTAAATCATAGTAGAATACACTTAAGATAGTAAGAGTATATACTAATAAAAAAAGATCAGAAACACTTCCAATTCCATTTCTTGTCATTTATTCACGAGCAGAAAACCATTTTTACAAAAACAATACAGCATTGTTTATATATATATATACATTCTACATTTTAATTATGTTAATATGTATTGTTATATGGTAATAATATAGATTTGTATGTATACTTATATAAAAATATAAATGTATTATATAAAGATACCTATATGTAACCTTATTAAACGAAGGGAGAACAAGGAAGATGAAATGCATGAGGCCTCAGAGGCTGTTGGAGGTGCAAGTGGAAACCACATGAACACACCGGGATGCAGTGCCAAACATGCCCAACCTGTGTCATTCACAGAGAGGAAGAAAACACTCTTGCCTGACAGAATTCCTGTATATGCAAACATCTTAACCTATTTTATTGAGCATGATAGGTCCTTTAAAGGAACTAAATGCTACTATAAATATTTATATTTGGAAAACAAGACCTCATTTGTTTTAGGTTTTCCCCTCACTACAAAGGAGGCTTTCCAACAAAATGGGAACAAGCTACAAAAACTTACTTCTATTCAAAATGTTATTTTCACCATTTTTGACTTCATGAACATTTCTCATAAATTCCCCAATTTTTGCCCTTTTTCTATCAGGGTAAATAGAACATTTAAAAACGATTCAATAGTCTGTTTTGGCACTTAAACAGGGCAACTTCATTATCAAGAAAATACCTTTTTATTTAACTTCAGGAAGGCAGAATTCAGTAAGCTTGGGAGGAGTTCTGAGAGTTAAGAAAGGGCATGTGCAGCTTGGAAAAATTCCACAGGTAGAGTGTAGTCACTGATATATTCCCCTAAATATTTTGTAGAAGGCACCTAGGTGACTCAATTGGTTAAGCATCCAACTCTTGATTTCTGCTCAGGTCAAGACCTCACAGTTCGTGAGTTCAAGCCCTACACTGGGCTCCGCACTGAGAATGCAATGCCTGCTTGGGATTCTTTCCCTTCCTCTCTCTGTCTCTCCTCTGCTTGACCTCCCCCAACCCAAAAGAAATTTAAAAATTTTTTTTTAATTTATAGAGAATGTATATAAATAAATATATACAACATATTAACTTTGAAAATCTCTCCTCTTCACTTATAACAGACAATATACTGCTTCTGTGTAAGGTTAAAATGAAGTACTTTCCCTGTTAACATTCTGGCTTGGTGATGTCTGAGAAAGAGTTGAGCAAAAACTTGTACCAGCCCAACAGTGATTAGAGAACTGGAAATAAGGTTAACTACTACAGTGGGGATTATCAATTAATAAGCAGAATAGTGCTGACACATAGCAAACATCCAAAACACAGTTAAATTAATGGACAAAGTATTAAAGGTGCCAGAAAATATCTCACTTTGCCTTGTTACATACTATGTACACTCAAATGTAATGGATTTCATAATGCCAGTGTAATTTATTCCTAAAATCAATTCTTCAGAAGATCTCCCATGTGCCAGGCACTGGATTTACGATGATGAATAGACAACAGACATGGTTCTTTCCCCTCATGTAAATAAATCATAGCCTAATAGGGACTAGAGACATTAAACAAACAAGGAAGCTTAAAAAAAAAAAAAAAGCAAAAACAAAACAAAACACATATCACAGTACATGTAAAATAATGAGAGATATAAACAGGGAGAAGTAAGCAAATGCATAAGTGTAAGAAAAAGATAGCAGGAGAGAAGAAATGCTTGAACTAAGAAGTCTGTAGGAAGTCAGCTGGTATGAAGGTTTCTAGGCACTAAGAAAATGCACAAAGGAATGATGCTAAGAGGGAGCCTAGGTCAGTGGAAAAGTGAAAGGTGGCCAGTGAAATACAGTTTCAACTTCACCGAAATACTAACCTCAATTTCACGAAGTTTAGCTCGTTTTTCCTCACTCATTTCAGAGTACTTAGAAAACTTGGACTCCGTCATTTCTTCTTTGATTGGATTAGAGTACAAATGATGTTCTTCTGATTTGGAACTCTGAGTATCTTCTTCATCTTCACTTTCTTCTTCTTGACTGTGGAAATAAGCAGAATATATCATATGTCAAGGCAGGAAAAAAAACTTTACATTTTACAGTCTGGCTTTTTTGCTTTTCACTGCATTAGTCTGTAAATAATGTTAACAAAACATAACCAGACAATTCATCACTAAAAACATTTTTATAAAATATTTTATCAAATAGACAATTTTATAAAACTCTGTTTCCTCCACGTAAGAAGTTGGAGCATCAACATAATCACTTAAAAAAATTCTATGTTAATGTTATCTACAACATTCTACAATAAACTTTCCTTGCAGTATTAAGTGAAATGAATGATTAATGATTCCCCATACTTTCCAGTTCAGAGTGATTTCAGACACTTAATACTAAAAAGCCAAATGGCTACCCTTTTTTCATAAGAGCCTATACACTGGAAAATACATGAGCTTGTGCCATAGACAGTTAACTATGAAACAAGGTAGCATGTAAAGACATTATCTGATTAATACATAATCCTAGGAATGTGTAAATTTTAAATAGTATCACACCTTAGTACGCAATGTCATAGCTGATTCTGAATATTATACTGGTTCTATGTCAGATAAGAAGAAAATAAAAAACTAAGGGACTACCATGGATAAGGATACAAAAAAGAAAAATCCTCCTATCCTTCCAGAAGCAATATAATGCGAAAACACAGGCAGACAACTATATGTAAAATTGGTCTTGTTTACATGTTTTCTATATAGAAAGGATCTAGATACCAAACATTAACCACATTATTTACTTTTCAAATGAGTTATACTTGCTAATTTAAAATACATATTTTACAATTTCTATTTTAATTTTGCAGCGCCTGAGCAGTCTGTTCTAACTGGTTTTGGCTTTAGCTCTTAATTATCAGTTCTAGGAAATCAGAACTTATTCTTTAAAGAAATGGAAATTCAAGTCTGTAAAACCATACAGATTTCATTACAAATGAAATTAAATTACTACTCAGAAGTTTTCTACAAAGCAGTAGTGCTATATATTTTTTTAATCACCTTTCTGCCATAAAAAATAATTACGTTTCAAAAAAGCATTTTTGGATTCAGCCACCAGAGAGCAGTAGTGAGGCAGAAGAAAATTTCAAGGACCAGAAAGTTGTATGTGAAAATTATCTTTGCCTTGCTTTGTACTTCCATAGTTATTTTTAGGTTACCGTGATTTACTGGGAGTTCTTAAGGAAAATAAAAATTACATTTCCAGTGATCCATGCCTCTGTATTCTACTAATCGTATTCTCACTGACTATTCTACTTTCAACACTAAAATGCAGTTACAATCTAAACATTAACACTAATATCAAATTTATGCAAAAAAAGTTAGTATCTAAAGAAACAAAACAAACTGAAGAAATACTTGAGTTCTGCAATGGCCTTTTATACCCTTCCTTTCCCCTACATTAAATAATTATCTATTGAATAAACACACTTATTTCAAGCCAGTGATGCTACAGTTGTCAGAAACATTAATAATGTAGTATTATAGACATTAAAAAGGTTAAAGCAGTATTTTAAAGCAAACTGGACTGTCCCAATTCCTGTACTCTTAAGCAGTCTTGGAGAGGTATTTCCACCAGCAAACCACATCTATCTTTTGTAAATTCTGTCATAATCACTGCTGACTTGTTCTGATCACACCAATGTTTCTGGAAAGATATCAATGATGCCAAGTTTTCCTCAGTATATCAAATTGTGTTCCCACATATGCTGATCAAACACATTTCCTTAACAATATAAATGCTACTAATATCCATATACTGAATCCATACAAATGCCCAAATTGTGCTGGGACACAAAAGGGACTTCTTCCCTTCGTTCACTCTTCCATTTGAGAACAATAAAAGAACAATGATTTTTTTTTTTTTTTTTTTTAAGCAGAAATCTTTGCTTTGTGTTCTTGAGGACATCAGTTCTATTTAAAAAAATTAATTTCCTTTGCAATGATTTAAAAAGGTGTCGGCTTCTACCTAAAATCTAGCAATACAAACTTGGCTGGAGAAGCTAGGAGCAAGATTCCTATAATCGCATTCAGTGTTAATGGAAAAAAAAAGTCTTTGAGGTGATTACCAAAGAGCAAAATTCAAAATTCTAATTTCTCTACATGTTAAAGGAAAGCTTTCTTTTATTTATTCTTAGTTCTACTGAGATGTTTACTTTTTTTTTTTTTTTTTAATGTTGGTTTATGTTGAGAGAGAGAAAATGAAGGCTCATGTGACCAGGGGAGGAGAGAGAGAGAGATGAAGAGAATCCCAAACAGGCTCCGCATCCAGTGCGGAGCCAACACAGGACTGAGGGCTCGATCTCAGAACAGTGAGATCATGACCTAAGCCAAAACCAAGAGTAGAACTCTTAACCAAATGAGCCACCCAGGCAGGCACCCCTGTTTACATTTAAATAACATAACAGAATAGCCATAATGCACTGCTTTTCTTAGCAATGTACACATTTTAAGAATCACTTTCTGTGAAGCCAAAACAGTATTTCACAACAAAGATTTGAAATAAATGCAGTTGATCATTTATTAACTACCAAGTGAGATCATATAAACAAAGCACCAAAAAATTAACTCAGAAGCAACGTGAAACACAGTGTATCAGACTAGAAACCAAAAGCTTTTTATTCACTGGAAAAACAAGGAAGAATTAAAAATGATCCTCCCAACACATTTTTTTAAGAGTGAAGTTTTCCTCTTCACTATTATTTCAAGCATACCTCTTAATGAAAAAGAGAGCATGTACGTAATAACAAACTGAGTATGTTCGAACTTAGATTCTTACTTTTGATTTTCTTCTTCTTCTGATTCTTCATGCTGGTCAAATAACTCCCATTTAGAAGTTGTTACAGCTGAAGGGAAGGAAAAAAAGGATGTAATTCCATAAAATAAATTAGCATTTTGCAGCAGTATAGTAGAAGCCGAGCTCTAGAACTGAAAGTTTATATTACAGAAATTATCTGCCGATTATCTATTGTTTGAATATCATTTCTATGTGCTAAATTTCTTTAGCTATGCTATGCTACAATGTTATTCAAATTTACAAAGTGACAAAAATTTTATCATTTTTATTTGTGTGCTGAATGGAAAGATTATTTCATTAGAACTGATTAACAATTATAGATTATAAGCACTTGAAGGACACATGCCCAAATAGGTATGAAAGCAGGTCTAAACTGTGTCTAAAAAGTCAAGTATCATGGGAGGATCAAAGCCTGGTTTCTCTGAAACTGACCTCTAGGTAGATTTGCAAGTAAGTATAGCTTCCCATCTACATCTTCTACTGAAATGCCTTAACCTGAAAGGTTTTAGTGATTTCTTTGATTACTCTCACAGCATCCAAACTGAAAGATCTAAGAAAATTGTTAACAACAACCATAATGAAAACTTAGCCACCAGAAATAAAATATAGTTAACTCTGGGTCTTAAGGTTGAAACGTTATAAAATATAAAACGAAGACATGCACACACCAATGATTAATTTCAAGTACTCGGTTTTCTAAAGCTTAAAATTTATTGCACTTTTACTCACCCTGTGCCTCTAATTCAGATTCATCTACAGCTTCCCATTTTGATGGGGCAACTTTAAATATGGGCTCATTCTTCTTTGAGTCTTCAGTTGCATCCACTAAAGAGGAAAGATAAACTATTAACCCTGACTGCTAGGGAATGACTCAAAGAGTTCATGGATATTCATTATATTATTAAAAAGTAAAATAAGGCCACACATGGATTAATAATGCTAGTGTGAAGAACAAGGATTATGACTAATCCAAGTCTCTACACCTGATGTCCAATGTTGAAACACAAATATATCAATACAGAATATACAAGTTATTACGATTTCAAGCAAACGGAGAAGTTGGGGCAGTAAAACAATCTTAAGATCTTTACCTAACTACTATTTAAACTATACAATTCTTATACTGTTTAATATTTTCATGTAATTCAAAGATTACATGATATAATACATTACATATACATAATTCAAAGATTAGATTTACTAAAGATTCTGTTATGTATCCTATTTCCAAAAATGATTTCAGGCATCTAGGAAACATAAAACCATAAATTAAATAAAAACAGAATAAAAACAGAACTGACAAAACATGGTCATCTGGGATTATGAACATAAATGAGAACAAGATTTTGCCTATAGTATTCATGACAGTTAAGACAAAAAGAGAAACTTACTTATATGAGGCTGACTATCCCAATAAAGAAATGTTGACTAGAAAGAAAACCTTTTTCTTGGCAGAGTCAAATGTATTATTGGGTATTTGAATTTTGAAGTCAGAAATAAAAGACAGAAAAAAATTAAATTAAAGATTGATACCTTAAACTTTTTCTATATCCGCATGTGTGGAAATTACAGAGTTTTGGAACCAAACTTATTAGCTCATCAGCTTGAAAACTGAACTTACAAGGCACTCCGTCAAGATCATCATCAAGACTCTTTATAGGGACTCCGTCAAGATCATCAATGGGAGTAGCATCAATTGGAATTCCATCAACATCTTCTAGAGGTGCACCATCAAGCTCTTCCTCAATGGGGGCACCATCGAGGTCATCTGGTACATCCTATGAAAACATACATACTTGCTGTAACATTTTCCTTTGCCTACGAAAGTCATATTGCTACAAGATTAACTTGCAATCAAGTACAAACCAACCAGCCAGATATCCACATTCCCAGATATAAATGTGAGGATATAACTAGGAAGATATGTGAGGAGGTAACTTCATCCTCCTGACAAAGAAGCAGTCATTCTTTCATTATTTAAGAAATATCTACGAACTGTTTCTTGATGCCAGGTACCATGTAGGGCACTGATGATACAATAATAAGCAAAAACAAGCTTGTTCCTTTGGTCCCTCCTGCAATAGGTCTTACTAGAATTTTCTGGGAGGCCAGGGGGTAGGAGGAGGCAGGCAATCATAAAATCACAATATACAAAAAACTGTGACTATAATGACTGCTACAACAAAGAGGTATTATCATACTATTCAAGTGTATAATAAGTAGGTTTCACCTAAAGAGGTCTGAGAAGGCTCAATGAAGTTATGCTTAAATTGACATCTGAAGGATCTCAGGTAAACAGGAGAAGTTTGAGAGAGAGGCAAGAATATTTACAAAGGTTTATGGTAGAAGGAAACCTATACTTAAGAAACTGAAGCAAGGACTATGCACTTGGAATAGGGGGGCTAATTAGAATCTCACAGGAGTGAAAGGGAAAATGTAACTGGATTAGGATGGTAGGACTGAAAAGGATTCATGAAACACTGATGAGGTGAAAAGCAACAGAATCGTGATGAACAGAATCTGCTACACTGTGGTGTATCTCTTCATGTACATATTTACTTACATAGCTACTTTAATAAATTAAAGCACTTTAAATAATAATTAATTTAAATAATTTAAATAAATAAAAGTTTAATAAATTAATGCTTAATTAGGTTTTTTTCACTAATGCATTATATATCTTTTCATGTCATCAAATTAAAAAAAATAGTCATCAGGGGGTGCTTGGGTGGCTGTATCAGTTAGACATCCAAGTCTTGACTTTGGGTCAGGTGATGATTTCATGGCTCATGAGATTAAACCCCACAGTGGGCTCTGTGCTGATAGCATGGAGCCCCCTTGGGATTCTCTCTCTCTCTCTCTCTGCCCCTACCTGTGGTTTCTCTTTCTCAAAATAAATAAACATTGAAAAAGAAAGTCCAAAATCTTTGGGACATAGCAGAAGCAGTTCTAAGAGGGGAGTTTCTATCAATATAGGCCTATCTCAAGAAACAAGAAAAATCTCAACTCTAACCTTACATGTAAAGGAACTAGAAAAAGAAGAACAAAGACTAAAACTAGTAGAACTAAAAGAGATGAATAGACATAAACAAAATAGAAACTAAAAAAACAATTAAAAAAAATAAATGAAACCAAGCACTGGTTATTTGGAAAGATAAATAAAATTGATAAACCTTTAGCAAGACTCTCTAGAAAAAAGAAGATTCAAATATATTAAAAAATGAAGGAATAATAACAACCAATACCAAAGAAAAACAAAGGATTAGAAGAAAATACTATGAAAAATCATATGCCAATAAACTGGACAACATAGAAGAAATGGATAACTTCTCAGAAACACAACCTTCCAAAACTAGAATCAGTAATCAAAAGAAAAGTCCAGATAAAAGTCCAAGATCAGATGGCTTTCCAGGAGAATTCTGGAAAACAATTAAAGAAGAGTTAAAACCTATTCTTCTCAAACTATTCCAAAAAATAGAAGAGGAAAGAAAACTTTCAAATTCATTCTATAAGACCAGCATTATTCTGATACCAAAATCAGACAAAGACATTAAAAAAAGAAAACCACAGGCGAATATTCCTGTTGAACATATAATGCAAAAAAACCTCAACAAAATATTAGCAAACCAAATCCAACAATACATTGAAACAATCATTCCTGGGATGCCAGGGTTGTTCAATATTCAATCAGTGTGATACATCACATTAAAAAAAGGACAAAAACCATATGATCATTGCAGCAGGGGCAAAAGAAGCATCTAACAAAATACTATATTCATTTATGATAAAAATCCAGCAAAGTGGGTTTTAGAGGGAACATACCTTAACATAATGAGGGCCAAATATTAAAACCCACAGGCTACCATCATATTCAATAGTGAAAAACTGAAAGCTTTTACTCTAAGATCAGGAATAATACAAGGATGCGCTCTCACCACTTTTATTCAACATAGCACTCGAAGTCCTAGCCACAGCAATGAGATAAGAAAAAAAGTAAAAGACATCTGAATAGGTAGGGAGAAATAAACTATTTGCAGATCACACAACACTACATATAGAAAACCTTAAAAGACTCCACCAAAAAAAACTATTCGAACAAATGAATGCAGTAAAGTTGCAGGATACAAAATATACAGAAATCTGTTGCATTTCTATACAATAATCACAAAGTAGTAAAGAACTTACAAAAACATTCCCATTTACAATTGCACCCAAAGAAAAAACTACCTAGTAATAAATTTAACCAAGAAGGTGAAATACTTATATATTCTGAAATCTATAAAAACTGATAAAAAAAACTAATGACAAAAACCAATGAAAAGAAATTCCATGCTCATGGATTGGAAGAATTAATATTGTTAAAATATCCGTACTACCCAATGCAATCTATGGATTCAATGCAATCCCTATCAAAATAACCAATAGCATTTTTTACAGAACTAGAATAATCCTAAAATTGTATGGAACCACAAAAGGCCTCATATAGCCAAAGCAAGTAAGAACAAGTCCCAGATGGGTGGCTCAAGCCTGGGTGGCTCAGTCGGTTAAGCGACCGACTTCAGCTCAGGTCATGATCTCACAGTTTGGTGGGTTCGAGCCCCGTGTCGGGCTCTGTGCTGACAGCTCAGAGCCTGGAGCCTGCTTAGGATTCTGTGTCTCTCTCTCTCTCTCTCTCACCCTCACCCGCTCACACTCCGTGTGTCGCTTTCTCAAAATTAAATAAACATTTAAAAAAAAAAAAAAAGAACAAGGCCAAGATTTTAAGATATCTACAAAGCTACAGTAATCAAAACAAGATGGCACTAGTACAAAAATAAACTCATGATCAGAAGAACAGAATATCCAAAAATAAACCCACAACTATACACCTGTACAGTCAATCTACAACAAAGGAGGCAAGAATACGTAACGAGGAAAAAAGTCTCTTCAATAAATGACGCTGGAAAAACTGAACAGCTACATACAAAAAAACAAAATGGATCACTTTCTTACAACACACACAAGAATCAATTCAAAATGGATTAGAGACCTAAATATGAGACCTGAAAACATAAAACTCCATAAAACAGGCAGTAATCTCTTGGGGACTGGCCTTAGCAACATATTTATGGATAGGTCTCCTCAGGCAAAGGAAACAAAAGCAAAAATCAACTACTGGAACTACACCAAAATAAAAAGCTTTTTGCACAGGAAAGGAAACCCAACAAATCAGAGGCAACCTACCAGAGGGAGGTGATGTTTGCACATGATATATCCAATAAGGGGTTAATATCAAATATAAAGAATTTAACAACCTGATAAGTGGGGGGGGAACCAAAACTGAACTTATATTTTTCAAAAAAAAAAAAAAAGACATGCAAATTGCCAACACATGAAAGTAGGCTCAACATCATTAATCACCAAGGAGATGCAAATCAAAACCACAAGGAGACATATCACCTCACACCAGTCAGATGGCCAGTATCAAAAGAGTAAGAAATATCAACTGCTGGCAAGGATGTAGAGAAAAGGGAACCATCACGTACTGTTGGTAGGAATGCAAATTGGTGCAACTACTGTAGAAAACTTCATAAAGATTCCTCAAAAAATTAAAAACAGAAATACCATATGATCCAGTAATTCTACTGCTGGGTATTTACCCAAAGAAAACAAAAACACTAATTCAAAAACATATATGCACCCTATTTTTATTTCAGCATTATTTACAATAGCCAAGTTATGGAAATAACCCAAGTGTTTACTGATGAATGGATAAGATGTGGTGTACACACGTACATACACACTACTCAGTCATTAAAAAGAATAGATTCTTGCTATTTGTGACAACAGAGATAGACCTAGAGGGTATAATGCTAAGTGAAATAAATCAGAGAAACACTAATATCATACGATTTCATTTATATATGGAATGTAAAAAAAAAAAAAAAAAAAAAAAAAAAANCTGTTGTTTTTAACCTGGGCTCTTGTAAAGGAGGAATTCTTCAGCTTGCTTCCTTTTCTCCCTTTTGGTTTTTTGGGTCCGTTTCCAGAGACTCTCTGGGGGAGGACAAGACAGAGAATTCCTGTGTTCAGTCCCTTGGAAGAATCCACAAGGCAACAGGCTTCCTATCCCCCTTCCCATGCCACCCTCAAATCTGAAAGGAGGCCTGGGTCCCTGTTTCTTTAGAGAAGGAAGAAAGGGAGGGAGGGAGAAAGAAGGAAGGAGATTCAAGACCGCTTTTAACTCTGAGCACTTAAAAAGTGTATTTACTTTTCCTATTTTCATAGTAATATAGGCTCATTGAGAAAATATAAAAAAAAAAAAAAAGTCCAAAAAAAAAAAAAAGTCACAGAGATGAAAAGTACAGTGAGGAACATAATAATATTGTAATAACATTGTATGGTAACTACACTTAACATGGTGAGCATCAAGTAATGTATAAAACTGTTGAATCACTATACTGTACCCCTGAAACTAATATAACACTGTAGGTCAACTATGCTTCAATAGTTACCAAAAAAATGTGAGGGTGGGGGAAACCCAGCCACCCAGTTTTCACATAAGGACCCAAAACAAAGAATTACTGTTATACATATAATTTCTTCTCCCAGGCTCCAGGAATTCCAGCAACAAAAATCCACAAGTTAGTGTTAAATAGAAGGTATTTTTCACAAAGAAATATTACTCACATCTGTAACATACCACACCCCCACAGCATCCCCAGAAATCAATTCTAAAATCATCAAATACATTGAGTACATACCTCTGTTTCCTTTTCTTCAATAATATTTACAAGTCCTAAGAAAATATTTTGTAGTTTGATCAAAAATGGTTCTGGATAAATTGCCCAATCCTCCCATGCTCTGAAACAGGTCATTACCCGTTGCTAAATAAACAGGAAAAAGACAACACATTATTATTTTAGGGCAATGTCTCAAACTTCATCTCATGAGAATGACCATCACAATTTGCTGAACTTTCCTTTAAACGAACATCCTTGATAAAAAAAAATAACTATCATTACATTTTTAAAAAATCAATGTCATCTTCTAACTAAAAGAGAATAAAATTAGGAATAAATATAACAAAAAAGAAACTATTTTGTTCTTGACCACCTAAGACCAATGCCCCATAACACAAGTGGTACACATGAGGCCACATTTGGGAATAATAGCTTAGAAAATTGGATACCAAGGTAGCCGAGTTTTGACCCAAATTCCTTTATGGTTCAATTAAGTATTTCCTTGATTCTGGTTATATTTTTCTCTGCCCCATCCCTAAACCTTTCTAGAAGCTCTAATTTAAAGTCAAAATTAAGGGTCAAGCTAAAAATTCCCTTTAAAAAATAAAAAAAGGAAGATTTTTAAGTTCATTTATTTTGAGAGAGAGCATCAGGGAAGAGCAGAGAGATAGTGAAAGAATTCAAAGTAGGCTCCAAACTGTCAGCGCAGAGCCCAACATGGAGCTGGAACCCAAACACCTGTGAGATCATGACCTGAGCTGAATTCAAGAGTCAGACGTTTAACCTACTGAGCCACCCAAGAACTCCCCTCAAAGCTAAAAACTTCATTCCATGAAGTCTCCCTCCCATGAAAGTAATATCTATTTATTTCATTATAAGCAAGATTGTTTTGTTTGGCTTTTTTATTTTTTTTGTTTGTTTATTTTTGAGACAGAGAGAGACAGAGCACGAGTGGGGGAGGAGCAGAGAGAGAGGGAGACACAGAATTTGAAATAGGCTTCAGGCTCCGAGTTCTCAGCACAGAACTTGATGCGGGGCTCGAACCCACAAACCGTGAGATCATGACCTGAGCCGAAGTTGGACGCTTAACCGACTGAGCCACCCAGGCAACCCCTTGTTTTTTGGCTTTCTTAACAGTGATCTACAAAGTAGAAGGCTATAAAAAGTAACTAAATCCATTTTCTAAGCATGAATAACCAAAATTATGTTCCTAGTCCAGCCAAATTATATATACCATTGCAAAACAAATGATATTCTGAATGTTTTTTGTGGAAAGACTAACATTTAAAACATTTAAATAAAAACACTTCAAACTGAACACCCAACAAAATAACACTAGATAAAATATTTCAAAATTTCAGGTATTTTTGATACTGAAGATAAAATGGCATTAAATTTTTTTTTTTTTTTACAAATAGTTTATTGTCAAATTAGTTTCCACACAACACCCAGTGCTCATCCCCACCAGTGCCCTCCTCCATGCCCATCCCCCCTCCCCCCTACATCCATCAGTTCTCAGTTTTTGTCAGCATTCAAGAGTCTCTCATGGTTTGCCTCTCTCCCTTTCCCCCACCATTTCCCCCCTTCTTCTCCCCCTTGTTCCTCAGTTAAGTTCCTCCTAAGCCTCCTATACGTGCAAACATATATTTGTCCTTCTCTGCCTCACTTATTTCACTCAGCATAACACCCTCAAGGTCCATCCATGTTGCTACACATGGCCAGATTTCATTGTTTCTCATTGCCATGTAGTATTCCATGGTATAGATAAACCACATCTTCTTGATCCATTCGTCCGTTGATGGACACTTAGGCTCTTTTCATGTTTTGGCTATTGTGGAGAGTGCTGCTATGAACATTGGGGTACATGTGCTCCTATGCCTCAGCATTTCTATATCCCTTGGGTAAATTCCTAGCAGTGCTATTGCTGGGTCATAGGGGAGTTCTATTGTTAATTTTCTGAGGAACCTCCACACTGTTTTCCAGAGAGGCAAAATGGCATTAAACTTTAAAACAATTTCTGAAAGATGCACGTTATGTCCTATACTTGTCCTATGTACTTCTCTAGTCTTCCAATGTGCTTGCCAGCCCCTACCCACTGCATAACATGAGGGAAAAAAATAAAATAAACATACCTTAAAGTTTTCAGACTGTAAATGGCCTTGAATTGTACGATAGGTAGCATTGAGGTCTGAAAATATCTGACATAACTTTGTTTCAAAACTGAAATTCAAATAATACATATTTATGATGGAATTTATTTAAAAATCCCTGTTCTACTTCAGCATGCTAGCAAATGAAAATACCTCTTGAAGTTAAAAAAAAAAAAAAAGAAAAAAAACCTGAGATTAATCAATTCTTTAAAAATCAAGAACTAGATGTCTAAACTCTTAAAACTATTAACTGAACTCCTTATTCTGTACTGTCCTGCAAAGAAATTAGTTTTTTTGATTCACAAGGAATCAGTATGATACTTTAAGCTACCTAAACTGACCTCTGTTTTATAATAGGAAAAGTTAAGCAACTAGTAGAAGGCAAAACAAATAAGCAAACAAAAAACAAAAACAAAAACTAACAATACAACGGGATTTAAACAGTTATATATAGTTGTCTTTTTTCCCTTCCTTTACACTCGCCATTATTTCTACTGTTTCAGTTTATTTACTACACTGGCTATATATGCAATAAAAATAAAGTTATTTTTTAACTTATTTGTTCTAGTATAGTTTATCAAAATACTAATATGAAAATTTTGAAAACATTTAGCTGAAAATGGATTAACAAATGCAACCCACTATTTTAGAAAATTCTATAAACTATCAAGAAATTCAAATTAATTAACATCAGTTAGCAAAATAATCCTCTCTCCTCAATTCCTTACCCTTAAATATTATTTCAGGACTATCAGCTTACATCATTATACTTACAATTTTCTATAATATGATGCATTGGCAACTTTGGCTGAAGAGTTATACAAAACATCAGAAACCAAATATAATCTGGCAATCTAGAATACCAAAAGATAACATAAAAGAGATTAAAAATGAAAACCAGCAGCAAATAATATATCTAGAAATAAATCCATATTGAAATTTTTTGCCGTCAGTGGCATAAGGCTAATGTTTAGCTATAATACTCACAGCTAATTAGAAGGGTTATGAGAAATTCTACATTCCTGAAGCCACTACTTTGGCAGGGATAAAATATGTAACTCATTTACATTTCAACCTGTTGATAACTTATATATTGATTAACATCAAAAGAACATAACAAGTTTCGCAGACAGAAGGAAAATAAGACCGCCTAGGGAAGGTTTCTTCAGTCAAGTTCTTCATGCAAAAGGAAACCAATTTCAAACCAAAAAGAAGTCAAATATTATTTCTCTTTTACTTAATTAAATTTTCCATAAAGAGAAATTATTTCCATACCTTTTTAGGGAGGGGTGTTTTTAAGATGGACAATGACTCAGTAATGCAATCCACTATCTCTTCAGCAGCTTCAGCATTATTAAGACAGAAAACCATTGCATCTCCAATATCATTTTTCCTTGGAGTTAACCCCCGCAGGATTTCTTCTAATTTGTCCCTCTGTCTGAATACAAATGTTTGTAACTTATAAATATTTACAGATATAAGTTTCAAATGCCATTATAGTTTCTGCTCACAAACTAATTTCTTTGAAAAACCACTCAGATAAAATTCTGGAGATTAAATTGTGTTAAGTCTTATTTAAGTCCCTCAAACATATTACATCTATTTGAAGAACTTACATGGGGGAAGAATACTTTCTCATAAATAAATTAATTCAGTCATTTTTAGCTTACAAATAAATTTTAAATTATGGGCATTTTTTTCAAGGGTGTTTGTGAGTGTCCCAATCCTATTATCCCATTACAATGGAAAAAGGCCTTCATGTTCTTTACTCTCTTTTGAAGGAAGTCAGTTACTTTAGCACTTCTGCATCAGATTAGAACAGGCTAAAGCAGGGGGTGACAAACTCTGTATAAAGGATCAGATAATAAATATTTCAGGCAATGCAGATCATATAGTCTCTCTCATAGTTACTTGACTCCACTGCTATTAACACCAAAGCAGCCACAGACAACAAGTTAAAATGAAAGAGGAGGGGAAAAAAAAAAAAAAGAAAAAAGGAGGGGAGAGAGCATGACTGTGTTCTAATAAAACTTTATTTACAAAAACAGGAGGCAGCAAGATTTAACCTACAGGCTGAGTTGGCAGATCCCTGGGGAAAATGAAGAAAATATCTTCAGAAGCAAATATGCTTCAAAAATATATAGCTCTTTATTAGCAAATGCTTTCACAATCATTGCAGCTAACATTAAGATTTACACTACACAAAGGAGTATATACTCCTATATGCCATAGCCTTTCAGCCAATTTTCTTCCATGAGAACCTCCTCTTAATGTTTAATAGCTATATTGGTTTCTGCTTCTAAAACCAGTCTAACTTCACTCTACCCATAATGACTGAGCACTAATAAATATGTTTCCATGGTGGTCACACATTGGAAACTCTTGTGGAAAGGCTTTGCATAGTCAACCATATGATTTTGCAAAGCTCTACAGTAATTTTTCCTTTTTAATGCTACATTCAGAGAGGCAAGAATAATAAGGGTCCCAATATAATTTCTCTAAACCACAAGTATTCCATTGCTAGAGAATCATTCCTTAAGAGATGATCACTATTCTTTATCAGTAGGAAGAGACAAGAGGTCAACAGGACACATACTCGTACATGCCAAGATGTTTAAAATTACAAAGCAATACAATGTTAGCAGTTTAAATATTCACAAGTACAAGGAAAAAATTTCATGTTTTAGGGTTAACACCTTAATAAGATATTAAAGCAATTATTAAAGTGACTTTTCTGAATATGTTAACAGATAAAGAAAAAATTCTTACTCTTCCTTAAGTGCTCCCTTTTTACTAGGCTCCTCTACAAAAGCTTCTGTTTCTTGTTCTTCTGACATCCCATGCAGGTATGGATTTAATGGTGGTGGTCTCCAAAAAGATCCATTTTTGAACATACGAAAATCTTCTGTCCGCCACTTAGTTGGAGAATCTCCCTAATAAACGTCCAGAATGTTATTAGAAAGATGAAATACCTCAGAGTCAAAATTAACAAAGTAATTGTTTCCACTTGCCTGCAGAATAGAATAAAGCTTCCACCTATAGTAAACATGGGCTGGTGTCTGGTTTTCAAATAAGAACCTAAAACAACCAAAAAAAAAAAAAATTTGACATCATATTCTTTAAATGTCCTCAAGTAAATATAAACAGATGAGAAATATTATCTGCTTATTTCATTTAAACTAAAACCAAAAGCAAAGGTTCTGGAAGAAAAATCCTCACCCACTGCCTTCTGCCATCTATCCCCTTCCTCACTCTAGCCCCCAGACAGCCTGTATGAATGACATTAGTATTCAGAAGGTACGTATGCATCTTGCTAAGCCTGTTTACAATCAATTTTACTGAATGCTTACATGTCAGCTATTGTATCTGGCAATGGAGAGATTTTCCCAAGATAGAAATTTCAAAAGCGGTGTTTTTTTAAATGACTTAAGAGTGTTATATGAATGTCTTAAGACACCACAGCTACTCAGAAGATCAGAAATTTTCTATAAAGCTCTATTGTTCTACCATATCTCACTTATGAAGGACTTTCATTGAAAATGATATAGAGTAGTATTTTCCTCCTAGAGACTGCTAAAAACAATGTTATTTAGTTAACTAAGTCAAAATCAGATGGAAAATTGACCCAAGTACATCTTAATCTAATTACTAAAACTGTCTTCTTGTCCCATTGCAAAAATAACTCCGTACTCCTAGAACTTTATTCTAAGAAATATTTTTAATTCCAAAATTAAGTTAAAAGTTTTTTTAAAAATCTTTTTAATGTTTATTTATTTTTGAGAGACAGAGCATGAGCAGGGGAGGGACAGAGAGAGAGAGAGAGAGAGAGAGAGACAGAGAGAGAGAGAGACAGAGAATCTGAAGTAGGCTCCAGGCTCTGTCAGCACAGACCCCAATGTAGGGCTCGAACTCAGACTGTGAGATCATGACCTGAGCCAAAGTTAGCTGCTTAACCGACTGAGCCACCCAGGTGCCCCTAAAAGTTTTTTTTAAACACACACCTGAGGACAATTTGTACTCAACATACAAATACTGATTCCACTTATATGAGGTACCTAGAGTAAACAAATTCAAAGAGACAGAAAGTAGAATGGTGGCTGCCAGGGATTGGAGGACCCAGGTAATGGAGAGTTATAGTTCAAGGGGTATAATTTCAGTAATGGGAGATGAGACAATTTTTGGAGATGGACTATGGTGATGGTTTGCTCACCAATATGAATGTACTTAATGCCATTCAACTGTACACATAAAAATGGCAAAAATGGTATTTTCTATTTTATGTGTATTTTACCACAGTAAAAAAAAAAAAAGAAAAGAAAAGAAAAAAATGCACACCTGAACATAGGATTGTTGATTTCTCTGTTCATAATCATAGCTTCAAACATTGGCCCTTCACGTACAACAAACTCTATCATTCGATGTATCAGGGCGAGTAAATTCCTACAACAACAACACAGTTAAAGAAAATGGATTCAGACCTACCACTACATAAAACTATACTTGTTCTAAGTTACTATAATTGTGCAGAAAAAGATTATTCTGCTGACTAATACAAAATTTTATACCAAAAAATAATCTGGAGCATATGTTAATGCCTTCCTTGTGCATTAAGGAGTGGGGTAATGGGGACAGGGGAATTGGAGGGGAAGGAAAGGTGAAGGGAGGGTGGGAAACCACAACACAGCTTCATAGCAATAAAGGTTTAATTTCTTAAATGCCACTTAATTTTATTTTCAAAATGCAAAACATTAAATTATGAATCACAACTAATTGGAAAGCTGCAAATATATAAAATCAGTAAACTCAGAGCTTACATGTTATCATAGCCATCTAAGAACTTACGTACTATCTCAGTTTTAAAAGAAAATATTCCTACACCAAGCACTTTTGTGGTGGTATTGAAACATTATATACATAACTATAATGTCTAAAAATGCAAAACTATTTAACAAGTTTAAGGCCTGATTTAATAAAAAATCCATCCAACTCCTGTGCTTTTCTGGTACACATACAGCAGATGGAGTTTTTATTGAATCTGACCTTTAATGAGGCAACATCCCTTTGGATCACACTTCAAACTAGTTCACACCACTCATGACATGTATAATTCTGCCTGCATATTATGACTCAATGAAGCAATTATATTGCCAAAGCCTTAAATGGAGTCCTCTTTCCAAAATAAGGGACATGGTGAGATGCTTTTCCCATTTTTCATAATAATTACTTTCCAATATTTAAGCCAAAAAGAAACTTGAACCTTTTTAGTACATTTTATTGGTTAGGCTCATAGAAAATCTTTATTTTCAAAATCTAGGTCCTAAAGTCATATGATATATAACACTATTTTAGACATTGATTACACCATCAAGAAAAGTGACTCAGCTTATTATAAGCTGCTTTTGATTTCTCACTTCACCAGTCCCCCAGCATAGAGAGTTGGTAAATAATATTTGGGAAAAGCAAAAGGATATTGGCTCTTGGTACAAGGCACACACTAAATTACACCTTTAGCATTCTGAGCTCAAATTAAGTTCATATAATTGCTAGAATATGAATAAATATAGTTATAGAATAAGACAGATATTTTTTGGCTCTATAAAGCCTGCTTCTGAGTACATAAACAGTAAAATAATTTATCTCGTGGTCATTATAATTATTTTCTTACAATGTGCAAACAAACCTACTTAAATGGATACTAAAATCTCATAGTGAAAAAAATTAATTTTTTTGACCTAAAAGGTCAAAAAAATTATGTTTAAATCTTTAATGAAAGGGAAACTATATTTAAAACTATTAATTCAACCTCAAAATTGTTAAAACAAAAACCAAAAGCATCAATTTTAAATCTAAAAACTAGCATTAATAGTTCTGCAAATATGCAGTTCTTGATATCCAAATGAGAATATATTCTCAGCATCCATATAGCTAATGATATCATTTTGAGGGAAGGGAGATAATGTAAAGTTATGATTCAGTTCCAAAACTCCCACTGGTATGTGCCAAATTGAAGTAAAGGGAAATTTTATGTGAGTATCATAATATCTAAAATCAATTATTAGGGGGACAAATGCTATAATCCAGAAACTTATATGAATTAAGTCAAATGCAACTTGACTTGAATATTATGGATGAAAAATGGTTTAGCAAGTTTAAAACAAAGGATTCACTGTAATGGTGAGTTAAGACTTTTCAACAAAATACATACTCAAAATTTACTTTTGAAATAAGCTGAGCCACATGTAAAGCTACTAGTGGATATATGCTTTTTGAATGCTACAAAAATACTTTCCTGTGAATGCTTTTTAATCAGTGGAAAAAAAAACCCACTATAGTTTTAAATAGGCTTGTAAACTGATAAAATCTAGTTTAGAAAATTTAAAGCTTAAAAGTTTTAAAAAGTTTCATGTGATTATTTAAAATCAAAATCTGACAATTAGCTTGTTGCTAACCTGATTTCAAGAGAATGGTAATCACACACTTTTTCCTTAAAAATTGTGTATTTAACATCATTTTAATAGGGTGACTTTTCTATCAGAATAAAACAGTGTAGTACAAAAAGAGGATGTATTTTAAAGTGCATTATTTTATTTTAAAATGGCAATTATCTTACTCTGGGCAACAACAACCAAAAAAAAAAAAAAACCAAAAAATTGTCTCTCAGTTATAATAAAACCACATTTATTGGAGTCGATCGTACCAATGTCTGGTCAAAAACTGTATACTTTCCCAATCCATCCCATGATGTTTTCCTGGTCCCCCGCTGCCGCAGACAGTTCAGCTGGTGTTGCTCACCAAGGCCAATGTCAAAGAGAATTTGGTATTCTTTTGTGTTCATTTATTATTCAACCAGTGTTGTGTTCCTGTGTTTGGGAAAAGGCTTAGCTTGACTGAGCAAGAGCATACCTAGAGCATGAATTCTTCTGCTTTATCATTATGTTGAAAAAGAAAAAAAGAAAGGAAAATAAAAAGAATTCCAAATACCTTTGTTACCATGAAAAAAAGTTTCTAATATGTTCAGTGTTCATGAAACGAATTGGTAGTAATTCCTAATCAATTAGAAAAAAACCAAAGCTATGCCCTTTCAGTAAGAACTCAAATTAAGGTTGCATAAACACAAATCATTCACGAACAAAGAGGAAAAAAACAGATGGGTCAAATTGTAACATTATACACAATGTAAGATATATTTAAACTATTACTTTCCCATCACAATAGTCTAAATATTATTAGACTAACAACTCCATATTAAATCTATTAAACACATTCTAACTACTAAAGCTATAAAATACCCTACATTGGTAATAATAAAAACAAAAGGATAATGACATAAAATTGCAAAGTACACTAAAGTTAGTCACTTATCCCCCCAAAAAGTACTGGGAAGGAACCATTGCTCAGTCAAGATATTACCTTTTCCTCAACACCATTTTTTTTTTTAATTCAGAAGGGGATATTGTCTATATTTAGATCAGTAATAATAAAGAAAAACATGTACCTTTCTGTTGGGATAACCACTTTGACTATGGCTTGCGACAGAGTCTGTATATGAAGTCACATCAGATAATAAACATAGAATATGTGAGTATTGTTAACAAGTAACAAGCAAAAATATACATAATGCATTGAAAACACTACACATCTAATCACAAGTTTTGCAGGCAATCACTGCATTTGAAGTAATTATACACTAAGCAATTACATAAATGCAAATGGATGTGTTCAGTGAACAATAAATGTTCACCAAATGCAAAGAATCAGAACATTCCTGCCAGAATGCACATCAATGCACTGAAATAGGTACTACACTGAGAATTATCAGATAAAGATTTTAATTTGTGAAATAATTAACTGTTTGCCTCTGACCATACAGTTTGCTACTTTGTTCCCAAGCCTTTAAAACCAGCCCTGTCATTTTAAGTGTAATTATTTCATAACAGAACCAACAAATTCTTATAAACTTGAAATTAAGTTGGTTTTATGTTTAATAAAAAGAAAATACTCACCCTTTGCTTTTACTAGAGTAGTTAACTGTTTTTTTTTTTTTAAAAAAACCACATACGCTCTCAAATACTCTAATGCCTCAGATCTTGAGAATTAAGTTAGCTAGCAGCCATCCAAACAGTTTAACTATTTAGGTCTTTCTAATTGAAAAGTCACTTAACCAAATACAAAGTAACACTTTCCCAGAACAAATTTAGATATTGCACTTAAGCAAACCTGGACACAATAGTGGACAAAGGAGGGGGAAAAAAACCTTAAGTGGTCAAAAAAGGAATGGTAGCCACAAATAAAAATATGACCTAGTATTTCAATACAGGGTTTCCATGGGCTAAGGCAGGGAACACATCTACTTATTTCTTTTAAGAGTTGCCAAACAGAATTACACACACATTTTCTATAAAATTATTGAAAAGAAATACTACCACAGATATTTAGTATTTACAAATTAGATGCGGCCCTATGTACATTTTTTAAATTACCTTCTCAAAATCCTCCTTGTTTTTAGGTGGCGGTAACATTGGAGCATTGGGGTTTTTTAACCTCTCTCTAGGCTGCGCATTAAAAGGCAGTCCTGATGGAGGTGGGGGAAGCGTATGTTCCATCATAGAAGGCGGAATGTATATTGGATGTGGAGGAATAGGCACAGCTTTACCCCAACCTAACTTCATTTCAAAAGACATAATCATCTTTCCTACAAAAAAGAGAAGAAAGGTCACCCTGGTAACTCTCAAAAGAAAATAGAAGATTTCTAATAATCTGAATTAATTTTAACCTTTCCATTTCTGGTCCATTTCCCCCCTAGACTTTTCATTAATATTTTCAGAACAAGAAGAAAGTCTGAATTCTATTAATAGACAAATGTTCTTACCATTTAAATTTTTTAAAGCTCTTTCAGCATCTCTTCTATTCATAAAGGCCACAAAACCACAATTTCTCTCTCTTGCTCTTTCCTCATCAGTCCTAGGCCACATAATTTTCACACTGGCTAATGGTCCAAATCTTCCAAACTCTTGACAAAGCATTTCTTCATTCATCTATTAAAAGGATTGAGAGTTTTTTGGTATGCAAAAAAAGGAGGAAATTCTATGCAACAGAAAGCAAAGTAATTTTTGCAAAATGAACAGAAAGACCTATTAATGCTACAATTTTCCATTCAAGAACTAGGACCTCTATCTATACAGGTAAAATTTTGCCCTCATGGGACATTCACAAATCTTTTCAAATCAGAAACACAAATAAGTGGTCAGGGTGAAGAGGCTGGATGGCTAAAGAAATCAAAGTACACCTCTACATCCCTGCTTGGTCCTTTAAAGATCCTACATCTAAAATAAGCTGTTTTTCAGCAGTGATTTGTTTAGGCATTTAGCAACATCTTTCAGGCAGCAGTGATTATCACATTTAAGAAAAGGAGAAAATGCATGTTGGTGATGAAAGAAAAAAAAAGATCTAATCACTTTTTTTCTTTTTCCAGTACCCAATATAATCAAGAAGAGAGAAAAGTGAAAACAGTAATACACCATGAAGTCCAAAACAGATATAATTTTTAAAAAGGACATGTTCTTTATTATAACCACTACATTCCTCATAACACAAATAACACTGAAATGATGAAAAGAATTAAAATATAAAAGAGGCACAAATGACGAGTTTGCTATTATCAAGAGCAGAAGGAAAAAGCAAATACATTAAGGAAGCAAGCTATGCATCAGAAGGGGGTAGTCTCAAAAGAACATTGTCTACCACTGGTCATATCCTAATTTGATAAATAATACAATCAGCACATAGGAAGACATTTCAAATTCAGAGAGTCAGTTACAGAAAGAGGAGATAAGCCCTTAAGAACTACAGCAAGATTAATTCAGCCCATACGAGTTAAGACTTAATTTTATAAGGTAATTTTTTTAAACGTCAATAGTCCCTAAGTTCCATCAAATTTACTTAGAGTCTTGACTTATTTTTTTTTGACTGATAAAGCAGTTTTTTTCCATAATTACGATTATGAGCCAACATTCATCTAACTTTTCTAATATTACCTGTGGATTAATGTTTCCAAGGTATAAATTAGTAGTGCTTGGATCTCCTACATCATGTGAGCCAGGTGCATAATCATCAAGAACTAGGACAAGAGAGGAAAAAAAAAAATTATAACCTGCAAAATACAAAGTATGGACAACTTTTATTAGTTAAAAGAGCAAAAAACTGTATTACCACCAGATGATCTATTTCTTCTTGAAGGCGCATCCACTTTAAAAGGGGAAAAAGAAAACAATTCTTAGTTTTTAGAATAGTTAATCACAAATATAAACATTAAAATAAATGCCACTTACTAGAACGACGCTGACCATCAGAATCTGACTGAGGAGGTTCAAATCGGCTTAACCTGCCTTTTGTTTTATGTCTCTCATCACGCTCTTCCTGAATTCTGTTGAAAACATTTATAATCACTAACAATAAGCCAAAATTTGTTCATTCACATCTGTTAAGAATACAACTTACCCAGGTACCATGTTCACAGAACTTGAAATATTCGTGAATAATTAAATGCCAGTACTAACAACCGTGATTAGAGTCCTGCAGCTATAAGAGTCATGAGCAAATTTCTGCTACGTCATATAAGCATTAGAATACAAAGCCCACTTCTAAGGTGAAGAGGAAATTCAACATCAAGACCACTGACTTTGTTCTTTCCTAGTTAAGTTTGCTCACTCCTAACCAGTATCTCAGTGACTACATTGTTTCCACTGCAAACAGGACTCCGGACATTAAGTAATTACATACTATCAATTGAGCTGCATTACAGGACGCAACCAACCCAGATGCTGGGTGAAATGCTAATTCACTTTCAAACATATCCTAAAAAAATCATTATAACATCTAAAACAACATCACAGTAGGTGAGCCAGTTTAGTGGTAACTAATCGGTATACTACATTCCTCATACCTGCATCTCTAAGCAACAGCTCAATATACTTATGATAGCCATTCTCCAAACTATAAAACTTACTGTTTCAATTCTTCTTTGAAGAGTTCCAAATTGCTTTTTTTCTTTTCTTTCTCCCCTTTCTTCAGTGGCTATGAAGGATATGACAAGTTATACTTCAAACAAAACAAGATTAAACAAAACGAATGGTTCAATAATCTGATCACTTGAATCTATTTTAAGGGCGCCTGGGCAGCTCAGTCGGTTAAGCGTCCGACTTCAGCTAGGTCGTGATCTCGTGTTTCATGAGTTTGAGCCCCATGTCAGGCTTGTGTTGGCAGTTCAGAGCCTGAATGGAGCCTGTTTCAGATTCTGTGTCTTCCTCTCTCTCTGCCCCTCCCCACTCATGTTCTGTCTCTCTCTGTCTAAACAATAAACACTAAAATTTTTTTAAAAAATAATTTCTATTTTAGTATCCGTTATGTTCTAATTATTTAAATTAAAAAGAATGCTTCTGTTTTCACTACACTTCCTGTTCTCTTGAACTAAGAATTTAACAATTCAATTATTAAAGCAATTAAAAAAAATAACAAACTACAGTCTTACAGTAAAGGAGCCACTAACTTGATCCCCCAAAATCCTGGGATACTTAGGCCTGAATATTGTTGAGTAACAGGAAGCAAAACTAAACAACATAAAGTGACTGACCTGCAAAGTAACTACCACGAACAACTACCAAAAATATGCCCTTCTTCAAAACAATCATTTAGGAGAACTAAGAATTAGTAAAACAATCAGTAACATCTTTGGGATTCCTCTTTTAAAACTGCTTTTGGGGGCACCTGGGTGGCTCAGTCGGTTAAGCGTCCGACTGCAGCTTAGGTCATGATCTCACGGTTCGTGGGTTCGAGCCCCGCGTCGGGGTCTGTGCTGACAGCTCAGAGCATGGAGCTTGTCTTCGGATTCTGTGTCTCCCTCTCTCTCTGACCCTCCCCTCCTCATGCTGTCTGTCTGTCTGTCTCTCTCTCTCAGAAATAAACAAAACATTAAAAAAAATATTTAAAACTGCTTTTGAAGGGGCACAGTTGGTTAAACGTCCGACTTCAGCTCAGATCATGATCTCACGGTTCTTGGGTTTGAGCCCCGCATTGGGCTCTGTGCTGACAGCTCCAAGCCTGGAGCCTGCTTCAGTTCGTGTGTCTCCGTCTCACTCTCTGCCCCCTGTCCCACTTGTGGTCTGTCTCTGTTTCTCAAAAATAAATAAACGCAAGAAAAATTTTAAACTGCTTTTGAAATCCCTCTCTTAAAAGTGCCAAAATAACTCAATGGGGGAAAATAGCCTTTTTTCACAAATAGTGCTAGAATAGCCACATGCAAGAAAAATTGAAGGTGGACCTCTTCTTTATGCCATACACAAAAATTAACTCAAATGACTCACAGAAACTAAACTGAAGCACTAAAACTATAAAACTCTGAGAGATAAATACAGGAATAAATTATGACTTTGAATAAGCCAATGATTTCTTAGATATGACAGTAAAAGCAACATACAAAAAAACCCAGATAAACTGAACTTCATCAAAATTAAAAATTTTTATGCTTCGAAGGACACTATCGATAAAATGTAAAGACAACTCACAGAATGGGAGAAAACATGTGCAACTCAAATTGTTGATAAGACACCTGACTCCAGGAAGTGTTAAATACTCTTACAACTTAAAAATAAAAAGAACAAAGAAACCAATTACAAAATGGGCCAAGGATCTGAAAAGACATTTCTCCACAGAAGATTACAAATGGATGATAAACACATAACAAGATGCTCATCATCAGGAAAGTCCAAATCAAAATCACAATTAGGTACAACTTCACACCTACTAAGATGACTAAAATAAATTTTAAAAATAGACCACTTTAACAAGCATTGGTAAAGATGTGGAAAAATTAGAACCCTCATACATTGCTGATGGGACTGTAAAATAGTACAGCTAATTTGGAAAAACATTTTGGCAGTTTCTCAAAAAGTTAAATAGTTACCATACAACCCATAATTCCATTCCTAGGTGTATGTGTATGTGTACAGATATGTGTGTGTGTGTGTGTGTGTGTGTGTGTGTGTGTGTGTAACTGAATACTAAGTCCACAAAAAAAGCCTACACACAAATGTTTATAGCAACATTACTCGTAATAGCCAAAAAGTGAAGACAATCCCAAGGTCAAGTGATATATGGATAAACAATATGTACTATACCCATAAAATATTATTCAACCATAAAAAGGAATAAGGTACTAATATGTGCCAAAACATACAGATAAACCCTCAAATATTAGGCTAAGTAAAGAAGCCAGAAACAAAAGGCTACATGTTGTAGGGTTCCATCTGCATGAAATGTCCCAAACAGGCGAATCCAAACAGATAAAAAGGAGATTAGTGGTTGCCAGGGGTTGGGAATAACTAAAATAGGTATAAGGTTTCTTTCTGAGATAATAAAAATGTTCTGAAATTAGAGATTAGTGATTTTTGCACAACTGCGAATAGAATTTTTAAAATGATTGCATAATTTAAAAGGGTAAATTTTATAGTACATGAGTTACATCTCAAAGAAACTGCTTTTTTCCTTTGCATCCAGAGCTATTTGTTATGCAAGGAAAGTCAGTGTCACCATTCAATGTAATCATATTTTTTCACCAAGTGTGGCTCCAAATGACATACCCCACATCTATATAGCACCTCTCATGAAAAATCCATTGAAAAACAAAAATTTTTCTAATACCGAGAATACTTAAAAGAAAGAGCCACTGGGGCACCTGGGTGGCTCAGTCGGTTGAGCGGCCGACTTTGGCTCAGGTCATGATCTTACGGTTCGTGGGTTCGAGCCCCGCATCAGGCTCTGTGCTGACAGCTCGGAGCCTGGAGCCTGCTTCGGATTCTGTGTTTCTCTCTCTCTGACCCTCCCCTGTTCATGCTGTCTCTCTCTCTCTCTCAGAAATAAATAAATAAATAAAAGCATTAAAAAAAAAAAAAAAAAGAAAAAAAGAAAGAGCCACTAGGTTGACAGTAATTCCAAATAAATTCCAAAAATGTTGTAGGCAAAAGATGCATTATTGGAATATAGAAGTTTTACAAGGAAACTGCCACTACACATGCTAGTATTATTTAAATACCTCTGTTTAGAACTGTTTAAAAAGATAATCCCATTACTTTATATTTAAAATAGTCAACTTTTTACTTGCAGTATGCAGTAAGTATAGTAACACCGAATGTACACTGTTCAAAGGACATAAAAAGAGTATCTAAGTGTCTTACTCTATTATCTCTTCGTTAGAAAGACTAAGCACCAAAACTCAACACCTACTCCAAAAATAATTAAAAACAAGAAACCAAAGTCCTGCTTACAGTGGAGTACTGAAATATCATTGGCAGTGTCATCTCTGAACATAAAAAGTCATTTATTTGAGTATGACTTACAGGTTTTTTGGTTTCTATGACAAGAAGAGATGGTGGTCTTTCATTGGATGACTGATTTGGAGGATTTTTTTGATCTGCAAATCTTGAAGACGGCTTATAGATTTTACCTCTTTTTTCATCTGTTTCATGTTCTTCTGAAATTTAAAATACTAAGTTTCAAAACTTATTTTCAAAAATAACTTCATATTATTCTATTTTTTTATTTAAAAATATAAATTAGTAAAATGCTTTTAGCACTCAGATATAACACTGAAAAAATATGAAGTTAAATTCATATTACTACCTTACTCTCCAACAAAAGACTAACCTAATCATTTTATAGTAAAATTACAAAATATATTAAAATTTTTGCTAAGTGTTCTGCTTTCTTCAACCTTGAAAGGCACTAAATATTTTTAAAAATTTATCTGGCTCTAATTTCTCATTAACCCACATCTGGCCATTTATTTTCCTAATTAATAATATCAGCACTAGAGGGTGCTGATAGAAAGGAAATGTTAAATTCAAAAGACAACAAATATCTTTCATTATTTCCTACAGTGATTCTACCAAGACATTTTGGATCTGCTCAAGGACTGTAATATTCACACTAACCTTTAGCTGCATTAACAACACCTCCACGCACAAATGTCTTTACTTTATTACCATCACCTCCTTCAAAAGCGGCAAGAAATTCCTCATAAATCTCAGCGGCTGCCTTTTCATCTTCCTAAATATACATGAAAATATTAGTACCATTTAATATGAAAATTATTATTGTACGTAGGGTAAAACTCATTAAGGAATAATGGAAACAAAACCTTTCCCTTCACTGGGAAAAGCAAGTTAAGCAGTCCCCGTAAGTAATAATATCTCATCTTTAGTAGGTATTAGATACTAATTAACACTGAAACAAAGAGAGACCTTGATCCTCTACTGGCCATTTGTGGAATCAGAGAAAGACCCACTAAGTAAATCTGTTTAGAGACAGCAAGAGTCAAACTGTATGACAACTATATAAAATACTCTATTAATGTTTTTAACTATATAAAATATTATTACTCTATTAATGTTTTTAACGTTTCTAAAGCACCACCAAACACATGAGTATTACAAGTTGAAGCAGCAAGATCTCCACAGTTGGCATTAGGGAAAAAAGCTCAAAAGAACCTTGACAATATCATTTATTACTCTTCACAATGTCCCCAGTATTTGTATGCAACAAAGGCCAACAGAACATAACAGAAAACAAAGAAATAAATCCAACAACAGTTGGAAATTTAGTATTTGATCAAAGGAGTATCGAAATCAAAGGAGACTAGATGGACTTTTCAAAGAATGGTGTTGGGGTAACTTGATAAACCTATTTGAAAAAAACATATAAATGAACAAATTCTTTTTTTTTTTTTTTTTTTACAAATAGTTTATTGTCAAATTATTTTCCACATAACACCCAGTGCTCATCCCCACAAGTGCCCTCCTCCATGCCCCTCCCCCCCTCCCCCCCACATCCATCAGTCCTCAGTTTTTGTCAGCATTCAAGAGTCTCTCATGGTTTGCCTAAATGAACCAATTCTTCACATCACATACCAGGAGAAACTGCAAATGAACGAGATTTAATTTTTTTAAATGAAACTGTATATAAAGTATTTTAAAAATGAAGAAATTCCTTTATAAACTAGGAGAACAATAACTGAATAATAGAAATCTTAAGGGAAGATTGATAAATCTGATTACGTAACAAAAAAGTTTCTACATGGAAAAAAAAAACCAGAAGCAAAATAAAGACAATCGACTGGGGGAAAAAAAACACTGTACCTTGTGTCATAAACAAAATGTTAATAAACTTAGTATGTGAGGTTTTAAAAAATAGAGATAACCTAATCTCTGAAAAGACTGTTTGAGATACAAGCAGACAGTTCACAGAAACAAACACAAAAGCTATTCAACCTTACTTATATAAGAGAAATACAAATTTAAAACTACACTGAAATAACATTTTTCACCTAGCAGATTGGCAAAACTTCAAAAACATCCTCTGCTGGCAAGGCTATCATACATTCCGGAGAGAGATGCGAAAGAAATGGCCCTGCCCTTTTAGAGAGCACTCTGACAATATCCAACAGAGCTACATTTGTGTATTTACAATTCAACCCAGCAATCTCACTTATAGAAAGATACCCAATGGGGCACCTGGGTGGCTCAGTTGGTTAAGTTTTGGACTCTTGATTTTGGCTCAGGTCATGATCTCATGGTTCATGAGATCAAGCTCCACACAAGGTCCATGCTAACAACACAGAACCTACTTGGGATTCTCTCTCTCCCTCTCTTTCTGCCCCTTTCCCACTCAGTGTACGTTCTCGCTCACTCTCTCTCTCTAAATATATGAACTTTAAACATATATATCCCAAAGATAAACAAAAAAACATGCATAACACTATCCATTAACAACACTACTTGTAATGGCAAAAGACCAAAACAAAAATACCCTCAACAGAATTTTAGTGAATAAACTAATGAATGTCTACACAGCTATTTAAAAAAAAAAATTCAATATACTGATGGTAACCTCTGAGATATAATGTTAACTGAAAAAAGATGGAGAAAGTACACTGTATATAGCATATTACTGATCATCTAGGAAAGAGAAGTACAGTATGTATTTACGCATAGTTGCTTATACAAAAAGAACAGACAAGAGAATAACCAAAACGTACACAGAGGAAATGGTGGAGGGGACAGGGATACAAACTGGAGTCCTCTGAATGTAGCCTGTGTTACAGATTTGACTTGGTGGTGGGAGCGAGCTGAGAATAGCCTGAGGTCACAAAACTTTGAAAAGCATTTCTCTACCTGCACATATACTTACTTAGACAGATTTCCAAGGATAACTCAAAATGCAATTTAAACATTACCTTTTTCTTTAATTCTTCTTGCTCCTTCTTACTTAAAGTTCGCTTAGCTGTACTCATTTTTCCAATACTGAACGCTTTAAGTTTGTTTTCTAGAAGAGGCTGTGAAAATAAATAAAAAGCATACCTTTACTACATACACTTCTTAATGCTACCTATAACTTAACCGAATGTGATAATCATATCTTCAGATTAGATGACTTTTAAAAAAGAAGTTTCGTAAAGCAGAAAAGCTGAGGCTACTCTTAAGCATCAAGTGCCTACGATGGGCTTGATTCTGATGTAAAGTATTCCTTAAAGAATGTCTTCATTTGCTAGCTCAAGGTCAATAACTAACATACAAAAGCCATTTTGTTTTAAAATGGTAAAAATAAAGCAGAGAGAAAGAGACGCCAAGGCTTAGAAATCGTTCATCCTACTTGCTGGCAGCAAGAATAAAAGCACTTGAGAAAAAGTACAGATGGTTCTGAGCAGAAAGAAATGATGGAAAACAGACATTCAAATAGGGAGAAGGGAGCATATATTTCTGATGTTCAGTAGCAGGAATCTAAATATCATCTATAACCTCCATTTCAAGTACTACAAATCACATCACTTCCTTTTATAAATCAGTAATTAACTCATTCTTCATCAACAATACTGAATATTTATAAACATAATCATAGAATTTCATGTTTCAGCAGAAGTAAAACTGTCATAGACCTTTAGCTGTTCAGTTACTTGAATGTTCATTTGAACATTAGAATGTTAAGACTTTGACTCGTAAACTTCAAAGAGAGGAATGTCTATTAAATACAACCTAAAATATTAATCTGTAATTAAAACCCAAAAGTTTCATTCTTGCCTACCAAAATGACAAATTAACCAATTACAAATTAGACTTCATCAATCCCCTGAATATTAAATATGTCTGACCTCGAGAGAAGCAAAATGGAAGCGTAATATTGCCATGAACTATTTTAAAGTTACATTAAAATCACTTTGAAAAAAAAAAATAAAGCCATTTATAACCAACAAGTCAAAATGAGGTTTCAGTAATAGATTGAAAGTAAATTTTTTTCCCCAAAGTAGAAAGAAAAATGTTTGGCCATCAATCAACATCTCTGGATTTGTCTGGGGGCTTTTTTTCTTTTTGGCACTTTTAATTTATTTTTATTTGCTGGGAGGAGGGGGGTGGGGGGGAGAGAATCCATAGCAGGTTCCACGCTCACTGTGGAGGCCAAGGCAAGGCTTGATCCCAGAATCCTGGGATCATAACTAGAGCCAAAATCAGGAGTTGGATGCTCAACCAACTGAGCCATCCAGGTGCCCCAGCATCTCTATTTTAACTTCAAAAGTTTAAATAAATGGTTAGGGCACCTGGGTGGCTTAGTCAGTTACTGTGTCTGACTCAATTTCAGCTCAGGTCATGATCTCACAGTTCATTACCCATATCAGACTTTGAGCTGACAACAGGGAGCCTGTCTGGGATTCTCTACCTCCTTCTCTCTCTGTCCCTCCCCTGCTAGCATGTGCTCTCTCCCCTTCTCCCCCAAATAAACATTTAAAAATAAGTTCAAACAAATGGTAAAATTATATACAAATTCAATGAAAACCATAATTTTACAAAACACAATTGGAAGAGCTCAAATTTTATTTATATCCTAACAGAAATATAGTTAAGGGAATTACAAAATGTTTACACAAAAAAACACAATCATTCATTAAAATACATTTATGCCTAGAAATATTAAACAAGAAAAATAAAGTGTTATGAATGTTAATTTAATAGTGGCTGGTGATAACTGTCTTCTTGATTATGCTTCCAAATTTGGTTTTTATTAATTTATTAGCTTCCCAAATTTAATCACAACCAGAAAAATTATGTGAAACAGAAAAAACACTAAAACATGAGAACACTGTTTTAAAGTGTTCATAGTTCATACATAGTAAAGAAGCTCCTCCTCTGGGTTCTCATACTGATGGGGATACTACACTAACCAGAGTGAATAATACCTGTCTCTGTTCACTTCCCAGAGCAAGACTATAAGCTCTTCAAGAGCAAGAACTGTGTGCTGTTCCAGTGACTGTCATGTGGCACTTGGTTCAGTAAATGTTTGTTATAAGGGAGAACAATAAATCTGATAATTAACCATTTTATATTGAAAACACTCCTTGGTTTTTTAAATAAAATTTCAAATTTTACATGAAATCTATCTCACATATAAGCCACAAACACATTTCCTTACATGAACTTGAGTTTATCATTAACCCAAATAGAACAATGAACGTTATTTTCAAATAGTGACAAGATGAAATAACCAGCACCAAAATAGTCAACCACCAAATTTGATCAAGGACAGATTAAAATCATTAATCCTTTCTCATCTTTATCAACACTTACTCTTGAGAGATTCTGATGAGGAGAATCACAAAGGCTTTCACGAGCACTCTCATTCCTATAATTATGTTTCCTTGGACTCTTAGGTCGTGTCCGACTTGGCATGTCACTATCTGAGGGTCCCGATGCATCCATCTTCAGGAAAAGTAAAACAAATTTTTAAAAATCACATATGTAGTACTAAAACTAAAAATAACCCAAATGTCCAAAGAGTGACCAATTTCACTATACACTATCAAAAGTCTCATCCCTTAATATCACCACTGATTTAATCAGGTACCTTTTCTCAAGACAAACATCACACTTTGATAAGCAGTAGTGCCTTATATGTACTTCCCATTTCATCACACAGAACATTACAAAGATCCATACACAAGGACAAAATTTAATATTAATAATTTTTACTGCTTCATCAAGAACATTCTTAAGTGAAACTAGCACATTTTTACTTTTACTGTGCCAGATGGGGAAGCATACAATGACTATTAGTACACTTTGACAACACTGGCTTGATTCATGCTAAGATGCCAACAGTTTATCCATCAATTGCTTCTGCATCATTAATGCAAATGTCAACATAATGAAAAAAGCAAATATTGTCTTTGTATTATTTAAAATAGTTGAACTCACAAAGCCCCTGGAAGATCCTGAGTAACCACAGGGGTCTGAAGACCAGACTTTGAGCACTGCTATAATAACATGTAAAGGAATGTTTATTGAGAAATTATTCAAAATATCAAAAAGCTTTTCAACAGGTATATGCTCATCAATACAGAAATAGCTTAGTAATTTATACCTTGCCCTATGGAACGACGACAGCAGAAAGACTACATTAGAGCTATGACTGCTGACTTGTGCGAGTTTCCAATAGCTATATTGTGCAATGAGAAAAGAATGAGTGTATACAATGCAAACCATAGTCAATGTACAAGTACACACATCCGTGTATGTACAGAACTTTGTAAGCACATATATGCATATATATATGTGTGTGTATATATATATATATATATATATACTCGGCTTCTAACATGGTCTGTGGGGGCCAATTTGTACAAATATAACACACAAAAAAGAGATCACTTAGCTAAAAACAAGATAGAAAAGGACACATACAATTGTTATTTATCAAGCAAAATCATAAATGTAAGAATATATAAGGAGAGAAATTAAATGTTAAAGAAAAACACAAGGCGCATCTGGCTGGCTCAGCCAGTGGAGCATGCACCTCTTGATCTGGGGGTCATGAGTTTGAGCCCCACATTGGGTGTACAAGGGAAAAAAAGGAGGGAGGGAGGGAAGGAAGGGTAAGGGAAAGAAAACAAAGATCACCTTTTATACTTACGTGTGCATCTGAAGATCCAGATGAATGAACATCTGATGATCTCGTCTGCAATTATTAAAAATGAAAGTCAATATTTAAGTGATCTTAAAATATATCATATGCTAACAAGTGTGCCTCAGGTTATACAAACTTAATCTTCCCAAACTTGTAGCAATTTCTCCTCAGCTAATAAAACCAAAGGCAATCTATAACTTACAAAAAGGTTGTGATCCAAAATAAATGTGCAAGTCCATTCTTCAAAATTCAGAATGCATATGTGCCAAAATACATAAATGAGAGTAGGATATATCTGAGGTATACTTAAGCCTTTTTAACTGTAGACTAGAAACCGAACCACTATTTTACAACAGAATTTTTGTGAAAAAGCCTCCAAGTCATAGGATACACTATATACTGCCACAACACTGACAGAACAGCAACATCTCATTATACAGCAAAGAAACTTCCCCTCCTTCTTCCAACTACCCAGTCATATAAAGAGTAGATTCTAACAACAAAAAAAAATCCACACATAAACCCTGACTGTAAAAGGTACAAATGCTGCTGCACAAACAGTTCAAGAAAAAGAAAACTCTATTATCAAATCCACAACTGGCCACCATTTACAACTTGTTTTAAGAGGGCTGCTCCTAATTCAGCATGACACTATTGCTGATTATTGCACAGAAAGAATTCAGTCTTCAAATAATGGCACTTCCAACAATGGCAACTGTAAAATTTCATCTTATTTTTTCCTAATTGATCTACAGATCAAATTATATATGGCATACAACATTCTGTTTTTTCACTATACATCTAAAGACAAAGCCAAGCTGCAAGATTATTAACTAACGTGATATCTGTCTGAAATTTTTACTTAGGAGTCCCAGAATTTTAACTCTGTCACTGAGCTGTTTTTATTTTCAAGGTATTAGGTAACAAGATTTTACTTATTTCTATGTACATTTAAATGTTAAAAGTGAAACCAAGAGGGGACCTGACTGGCTTAGTTGGTTAAGCCTCTGACTTTGGCTCAGGTCATGATCTCATGGTTTGTGAGTTCCAGCCCGAGTCAGGCTCTGTGCTGACAACTCAGAGCCAGGAGCCTGCTTCAGATTCTGTGTCTCCCTCTCTGCCCTTTCTCCCTCGCTCGTGCTCTGTCTCTCTCTCTCTCTAAAAAATAAAGAAGCATTAAAAATTTTTCTTAATTTCTTTTTTTAATGTTTATTCATTTGAGAGAGAGAGAGCATGAGCATACGAGCGAGGGGGGAGGTGCAGAGATCAATGGAGACACAGAATCCGAAGCAGGCTCCAGGCTCTGAGCTGTCAGTACAGAGCTCGATGTAGGGCTTGAACTCACAAACTGTGAGATCATGACCTAAGCCGAAGTTGGATGCTTAACTGAATGAGCCACCCAGGTGCTACAAAACAAGAAATTTTTAAGTGAAACCAAGAATCCTTTTTAAGGGTGAGCATTTACTTCAAATGATGAAAGAAAACACTTTTAAAAAAGTATGTTTAAAAAGCTGACATCCCAAACATAAAATCTAGAAAAATAACACAATATTATTAGTAATCAGCTGTTTTACATATGTTTGCATTATTTTTTTCCTACTTTTGTGCTGTGTACTCTGCTTTTTTTGTTTTTTGTGGGTTTTTTTCAAATTTTTATTTAAATTCTAGTTAGTTAACACACAGTACAATATTAGTTGCAGGAGTAGAATTCAGTGGTTCATTACTTACATATAACACCAATGCTCATTATAACAAGTGCCCTCCTTAATACCCATCTCCTATCAACTCTCAGCTTGTTCTCCATGCTTAAGAGTGTCTTATGGTTGAGGCACCTAGGTGGCTCAGTCGCGTAAGCAGCCTGCTTGGCATTCTCTCCCATTTAAAAAGTCTCTTATGGTTTGTTTCCCTTTCGTTTTCCCCACTTTCATATATTCATCTGTTTTGAAATGAAACCAAGAATCCTGACACCACAAATATCTGACCTAGCTCCAAGTTCTAGACTTAAAATAAATATACAAGACATTACATTTATTTTTAAGAGAAAACTGAAGATTTGTATGATATATAAAAGAGCAAGTACAGTTAAGACTCTTGGTAGGTCTACACACAGTATTGCTTTACTTACCTTCTCTAAACTTAAGGCTAAGAATAGGTGGTCAGATTTTCACACTGAACCAATTTGTTCCTCTGAATTCCACTGTGCTGGGCCCTAAGCAAAATAAGCCCAAGACAATCAAGCACTGAGGTATCTTCCATCACTATTCTTTGAATCCATCTCCTTTCTATCTCCAACTTTTACTGTGTCCTTTCTCATTCACTTTCTTCTCCCATCTAACCCTTCTTAAAAGGCAAGATGGTATGGAAGAAGAAATTTTTAATATTTAAAGTTAGCTCAGTGAAACACACTTGGAAACATAGTTTAAAATGTGCCCATTTCCACACATTTAGAAATTAGTATATTCAAAAGAACAACTACTCTTAGAAAACAAAACAAAACAAAATTCAGTTAGAAACTAAACAGATTGAGGAAAAAAAAATCAGGGGTACCTTGGTGGCTCAGTCAGTTAAGCGTCTGACTCTTGCTTTTGGCTCAGGTCATGATCTCATGGTCACGTGACCAGAACCCACATCAGGCTCCGCACTGAGTATGGAGCCTGCCTGGGATTCCTTCTCCCTCTCTCTGGCCCTCCCTGAGTTGTACAGGTATGTGAAAGCATGCATGTTCTCTCTCTCTCTCTCTCTCTCTCAAGATAAATAAATAAACATTTTTTTTAAAAAAATCAACTGCTTGCCAATATACTATTTTTAACTTACTAGGTAACAAAAATAATATCCTAATCACAATAGCAACAGTAAGTGGAAAACATCTAGAAACCAACTAAAGAAAGGTACACAACCCAGGTGAAGAAAATACAAACTTCACAGAAGGATTCAGCTATTCAAGTTACCTTTTGAAAAGATTCACTACATTCCTGGATGGGAATACACATTATTAAGACAATGTCAATTATAACCAATTTTATTTACATAATTAATGCAATTTCATTCAACAGTTCAATACTCCAAAGGGAAATCTTTGCACAGGGACAAAGCCTGCCAAAAATAATTCTAAAGTTCACCCAGAAGCATAAGCATGCAAGAACTTATAAGACAGTGCTAGCTTTTCTTTCTTTAATCTTCTATGCTACCATATTCAAATCATCATTTCTAGGACTTAAAAATAACAGCATGGCTTAGGAAGATTCATTAGTTGATTTCAATTAATCTAAGATGGCAGTGGTCACATTTACTACAAACCAGACATTTCCCACTGACATGGAGCTATAACTACACTGCACTCAGAATGGAACTTCTTTAGACATAAAGATATACAAATAGCAGTTAATAAGATTTTTAAAAGAATAACCAACTTCTGGATGTGAGGGCGATCTGGCTGCGACATCTGTCACCCCATTGATCGCCAGGGTTGATTCGGCTGATCTGGCTGGCTAGGCGGGTGTCCCCTTCCTCCCTCACCGCTCCATGTGCGTCCCTCCCGAAGCTGCGCGCTCGGTCGAAGAGGATGACCTTCCCCGCTAGAGGAGGACCGTTCCTCGGTCAAGGGTATACGAGTAGCTGCGCTCCCCTGCTAGAACCTCCAAACAAGCTCTCAAGAATAACCAACTTCTAAAGCTAATGGTCCAAGTAAACAGTAAATGTAATGCCACTTCAGAAGCTGACCTTCCCTCTTCCTGACCTAGAACTATTATTTGTCTTGGGTTTGGTTTTTATGTTTTTAAACTGAAGAACAACATATTAATGATGCCTACAGACCTTCTGAAGTCTACAGCACAATTCTTCATCCAAACGAAAAACACCCAAAAACAAAAAATGAAAGGGCAGAATAAGGGAAGCTTGAGACAAGAAGCAGACATAGGAGAAATTTACCTCAGGATAGAGAAAGCAGATAGTACAGATGTGGTGAAAGTCAGCAAGAACATCCTAAAGTAAAAAGGATTGTTCGCTCAAGGATTGTTTGCTTGTTCTCATGATTGCTAAGGAGTTAAAAAGTGAAAGCAACTACTCTATACCATATGGCGCTACATCTTGGTGGCTGAGAATAAAAACTTTGTTCAACTTTGCAGTGTAGCTACAGCAACATTACTCCAACACTGTCATTCTGCTCCATCAGCTTTCCATTCCCTTTATTGACTCCTTAAAAGGTCCTCTTTCTCCACTCATCCTCTAAAGCATCAATTTGCATCTCCCCAAGTTTAACAATCTCTCCCATAGGAAGCATATCAACACCTTTATTGCACTGAAAGGATGTCTAAGTCTTTATTTTTCAACCTTAGTCTCTCTCTTGGATTCCAATCTACCTCCTAGTTGTCTTCACCTGAATGTCTGCAAGCTCCTCAAATCCAATATATTTAACATTCCTTTCAAACTAGCTTCTCCAATTGGCCTTACTTCTGATACTGGATTGTCTCTCTCAATCACTCATAATATAGAAGTAGTAAGATGTTTTTAAGAGCAGTTTCTGGAATAAGACTTCCTGGTTTTAACACTTACCAGTTTTGTAACCTTGGCCCTACTTCCTTCATCTGCATAGAGGAAGAGCACCCTGCCTTGTAGGATTGTTATGAAGGACAAATACAGGTAGGGTACATACTTAGAATAGTGTCTGGCACTTAACTGCTCAGTAAGTGTTAGCCAGCAACAGCCCTCTAACAGAATCATCCTAGACTCCTTCTTTATCCCCTCAATCACAAGTCAAATTCTGTTCACCCCTTTAGTACAGCTCTTCCGTGGGGACTCGTCCTTTCTAAAGACACCATCGTGGTCCAGATCTTCCCTTAATTCACTGGTACTATGTCTTAGAGATATTATCAAGTGAAATAAGACATACTTCCTGCCTTTAGGAGCTAATAAAAGAGTCAAGTAAAACAGTGGCCATAAGAGCACAGGGGTCAAAGTTAATCTTAATGGGAGTAGGGAAGGTGTTAGGAAAAGCTCCCCAGAGAAGATCTGATGTCAGATTTTTGAAACCATCCCCAGTATATATCAGTAGCACTGCAGTAATCTTCAAACTGGTTCTCCTCATTCCCAAATCCTTGTTAAATAAAGTATGCCCCAAGATTCTCTTTCCTAAAGAACTTTCCTGCCTCAAATTTTCTGTGGCTTTCTAATTTTACTCACAGCATTCAAAACCTCCACAATTTATTTCAAACTTACCTTTTCATCTCAGCAACTTTTATTCCCTATGCAAGTGCCCTATGCTCTGGCTAAACAAGAGACCATTTATTTACTGATCTATTTCCTGGATTTACTTTTCTTTACCTTACCCATCTCTTTTTATAACTTCTGCTCATTGTTCAAAAGAATTCAAATTCTTCTATTCTTGAAGTCTCCTCCTCTCACCCTCCATTTAACCAGCTGTCACTTCTTTCTCTAAAATTTTAGATCCCTCTGCTTTGTCCTATTATGTGTTGACTTTTTTCCACTAGACAGCATGCTCCTCAGTTTGTATAGTCTAATTTAATGTTTTCTTCCTCAAAATCAAGCACAAGATCTGCCAAGTGACATCGCCTCAATATATCTGTTGACCTAACCTGCAGGAACAAGTATGTACCCAACAAAATTAAGTTACATTCCACTGTCAACTTACTATGCTGTCCACTAACAAGTAGCAGCTACCTACCTTAATATCACTCTCCAAGGCAAACTAAGGTCCACCACTCAAAAAAAAAAAAAAAAAAAAACTTTATAAGATCAGAGGCATGCACCATGTATGATAAAGTTAAACAAACCTGAAATGACCTTTATTTTTTAAAAAATTATTTTTAATGTTTATTTTTGAGAGTGAGAGAGAGAGCGTGAGCAGGGGAGCGACAGAGAGAAAGCAAAACACAGACTCCAAAGCAGGCTCCAAGCTCTGAGCTGTCAGCAGAGCCCAAGAGGGGACTCAAACCCACAAACCGTGAGATCATGACTTGAGCCGAAATTGGAGGCTTAACTGACTGAGACACCCAGGCACCCCATGAAATGATCTTTTAAATTACATCCAAAACTCTATCAATAAATTAAAAGTTTCAAGAACATTCCAAATGTCCTGTAGTTAATCCAAAAGGAGGAAAGTCTAGTGAAAAAATTTAATTCCTGAAGGAAGAGACATCTAACAGTACCAAATAGCATCAACTGCTACTGGCAAATGCCATCTTCCTTTGTGAAAAGTTATTTCAGCATAATAATACATGGCTGGTCTGCAATAAAATGTTAAAGCTACCTAATGATAGTTTAAAAGACAGGTTATCGATAATATTAATGTTTTCGAGTTTAATATCCTGTAGCAAGTTTTTATTTTAAAGCTTATTTATTTTTGAGAGAGAAAGAGAATAAGTGGGGGACGGCAGAGAGAGAAGACACAGAATCCGAAGCAGGCGCCAGGCTCCAAGCTGTCAGCACAGAGCCCAACTTGTGGCTCAAACCCACGAACCAGGAGATGATGACCCAAGCCGAAGTCAGACGCTTAACTGACTGAGCCAGCCAAGTGTCCCCTATTTTTATTTTTAATAAATGACGTTCTTCGTTAAAAAAAAAAAAAAAAAAAAAGGTAGAGAAGCAGGAGTCTTCAACTTGCATACCAAACAAGCCCCTCTTTCATTTGCCAGTAAGGTAAATGATTATCTTCCATAAGTTTACATTCCAGGAAGAATAAAGCTTCAGGAACAAAAACCAAAAGAAAATTAAAACTGGACTTTGAGAAAACAATCAATCCAATAAGATAGGAATTTTAAAAACCCTTATCAAGAGTCATCATATTCAAGCACCAGAGCTGCAAATACTGAAGTTTCTAAAGAGCACCAATCAAGAAAATGGAAGTTCATAATTCCACTCTCCACCCAAAAAGACAACCTTCCACCCATTAAACTATCCACCTTACATTTTAAGATAAAGTTACAAGCATACCATAATAAAATTTCAATCTAAACTAAAAATGGCAAACCACGAAGAACATAATTTTCAAGGTTTGTGTTTTGTTTGGAGTATTTTACCATATCGAATTCTTACGTATCTTCAGACACCATCAAAAAACAATGTACACGTGAGGCACCCCAGTTAGTTAAGCATTCAACTTTTGGCTCAGGTCATGATCTCGCCCTTCACCAAGTTTGAGCCCTGTGTTGGGCTCTGTGTAGACAGCTCAGAGCCTGGAGCCTCCTTAGGATTCTGTGTCTCCCTGTGTTCTCTCTCTCTCTCTCAAAAATAAAAAGAGTAAGAAAAAAATGTACACAGGCAGTAATAAATACCTACGGTCATAAGCCTTGAATGTATCCTTATTTTACTTATTTCTTAGAACCAAAATACTTTTGGGGCGCTTGGGAGGCTCAGTCGGTTAAGTGTCGAACTCTAGATTTCACGTCAGGTCATGATCTCATGGTTTGTGAGTCTGAGCCCAAATCAGGCTCTGCTCTGACAGTGCAGTTTGCTTGGGAGTCCCTCTATCCCTCGATCACTCATGCTGTCTCTGTCTCTCTCAAATAAATAAACTTTAAAATTGCACTACATTAGCAAGTATAACTAGCACAGGAAATGCAGAAGGAAAAGAAAATATCGCATTCTCTTCCGATCTTCGTTTTGCTGAACAAGCAATCAAAATTCTTGAAATCAAAAGAATACACTAATTTTTGTAAATTAAATTCTAAAGAAATACATTTAACAATTTTCTAAGGAAACAATTAAGGTCTCTCCTCCCAAAAGCAATCTACAACATGGCCCATCTCCCCTCTCCTTTAAAGCAATAACAGAAATAAATGCATAGGAAATAAATACAATTAAGACACATTAAATAGTGCTCGCTTCGGCAGTACATATTACTAAAAAAAAGACACATCAAATAATTTGCCATCAAAATCCTGCATATCGTACATTTTATTATTTATTTTTATTGAAGTACAATTGACATACATTATATTAGTTTGAGGTATACAATTTAATAACCACAATAAGCCTAGTTAATATCTGTTAACATGCAAAATTTTTCTTGTGATGAGAACTTTCAAGATGTACTCTCAGCAAATTTCAAACACGCAATACAGTATTATTAACTACAGTCACCATGATTCCATTCCCTTGTACATTTAAAATAATTTTTTTAACATTTATTTATTATTAAGAGAGACAGAGCATGAGCATGGGAGGGGTAGAGAGAGGGGGAGACACAGAATCCGAAGCAGGCTCCAGGCTCTGAGCTGTCAGCACAGAACCAGATGCAGGACTCGAAACCATAAGCAGTGAGATCATGACCTGAGCCGGAAGTTGGACACTCAACCGACTGAACCACCCAGGCGCCCTTCCCCTGTACATTTTCAAATTAACACTCTCTTCGATGTATAGAAATATGATTAACAGGCATCCTGAACTATATCAATGGGAATATACCAAAGAACAAGCATGAAACAGAAGAAATCTGTATGTTCCATCTGTACTGTAGAATGTGTCACTCATCTGCTCTACCAGAGGAAGAAAAATCAAACCACAGAGATCAAAGACTAGAAATTCCAAATACTATAGTATTAGCCAAAATGATCTGATACTCCCTCCAATAAATTCAGGACTTGAGTGAGAAATAGAAAGCAGCAATCTGGGCAGCCATTATATGATAGCTGATGACTTAAGATTCTAAAATCTTAGAATTCAAATTTATACAACATTTTGTAAAGTAAGTATTTTCTATTTCCTCTAAGGACAAAATGGAGAGGAGGGGAAAAAGGAACTAAGGTTTGTTTTTTTTTTTAATGTACTTTATAGACATAGGGATTCACTTAATTCACTTAATCCTTACACCAACTCTGTAAAAACGAGATTTACATCCATATTATAAATGAGAAAACTGACGTGCAAGAAATAAGCAATTTGTTTTAATGTCACAAACACAACTAATTACCAAGTCATGATTTCAACCTAAAGGTCTTTTGCTTGTTATTAAAATCCATAATCTTTAATTGCATCATGTAGCCCTTCATACTATGGGAGAAAATTAATCAATGTCCTTTGAGTCCTGAGATACTGATTCCTTTTACAGACACTGGTAGGGAATCTCAAAATAGCATGCACTGATGATAATCTAAAGCAATATATAAACTGAAAAGACTACTGGAAGATCCAACAATTTACTTATAGGAACAGCCACTCCCTCACAACCATGAGAAGTACTATTTTAGAAGGAAGCCTGAACATACTCGTGAAAATGTTCTCAATGTATCCAAGGCCTCAAATAGGAGATACTTAAAATATGACTTTGAAAAGAAACTAAAAATATGAAGCTTATGCTGGAATTATTACTGGTGTAGTAGCTTTAGCAACAGTTCCCTAACAGCAGGCTTGTTTCTGTGAGTCTGTTGAGGAAGTGGTCTGAGTAACGTACCCAACTATTCCCCTCCACACCTACAGGAAATGTTCTGGGGAGAGAAACTGAAAAGGAGTAAAAGCGGGAATTAAAACAACCAAAACTGGTCCTCTACTACAGTTTCCACAAAATTTAAGGCTGTTAAAGCCATTACTAGTTACGAACTAATTACGAACATCATTCACAAAATGGCAAAAAGATTATGATTTATTAGAAACTGATAAAGCAGGTATACAATGGACAGGTTACGTTTCTCATAACTAAGACTCGCCCGGTCTACGGGAAACTTAATTTTCTAATAACCAACTTATAATCATTCACGTCTGCAAGATGTAACAGTCCCTGGAACCTTTAAGTGTTACACAACTTATCACACTGGCATCAAAAAGCTCAGTAACTACTTCAGGCATTACTTTTAATATCGTATTGCTTGAGAAACTCAAAGCAAAAAAAAAAACAAAAAACAAAAAAAAACAAATGACCGGCCCAAGACGGTTAAGGACTGATGCTAACCACCACCTAACTAATGCTAAACTACTTGCACAGCTCAATGGTTTCGAAGTATTTGCACACGCTTCCCTATTAACTCAAAATCAACTTAATAATCTTAAATGGCTCCCAAGTCTATGGAAGTTCCCTTTTCGGAGGAATACACAACACGGAGATGCAGGAGATCCCGGGCTCTTGAAAATGAACCCTCAAAAGGAGCGCTCATTTTATACTTCCTCTTAGGTGATACAAGACCACGTGTAGAGCGTGGCGTTAACCTTGGCGAGACAGCTCCGCAAAGGAGAACTGCTCCCGCCTCTGCACTTCCCACCCCGCGCGTCTTTCCACCATTGGTCCTCTCCTCCCAACTTGCAGCCCTAGACGTTATTTATTTCCTGGAGAGGGTATGAGGGAAATTGAGGGAGGCCGGAAGCGTATGAGACCTAAGACCAAAGAACCGAGGAACGAGAGGCAAACACTTAAGCAACGGGAAGCGATTCCCGCCTCTCCCAGGTGCTGTCCGGCGGCCTTAGAGCGCAACAAATAGGGATACATGGGCGCGTTTTCACGACTTCAGACCTCAATTTAAATCCCTGATTTCCCTCCAATGCCAAACGCAGGCCGGACTACTCACGCCACCAACCGTGTGCCCGCCAGGCTCGAGAGGAATCCAGGTTAGGACTAAGGGGAGATACCAGGCCTCTCAACCTGCGCACCACAGTGCGTCGGCGCCCGGGCCTACCGTAGGGACCAGAACGCGGACTCCCTCCCCAACCTCCTCCCGCTGGCCAGAAGAGTCTGTAGGCCCCAGAAGACAGTGATAAAGTCACTGACTTATGAAGTTCTCTAAGAAATTACCTTCGAACTGGCCTTCTGAGATCCGCCTGGCGTTTTGTCCGCCATCTTGAGTTTTGCCCCTCCTTCGGCGGCCGCAGCAGCACGGGCGAGTCGAACGCCGAAAGAGTGGATCTCAGCGGAGCCCGCCAGAGGCGCCTTCAGGACTGAGTAGTCGACTGCCGAGACAGGGAATTCCGGCGGAGCTGTGCCACATGACTTCCGGTGTCAGTAATTTCCCCGGGCCCGCCCACTCCGCTGAATTTTGTGTGTTTCGGTTGCCTGTTGTATATCTCGGCCCAGGAATTTGGAGAATCTCCTTTTTCTGACTTTGAGGGCTGGCTGATATTTCACTTTTTTCCAGGCGCCAGCCGTTGATAGGTGCGAGCCAGTTGAATTTTGTGCGTGAAGAGAGAATAGCTCCTTAAAGAAGTTGTGCTCTGGTCAGCAAGGGAGCTGGCGGGAGCGAGGGGCGTCACGCATTCTTTGGCCAAAGACGGTGTTTGCGCCACCTCCGGAGCTTACGCCACAGTGCGAAAAGAAAACTTGGAATTTGCACGTTACTTTCAGCTAGAACGGTGCCTAGCAGGCGGAGAAAAAGAGCGTTTGATCCAAACTGAAAACCCGGCAATGGAGTTATCCGATAGACTGTTGGGGGTATCTGCAAATTGGGTACATGCAGAGAGAGGCACAGTGAGAGAAAATTATAAGTAGACAGTATTCTAAGTCTAGCATACATGTAAATTGTGTGTCATTTAAAGGTACGTTTCATGGGGCGCCTGGGTGGTCCGACTTGGTTTCTTTGGCTCAGGTCATGATCTGAAGGTTTTTCGAGTCAGGCCCCAGGTAGCTCTGTGCTGACAGCGGGAGCCTGCTTGGGATTCTCTGTCTCCGCCTCTCTCTGCCCTTCGGCACTACGCTTTCTCTGTCAGTCTCAAATAAACCTCAAAAAGTAATTTAAAAATTAAGTATTTCGAGGCGCCTGGGTGGCTTAGTCGGTTGAGCATCGACTTTGGCTCAGGTCATGATCACACGATTCGTGGGTTCAAGCCCCGCGTCAGGCTCTGTGCTGACAACTCAGAGCTTGGAGCCTGTTTCAGATTCTGTGTGTGTGTGTCTCTCTCTGCCCCTCCCCCACTCATGCTGTGTTTCTCTCTGTGTGTCTCAATAATAAACATTAAAAAATTATTTTTTAAATAAAATATTTCATGGTTTAGTACTGTTTTACTTTTTAATTACATAAATGGAGGGGAACGCCATAAACTTTTCTGTACTTAATACCTTTTTTAAGTTTTTTGTTTGTTTCTTTGTTTTGAGAGCGCGCACACAAGCGGGGGAGGGGCAGAGAGAGAGAATCCCAAGCAAGCTTCACACCATTAGCACGTTAGCAGGGAGCCTGATGTGGGCCTTGAACCCACAAACTGAGATCATGACCTGAACAGAAATCTCAAGAGTAGGATGTTTAACGGACTCGGCCACCCAGGCGCCCCCCACCCCCACCTTTTTAGTTCTTAATAGCATCTGTATTCAAAGAAGGAAAACTTGCTTGAGAAGGTCATGCCTGAACCGAGCCCAGCAAGGAAAATGGAAAGGGCATTTCAGGCAGACAGAGTAGTTGAAATGAAAGCCTGGTGACATGAATCAGTACGGAGGGTTGTGCAGCCACCATAAGCAGTCAAGTGTTACTAGAAGAGGTATGGAGAGCGTTGTGGCTGGAGAGATGGGTGGAAGCAAGTTCACATAGGGCCCGGCAGCAAGCAGCTTGCTTAAGAGTTAGAACTGTAGTCTGAGGTGGAAGCGTGGGCTTCAGTAGGGTTAGGTAGCGCTGTAGAGCTGTGGTGTCAGATTTTAAGTTTTAAGAAACTGCTCTGAGGATCACAGGAGGGAAAGAAGGATTCATCACTTTCTCACCTTAATTCATTTATTTGAAATATTTTTGAGCCCTGTTTTGTGTACAAAATCCTGCGCAAAGCACTGAGAGGTTTACAGAGACAAGTAAAAATAACTGTCTTCATATGATTTTTAAAAATTAATGAAGAATGGGGGAGAGAAGCAGCAGAATTAAACTGATGCCTCAAGGATGGATCAATAGCTGTGGGAATTCTGAAAGCAGTAACTCTGAGAGTAAAGGTGCTATTAAGAGATGGGCAGATTTCACAAAGAAGAGAGCATTTGCGCCAACTCTGAAAAAGTAAAATTTTGTCTGCTGGTTGGCGGTGCAGGGAGAGGGAAGGGAGGTTGGTGGGTGCATGAGGGAAGCACTTAGAACAGGATCTGACCCATGGCAGGCCCTCAGGAAAGATGAACGTCATATTGCTGGGCACTGAGGAATCAGCAGGCTGGAGTTCCTGTTCTAGGTGGGCGAATGGGGGTGGCAGAACACACAATAAACAAATGAGCAAACGAGATGATCAGAAAGTGAGAAATGCTATGCCTTGCAATTAAATTGGAGTGATTTTCAACCTCCAGTCCCATTGAATTTATTTCCAATCTCAGGTTTTGTCACACATTTTCCATTCTGGTCTTCTTCCCCCACCCTCACCCTGGCCTCTGATTGAAAGCTCATCAATTTTACACTCTTACTGAAGATGTCACTTCCTCCAGGAAGCCTCACAGACCTCCCTCCCCCATCAAGCCTAAAATAGAGATTCTGCTTCTGTTTCCATAGGAGTCTACTTTCCCACTCCAAATGCTCATCACACTTAATTGTTTACAGTCTAGGGTTAGCAAGTGCAATCAGCTGAAATGAAGGAAGGATTGGAATTGGCTGTGCCTCATCATGTTCAGGCAGTACTGGCGGCTGACTTTGTCACTATAAATGCTTCTCATTAAAATCCCTAAAATTCTACTTCTCACAAAAATAATTTTTGCCAAATTTCTACTCCAGAAGAGTTAGAAATAAGGGAACACAGGCTTCCTCCTTCTCTTCTTTTTCATACAGTAAGGTCCCAGAGGAAGCCAAATGTGACCTGACAGAAAGTAATAGATAGGCCTTTATTAAGGCCTAATTAAGTACACTTTAAAAAACTCACAATCATGGTTATGAGCAAAGTTGTCTTCCACACATATAAGTCATGAAATCTTGGTCCTATTACTCAAATCACAAATTAAAGGGGATGCTATAGCATGAATCATACAACTGGAATTTTATGGATATGAAATTTTTAGTTAGATTCACAATTACTATTACCAAGGGACTACACATAACTAGTAAGAAAATCACACAATTTACTACTATTAGCACTACTTTTGTACAATCACACTAAAACCACTCTCTTTGTCTCTGGCTGGTGTGTTAGGTCTCTAGTCCCACACCTATCATCTGTTCTCCCTGCAGCTATGTTCAATAGAGATTCCAAAATAGGGCCAGATACCATCCACAGAGCTATTTTGTTTGGTTCAACTAGAGAGATTTTTTTTTCTTTGAAGTTTGAGCTAGCATTTTCAAATTGGGAGATTTTATTCTTTTATACTCAGGGTTTCCGGCTTTTCTTGAAAAATGGGAAAGTCTGGCAACAATTCAGTAGAGGTGAGCCACAAGGACGTGGGAGGGGAGCTGTGCCCTGCAATTCACCATGCCTTCACACCACACACACACACACACACACACACACACACACACACACACACACACTAGACAAATGCCCCACACCTGATCTGCTTGTAGGCATTTGAGCTTTCTACTCCTCGTGCACAATTTAAGTCTTACTAGTGGTGATAAACAAATCATTTAATACAGTCCCCCAGCACCAATGAGAATGACTTATCCATTAAGTATAAAAGGTTCCATGCTGAGGAACCACAATACTTTTAGGGACCTCCAAATGTTAAATTTCTTTTAAAACAAGGGCAGGGAGGGAGGTAGATTGGAGAGGCTGAAACAAAAGCACCATTTACCAATGCACGCGATCAAAGACAGAGACCTTACAAACGATTGCCCCAAAGCCACAATCTTCTGTAGGGTGCCAAAGGACTGCTCCTACTTGGTGGCACTTTCATTCCATGTAATTTTTCAAGCAACTTCTCCCTGCTTTCTAGACTTCAGGAGAGAGTCTGATAAAGCAGAATCCCATCCATTTGTTTGTTTGTCAGTTATTGAATTTCTAGCATGAAAAAGAAGATAAGAAGGAAAAAAGAACAGCTAAAAATCAGACTTAGCTCTTCTATTAAGAGAAAACTGCTGCTTCTAGGAATAGTCAGGGGATAGCCTTCAAAGAGGGTGTGTTCCCTGTGAAATTAAAGATTCTTTCCGATAAACTTGATTGCCTTCCCCACCCCAGCATGCTAGCCTGACAAGATTTCAGTGGCAATAACAGGTTCTCCCTTTTCTCCCCTCCCCCACCCACTTACTTAATGATGGTATCTAGAATTCTTTTGAAGATAGTAATTAGGAGTGGCTTATTTTTAGCAGTGTCATTTTTTCAGAACTAAAAATGCCTGAGAAATAAAAGATACGTATAAATGGTGTCAACCAGCATATAGCTCAAGAATGGGCTGGTGACACTTTCAAGATAATAAAAATTGCTCTTTTTGCTATGATCCTGGTGAGATTGCCATTAGCATGCTACCATGTAGCAATTGTTTTATCAACAAGATAAAACCTAAGATGATCTAGAAGGGGTACTCTGGAAATGGTGTTCCTAAGTGAGTGACTGTGCATACGTGTGTGCATGGGTGTTTGTGGCAAAGGTGCAAAAGGTGCCCGTGGCAAGTTGAGACAATTAGCAAAGTGTAACATCTCCCAGGAGTCCTCACTGACTATGACCTGGGAGTCCAAAGGTGGGGTTGGCTTGGAACGGAAAGAGATCAGGCTTCAACTTATGATCTGCCTTCTGCTGGTGGGGGGGCCTGCATATCCCCATGAAGACTGAAATTCTAAAGACAAGACCAGGTAATATAAAGGTTGAGTGAAGAACGAAGTTATGAAGAGAAAATAAAACAGACTATTTCCCTTATCAATTTCACTTCGTTGTCAATAACAGCAGTCCAACTGTAGTGGTCTTAAACACGGAAGGCTTTATTTTGACATTGTTATTGTGGTAAGTCTTCTACCAAAGAATATAGCATACTTTTCTTCTTTCTCAAGTTTTGTTCTGTTTCCTTCACATTCACTTTGCATATTTCTTGTTGTTTTATTCTTACTTGTTTTATTTTTTCTCTTGTTACTGCAAATAAATTGCTTTTCCATTATTTATATATGTCCTAAGTAATTGTTATTCATATGCTCATTACTATACATTAATGTTGTGTCCAGACACTTCGCTGAATTCCTTTATTGTTTGTATAGTTTTTCTGTTTTTTCCTCTTAGCCTTTCGGGTACACAATTGTATCATTTGCAAATAATTGCAAGTTTACCTCCTCTTGTCCCCTTTTCCTCTATCATTTTGTTTTTCTCCTTGTAATAACAGCCAGTACCTCCAGAATAACACTAAGTAAGAGTGGCACAAATGGATATCCTTGTCTCATTCCTGACTTTAGTGAGAATGATTTTAGGGTTCTTATCAGAAGGAGGCTAACCTTTGGTTTGTGAGATGAATTATATACAAATTTTTTAGCTAACCATGGAACTGAAAATACAGAATTTTAAATTCTCATAGAAAATCTGGGGACTCAGAGGATATGCTAAAGAATGCCATTGGTGAGACAAGATGGTTAGAGAAACACTTACAGGCTTGTGTTAAGAAAAACCAAGACATCTCAATGACTTATGAAATAAGGGAACAACGTAGAAATGTCCTGCTCTGTGCACCAGTGAGAATGGGCAGTGGGGAGGGCAACCTAGAGGGAGGACATGTAGAAATCTATGTTCGTTTCCTGTTGCTGACATAACAAATTACCACAAAGTTAATGACTTATAGCAGCAACACAAATGTATTATCTTATAGTCCTGGAGGTCAGAAGTCTAAAATGTGCCTGCAGGCCTGTGTTCATTTGGAGACTCTAGAGAATCCTTTTCCTTGCCTTTTCCAGCTTCTAGAGTTCACCTACATTCCCTGATTCATGGCCCTCTTCTCCATCTCCAAAGCCAGCAGCATAGCATCTTTTCTCCTCTTGACCTCTGCTTCCATCTTTATATCTTCTCTTTGACTCTAACTCTACCGCCTCCCTGTTATAAGGCCTTTTGTGATTACAATGGGCCCACCCTGACAATACAGTATAATCCCCCCATCTCAAGAGCCTTAACTTGATCACATCCACAGGTCCTAATTCTGGGAATTAGGATGCAAAGATCTTTGGAGGGTTACTATTCAATCCACCACAGGATCTAAAATGAACTTTCTGCTTCTATATATTGTCCCCTGGATGGCAGGCACAGCTTTGATTCCATCAGATTCCATGGGTACTAATAAATACAGCCATCTCAAACCAACCGAGTTCTAATATTGTTACTGGGGAACTCAGTGGGTGTGGTTTCAGTGAAGAAGGAATAAGACAGGTCTCTATTGCCAAGGACTTACAGGGCATAAAGGAGACAAATGTGTCACAATAAGAGTGTCATAAGTGAGGACTGAAATTTTACTCTGATGTATTTGCTGCTACATCTGCAGTACCTAGAACAGAGTAAGCACCATGCAGGCACTCACTGAGTATTTATTAATGAATGAAATCTATATCAGAGGTGGTTTCAGGGAGCTCAGAAGATTGGCACTGCAGAAAAGAAGAGGGAGAACCTCATGAAGGATGCTGTAGAACTTTTGGGCATGTCTGTCTCAATTTCAAGTCTTCACCTCTGGGGCTAATTCCCAGGAGTTAACTAGAAATTGCTCAGTGAGGAGAATGAGGACCTTCACAAAATGTTGTCTTATTTTAAGAAAATGCAAATTTTATTATTTGGTCAGACTTCAAAGTCTCCCTTCATGTACAAATTTGAAATAATACAACTCTCCTCTCATCCCCAATTAAAAAACAATTTTCAAGAATTCTGTGATTTCTACACAGGCAGGCCCAAATGACTGCAAATATCATTTACCATTTTGCCACCTGGTGGCGCTGCTGCAGCTGATAAACAAAATACCCACCATCCTTTGTAGGTATCCCGTGAGTACATAGGGAACCTCTGTGATATTGGTGCTCTTGTCACATTTGTTGTTACAATGAAAAAATCTTTCTAATATCCTGTTGGTGTCCACCAAGCTTTCACTGAACAATTGTGCTAGTGCTGTTGCTAAAAAATGTGCTAAAAAATAATTTAGAAGGGGAAGTTAAGTGTGATAAAATCATGGTATACTGTGTTATTTAGGGGAGAACAGTTCACTAAATATTAGAGATAACAACTATATTAGAGATAACATTAGAGATAATATCCTTACCGTGAGGTTTGCTCTGCTTCTCTAGGAAGGCAGGGACACGGCTGAATCCCAGCACCTATTTTCGTTCCTGGCACACAGTAGGCAAACAATATATATTTGTTGAATAAATAATAAATAAACATAGAAGATGGCCACCTTATGGCTCCCAACCACATATCTATCCTCTCAGTTTTGCCCCTACAGAGAGACCAACAAAAAGTTCCTGAAACCAAATTCTAAAATCACAGTGATGAGTTTCTGAACAGTTCAGCTCAGGTTAGCTGCTCATTTTGGTCTAATCAACTTAATGCTAAGGAAAATAATGCCACAAAGTACAAATGGCTCCCAAAGGCTTACCATGGGATGAATGAAGATTTGGGGGAGAGAGGAGCACCTGGATGGCTCAGTGGGTTAAGCTCTCTGACTCTTTATTTCAGCTCACATCATGATCTCACAGTTGAGATTGAGCCCTGCATCAGGCTCTGGGCTGACAGCACAGAGCCTGCTTTGGATTCTCTCTCCTCTCTCTCTGCCCCTTCCTTTATGCGTGTGCTATCTCTTTCAAAGTAAATACATACACATTTAAAAAAAAGATCTGGGGTTTGGGGTGGGGGGAATGTATGAGCTAAAGTTAATTGTACAGTGTATGAATAATAGGTGCCAAATAAATATACAATTATTTTTCAAGTGTTTGGAGATGCTGCTGTAATTGACAGGACACAATTTGTTTTACTGTGGTCAAATACACATAACATAAAACTTGCCATTTTAATCATTTTTAAGTGTACAGTTTAGTGACATTAAGTATATTCACATTAGGCAAACTATCACCACTATCCTCTTCAGAACGTTTTCATCTTCCCAAACTGAAACCCTGTATCCATTAAACAATAACTCAATCATCCCTCCCCTCACCCCTGGAAACCACCATTCTGTTTCTGTCTCTATAAGTTTGACTACTCTAGGTGCCTCATGTAACTGAAATTATATAGTATGGGTCCTTTCATGACAGGCTTATTTCACTTAGCATAGTGTCTTCCAGGTTCATCTGTGATGTAGCATGTGTCAGAAGTTCCTTCCCTCTTAAGGCTGAATAATATCCCATTATATGTCTAGACAACAGTTTGTTTGGCCGTTCATCCATTGAGATGGAAATGTTGCTTCCGGTGTTTGGGTATCTTGTATAATGCTGCTATAAACATTGTCAAAGTATTCTTGAATTCACAAGAGCTCTTTGTCATTATACATACTCTCAATCAATGGTCCTAAAAGTACACCTCAGCTACCATGTGTGGATCAGCAGAAAAACTGGCACTATGAAGATCGTCATGCTTGATAACTTTTGAATCTTAGAACAGGAGTATGTAAAGAGGAGAGGAATCAGTGTGGTCATACATCTGAAAACCAATTCCAGAGAAGAAGGAATGATGTACAATAGTCACCAGCTGGGAGAAAGCTATCAGACTTAAGGAAGCTATCAGAACTGTTTACAATGAACAAAGACTTTTTCCCTATTGCTCCTTAAGGCAGACGAGGAAACATTGAACAGAGAGGCACAGAACAACAGATTTCTGATTTCAACTCAATGCTCAAAATAATCTTTAACTTATGGAAATTTTGAACAATGGAACAATCTACCTTAATGAAATAAGCATTCCTCTGTGAAAATACACAGACAGAAGCTGATTGATTGTAGAAAGGAGCAGGAGGTTGGAGGAGAGTTACATCTGGGCTCTAAGACTTCTTTTTTTTTTTTTAATTTCTAGGAGAGAGAGAGACAGCATGAGCACAATCAGGGGAGGGTCAGAGAGAGAGGGAGTCACAGACTGAAACAGGCTCCAGGCTCTGAGCTGGCAGTCAGCACAGAGCCCGGCGTGGGGCTCGAACCCACAGACTGTGAGATCATGACTTAAGCGAAAGTCGGACGCCTAACCGACTAAGCCACCCAGGCGCCCCAATGGGCTCTAAGACTTCTTGATACCTCTCACATTCTCTGTCTTTCTAATGCTTGAAACTTCTGCAGAAAAGACAAAAGTGACCAAAGCTATAGAGTTGCCAAAGTAAATAATTATTCAGTGTACACTTGGCTTGATAGTTATTGGTGTCATGTCCTCCAGATGAAGTCTGAATCAGATAAGCTAACTGCTGAGTGCTTTTAGAAATCCACACAAGACAAGACAAGACAAGACAAGACAAGACAAGACAAGACAAGACAAGATAAAAAGAAATCCACACAACCTTAGAGGAGGACTTTAACTGAGATTATGGAGACAGGAGCCAGAACAGATTGTCAGGGACCCTGAGACCTAAACCAGGAGTCCTTGCCCTTTTTTTATAATATACTGGGAAAATACCCTGGTAAATCCAGATCAAATAAAACAAATAGCAGAGTCTTGTTACATTTTCATTTAATAAAAATCAGTGAGTCCGATTTGTTCTGTTTATTAAACATTGGTTTTAGTTTTTCTTCCATGATTTCTCTTTTTGTTTTTCATTAAAACTTGTGGGGAGGGGGTACCTGGGTAGCTCAGTCAGTTGGGTGTCTGGCTTCTGCTCAGGTCATGACCTCAAGGTTTGCGAGTTCAGGCCCCACATCAGGCTCACTGCTGTCAGTGCAGAGCCCACTTCAGATCCTCTGTCCCCCTCTCTCTACCCCTCTTCTGCTTGCGCCCTCTCAAAGATAAATAAAACATTAAAAAAAAAAAGTGGGGAAAAAATGCCTCAAGAAGCTGTGGAGAAATAGACAATTCTCATACTTTAGGGTTGGAAAATGAGTAAGTACAATCTCCCCTGGATGGCAATCTGGCCATAGTTATCAATTTATCAAGGGTATGTGAAGTGCACATACCCTCTGACCCAGCAATTCCACTTATACAAATTTACCTTCCAGATGCATTCTCACATCGGTAAAGAATGTGTGCAGCAAAAGATCAAAGACAGCCCATCAATAAAGCACTGTTTAAAAAAGGTATGGCACATCCAAAAAATACTGTGGAGTTAGGACTGAAATACTATGCCATTGCAAGAATGAGGGAGATGTTTATGGACTGACTTGGAAATTGCTTCAAATACACTATTGCATAACAAAAGCAAGGAAGGAAACATTTTTGTGCTTAAAAACAAAGACATCTTTAAGTAGAAATATAGTCTATACATGCATGCAAGCAGCTTCTAAGTTGACCCCAATGATCTCCAACCCCCAGTAATCATGCCTTCCCTATGTAATCCCCTTCCTGTGAGATTGGGTTCAACTCAGGGATGTGCTTCTAATGAACAGCCAAAGTGAGCGGATGTCACTGCTGAGACTTGGTTATAAACAAAAACTTCGGCTTCTTGTCTTAATTGACTTTTCTGGCTCTTCTTAGCTGTTTGCTCTGATCAAGCCAGCTGCCAGGCTTCGAGGTGCTCTGTGCAGAAATCCATGGGGCAAGAAACTGAGGGAAGCCTCGGACCAAAAGCTAGTGAAGAAATCAGGCCATAAGCCCAACAGCCTCTGAGAAACTCAATCTTGCCAACAACTCCCTGAGTGAGCTTGAAAGCAGATCATCCTGAATGGAGTTATGAGATGACTAAAGGCCCAGATGACAGCTCTGCCACAACCTTGTGAAAGACCTTGAGCCAGAGGCCCAGCTAAGCTGATGGATTCCTGACCACAGAATAAGTGGCTTAATAGATGTTCATTGTTCGGGCCACTAAATTTGGGGGTAATTTGTTGCACAGCAGTAGAAAACTAATACAAGATGTAATGTGTGTTCATTCATACATACGATATATTTCTTTAAAAATTGGCCACTGTGGGGCACCTGGGTAGCTCAGTCGGTTAAGTCTCTGACTCTTGATTTTGGCTCAGGTCATGATCTCATGGCTCATGAGTTTGGGCCCTGCGTTGCACTCTCTGCTAGCAGTGTGAAGCCTGCTTGGGATTCTCTCTTTCTCTCTCTCCCTCTCTCTGCCCCTCCCCCATTCAATCTGTCTGTCTGTCTGTCTGTTTCTCTCAAAATAAATAAATTAACTTTAAAAAAATTGGCCACTGTGTTTGCCTCCAAAGAGGAAATTTAAGATTCTGCGGAACAGAGGTAGAAGGAAACTTACTTTCTACTGTATGCCCTTTGGTCTACTTGAATTTATTGTTTATTCAACAAACAGAGACAAGTAATAACATTTTTAATATACTCGAATAAATGACAATTCTAAAGGCCCATTTCTAAAATTCTCATATGAATTTTTTTCTGTATGTAAAAAATACATACAGAGTTTCTATATACATTAGATACTCACAAAGAAGTTTATACTTCTTTAACCCAGGCACAAATCACATCACTTCACATTAAAAAGAGAGACACTCTTTCCTTTCATACTTTTTGGGATAATGGAGAAAATGCCTTCTTTTCAACCTCCTTGTCTGCCCCTCCTGGTCTGATTTCCCTGTGCTCCAGCCACACCAAGGTTCTGATTACCACACTAGGCTCCGTTTTTTCCAGTCTCTGTCCCTTAACTCACACCTTCTCCCATTTGGAATACTTTCCCTCCTAGGCCTCTCCTCTGACTAATTACTATGCAAAATACAAGACTCAACTCCTGGCTCCGCCTCTGACCCCTCAGCCCACTCCTGCCCCACCCTACGTTTTGCCAGCTCCCTCATCCAGCAATTCTGTTTCTGGCTATGTTCCCCAGACATGTTGGTCCCTCACTCCTTTTGGCTGTCCCTTATTTTACATAGTCCAAGATAGGTATTCACCCATGTCCTGTCATTTTTGTCTTGCCTATTAGTTGGTAAGCTCCATGCAGATGGGAAGGAAAGTTATGGGAGGTAGGGATATGGGAACTGTGGTACAACATGCCCTTTTTACATCCCATTCCCAGTGCATAATCCAAACTAGAGAAGTAGAAGTGGATATGTTTAGCTCACATAGAGGTTGCTTGCATTCCTGACACAAATTCACAAGACTATTTGAAGATGTTTATGTGCATCACCTTAAGGTGCACCTATAGAATACCCTTAGTGGCAATCGACAGAAGCTTCCTCACTTATGTAGCTTAAACTATAAGGAGGTTTTATTTCACCATCAAGAAGTTCAGAGGTAAGACTGTTCCAGGATTTGTTAATTTGGCAGCTCTGTCTCTTCAAAGACCCAGGTCCTTTCTATCTTTCTGCTCTGCCATCTTCAGTGGGTAAGCCTGCCCCTCAGGCTAATTCCCTCCTATGTTCACAGAATGGCTACCACAGCTCCCAACATCACACCAGAAGAAGTGTTCCTTTCTTCCTGAAAGCTTGGATAGTTCTTTTGTTTTAAGACTCAGGGAAAAGATTCCTAGAAGCCACTCCAGCAGACTTTCCCTCCATGTTTCATTGGCCATAAAAGGGTTGATGCCCGTGCCTTATCTATCTGATGGTAAGGGGAATAAAATAGATGATCATGATCGGCTTACATGGAGTACCTGGCTGACTAGGGCATGCATTATTGAATAAAATCTGGGTTCTGCTAAAAAGAAGGAAAGGTGTGGGTAACAAGAACTCTGTCTTCTATATTTTGAGGATCTGGGCTCTCTGACTTATTTCCCCCCACTATTATACTAAATTTCATATATTATGATTAGAAAACACTTCATCACACCCAGCACCTGGAGATCTATTTTTAAAAATACCACACATGTGACCTAAATCCAGCTCAGAATATGGATTTTTAAAACTTTAGTATTGGTCCTACTAGTCTCACTGTTTGGGAAAGATACAATGGGGTCTGAGTGAGAAGAGTGAGGCAGTTAAACCTAGGACCAGCCTGGTGTTTGCCAAGGGACTGAAATGATGACTTTTCCCCCCTTTCCAAATTGGCCAGAACTCTTCAGAGAGCTTAAAGAGCAACCAGACCAGGAGCTGACAAGTTGTAGAATAGGACACACAGGCTCTGTAGCCAGACTGACTTAGTTTAAATCCTAGCTCCACCACTTAATGTTACATGAAATTTGGGCAATGACATTACATTTTCTGAGCCTCTATTTCCTTCTGTGTAAAACAGAGATAATAATACAAGCCTTGCAGGTTTCTGAGAGGATTAAGTAAATATCTGAAATAAAAAGCATATGGCATAATGCCTATAACAAAAGAATAAAATATCAAACCTACTAGGGTAAAAACAAAACAAACAAAAAACAGTGTTATCATAGCACAAGAACTAACAAATTGGCCAATGGAATAGAAGAGATCTCTAACATAGATCCATTTGCACAAGGGAAATTGATATACAACAAAGGTGTCACCACAAATCAATAGAGGAAAGGATGAATTGCCCAACAAATGGTGATGGGAAAAGTGACTATGAAGAAAAGGAAAGCCTGGTCTCCATCTAGCACCATGCTCCCAAAGCAGGTTCATGGGACTGTGGTGCAAAAGTTCCTTTTCACTTTCCGAAGTAGCAGTATGGTTTCAAAATGAATGAAGAATCTAATTGTCTAAGGAAGAATTCTAATGCTGATGGAAGAAAGTGTAGTAGGGTGTCTTTGTAATCCTAGGAGTTGGGAGTTGCTTCTTAAAATTTCACAAGCCCATACTGTAAGACAAAAAGTTGATGCATTTAAGGGGTGCTTGGTTGGCTCAGTTGGTAGAGAATGTGACTCTTGCTGTAAGTTCAAGTCCCATGTTAGGTGCTAAGATTACTTAAAAAAATAAAATCTTTAAATGGGGCACCTGGCTGGCTCAGTCAGTAGAGCATGCGACTCTCAATCTCAGAGTGTGAGTTCAATCCCCACAATGGGCGTGGAGCCTACTTAAAAAAAGAAAAAAAGTTGATGAATTTGATTACATTTAAAAATTAAGGAATTGGAATCAACAAAGGCCATCACAAATAAAAATAATAGAGTACAGAATATTAGAAGATATTTTATTGTGTAAAAATGAAAAGGTATTAATACAAGAACTGCCAATCATCAAGAAAAAACACCAACTTCACAAGAAAAATGGACAAAGGATATGACAGGCAATTTAAGAAAAGGAATCCCAATGTCTAACAAACGTTTAAAGAAGTATTCAATTTTATTAGTGATCCTAAAGAAATCCAAATGAAACAAGATATCATTTTATGTCTATAAGATAGGCAAAAATTAGAAAGCTGAATGATACCAAGTGTTGATGGGGATGTGAGATACAACATGCCCTGTGATCAGGAGTTACCACTTGCTTCTATTTTTTCCCCACTTATCTATTAAGTGTATAACAAAACACCCAAAACTTAGTGGCATAAAACAACAACCACTTTATTTAGCTAGAAATTCTATGGGTTTTCAACTTGGACTGGGTTCTGCTGGGTATCCAGGTCTTCTGGACCAAATGTTCTCCACTCACTTATGTGTCTGGGGCCTCAGCTAAGGTGGCTGAGGACCTGGGTCTTCTCTCCACATGGTCTCATCCTCCAGCCATAATACTTCTACACCAAAGAGTATTATGCAACAACTAAAATCAATAGATTAAAAGTACACATAGCAATATAAAGAGATCTCAAAGACATATGCTAAAGGAAAAGAAACAGAATGAGACATATAGTACAGTACCATTCAATTAAAAAATACATATATACAAAACAATATACATTTTGCAAGAAACATGCAGATACACATTAAACACATTATAATGGTTGCCTTTGGGGGAAGTCTTAAAGGGAAATAATGGTTGCCTTTGGGGGAAGTCTTAAACGGAAGCAGAACAGGGAAGAGAAGATAATAGATTATTTAATGAAGAAATCAATGACAAGAAGAACCCTGCCCAGACTAACAATGACAATATACCCTGAAAGTTGAAACCTCTGCATCAGAGGTCCAGGAAGAAAAAGAGGTGGTAGCTGTTTCATTTCTTCCATCCCTTCTTGCACAAGAGTTCCTTTTCATCATAAAACATTAAAGAATTGTCAACTTCAGAAATAACAAGAGCCAAGGAAGGGGAAGGGCTGGCCCAGGGACAAAGTCCTATATAAGGATCACATCTCTGTGTGAGAGCCACTTTCACAGGTGGTAATTTCAAGAAAATGTGGTATGTTAATATCCTGGGCATTTTTGCTACAGTCCAAGGGCAATAGGCACAGGAATTGAAAAAAATACTCAGCACCTATTCTGTTTTCCTACCACTAACCTAGAGGGAATTGTTGGTCACTTTCATCAAGATGGCCACAACTCATCCCACTCTGAGCTGAATTCCCAGTTGGAAAAAAGAATTTACTTTCAGAAAACCACATCCCAACTCTTCACAGGCTTCCAGGCCTCTTCAAAGAGGTCCTGGTTTACCATGACTAGACCCAAGGGCACTTTGCAAACAAAGGACATTGACCATCACACTCTTAAAAATGTCTATGAATTTTGTTCTTAGATCATTTACTAGAAGTCAAGCATTCTTTAATTTACCAATTCCAATGACTACTTAATGATGCATCCTATGTTTCTTTCATAGATAAATTAAAGCTATGGTTAGTTTCTTACTTCCAACTCAATTATCCATATAACTAAATCTAGACTTGTAAAGTCACATTCAATCTGTGTATTTGGCTTCAGAAAATTGGATATTTAAGCAAATTAAATATGTTTTCAATCATTCTCTTTGTTAGTTACTATTTGTTTCTGGTTTAAGAAATGTATCTGTTGTAATGGTCTGAATGTTCCTGCTCTCCATGCCCAGCCCCGACCCTAGCCCAAATTCATGTTGAAATCCGAACTCTCAGTGTGATGGTAGCAGGAAGGGGGGCTTTTGGGAGGTGATTAGGTCATGAGTGTGAAGCCCTCATGAATGGGATTAGTGCCCTTATAAAAGAGGCCCCAGAGATCTCTCTCACCCCTTCTGCATGTGAGGACACAGTGAAAAAACAGCTCTTTATGAACCAGGCAGCAAGTTTCACCATACACCAAATCTTCCAGCACCTTAATCTTGCTTCCCAGCTTCCAGAACTGTGAAAAATAAATGGCTTTTGTTTAACCCGCCCAGTCTCTGGTGTTTTTGTTATAGCAGCCTGAATGTTTATGTTTCTCATGGCTTTTTATTTTTTACATTAGCACTTTAGATTGTAAAACACAGAGGTCCTTGATTTTTAAGAAAATGAGGGGCTGGTGAAAGAATGTTTTCTTTAACCACTAGAGGACACGTTACAACAGATGTTTTGGATTTTTTTTTTGCCCCAATTCTATATAATTTGAATATCTTTTCTATTTTTTAAAGTTTATTTGTTTATTTATTTTTGAGAGAGGGAGAGAGCACAAATGAGAAAGGGGTGGGGGTTGGAGACAGAATCCAAAGCAGGCTCCAGACTCTTAGCTGATAGCAGAGAGCCCGACACAGGGCTCGAACTCACAAACTGTGAGATCATGACCTGAGCTGACGTCTGACGCTTAACCAACTGAGCCACCCAGGTGCCCTTTAAATGTGTATTTTAAAAGAATGTCAAGGAATAAGAGAAAGGGTAAGAGCACTTTGATTTTTCAGTGTAATGATTTTTTTAAAAAACCTTCATTCACTAAATAATAAATGATTAAGTATGAAGAAAGGGACAAAATAGAGGGGAAAAATCAGAATACTTAACACATAAAAACTGATAAATCCAGATACTGTACTTGACAATCAAATGAATAAATACACAAATTGTTCCCTTCAGCTATTAAGTGGAAAGTGGGTAACTCTGGGGCGCCTGGGTGGCTTAGTCGGTTAAGCGTCCGACTTTCGCTTAGGTCATGATCTTGCGGTTCGTGGGTTCGAGCCCCGTGTCGGGCTCTATGCTGACTGCCAACTCAGAGCCTGGAGCCTGTTTTAGTCTGTGACTCCCTCTCTCTCTGACCCTCCCCTGCTCATGCTGTCTCTCTCTCTCTCCTAGAAATAAATAAAAATATTAAAAAAAAAAAAGAAAGTGGGTAACTCTGGCTCTCTAGGGAGACAGAGAGAGACTTGCAGTACCAGAGAAGAGCTATGGTTTGAAGTGTACACCAAAGATGCCCAATGAGATTGTGAAAAGAGGAAATTTGGTACTTCAACAGAAGTCATTAGATGCTGTATTTAGGTTTATTGAGTAGGCAACATATATATATATATATATATATCATTAAAATTTTTAAAGGTACAGAATATGTACAGTGGAAGGAAAAGTCTCCCTTCCCACAATACACAGTTCCCCTCCTTGGAAGCCATCATTACTACTGATTTTTTATATATCCTTCTAAAACAAATCTATACATTTACAAGCATATAACCAAGCAAATATATTGAGTTTTTAGCCCCATAGAAATGGTGGTGTGGTACATACACTGTTCTCACTTTGCTTCATTTTTTAAAAATTTTACATTTTTTGAGGCATAACTGACATATCAATTTCAGGCATACAACATAAGGATTTGATTTTGTATATATTGAAAATGATCACCAAAATAAATTCGGTTAACATCCCCCACATATAGTTACAGGGTTTTTACTTGTGATAAGAACTGTGAAAGAAAGAAAGAAAGAAAGAAAGAAAGAAAGAAAGAAAGAAAGAAAGAAAGAAAGAAAGAAAGAAAGAAAGAAAAAGAAAGGAAGGAAGGAAGGAAGAAAGAAAGAAAGGAAGAAAAGAGGGGTTCCTGGGTGGCTTAGTCGTTAAGCATCCGACTCTTGATTTCGGCTCAGGTCATGATCTCACAATGGGTGTGGAGCCTGCTTGGTATTCTCTCTCTCTCCCTCTGTCTCTCTGTCCCTGCCCTGCTCGTGATCTCTCTCTCTCTCTCAAAATAAATAAACTTAAGCAAAACAAACAAACAAGCAAACAAAGAATTGGGGCACCTGGGGGCTCACTCAGTTAAGCATCTGACTTGGGCTCAGGTCATAATCTTGCAGTTTGTGGGTTTCAGCCCCGCATTGCATTCTGTGCTGACAAGCTCAGAGCCTGGATTCTGCTTGGATTGCATGTCTCCCTCTCTGTCTTCCCCTCCCCTGCCCATACTTTGTCTTTCTCTCTCAAAAATAAATAAATGTTTAAAAAAAATTTTTTAAAAAGAACTGTCAAGATCCTAGCTTTCAAATATGCAATACAATATTATTAACTACAGTTACCATGCTGTTCATCACATTATGGATTTGCTTCTTTTTTTATTAACATCTCAGAGATCCTTCTCTCTACATATAGATCCGTCTTATTTGTGTCTTATTATTTTCAGTGGCTGCCTGTTATTGAAGTTACATTATTATCTTATAATTTTGTTTAAACTATACCCATTGTTTATTTAATCTCTCTCTATTAGTGGACATTTAAGTTCTTTCCAATACTTTTAAAAGTTAACACCACTGCAAGAAATATCCTTTTACATATGCCATTTGTCATCATGTATATCTGTTGCATAAATACTAGGATTGAGTCAGAGGATGTGTATAACTAAAGTTTTGGTAGTCACTGTCAATGTGTCTTCTACGAAGGCAGGCTAGCCAAATTCCCACCACAATCCTTGTTTTCCCTTACCTTGTTCACACAGCTTATATTTAATTTTTTTTTCCTTTCAGCCAATCTATTAGGTGAAAACCAGTATCTCCTTGTATTTGGGTTTGTGTTTCTCTTAATATAAGTGAGTTGAGTATCTTTTTGCATATTTAGAAGAAAGGCTGGTCTTAAACAGGGCACTATCTACTATGTAAAGGAGTAGAATGTTGGGAGTTTTATCAGGCGAGTTAAGACCAGAGTGGGGTGCATTTTCATAGGGAAAAGAGAATCTGGGCAAGTCCTGAGCTGGCCCTAAAAAGAAGACCTCAGCATCACCCTGCAACCCCTCTACTCAGGCCTATACTATGCAGGGACCCTGTCCCCTCTGCAGATCTCATAGGAGCCCTCCCCATCAAACCAAGATCAGATCAGACACCACTTAGGACCAAAATGTACCAAATGCCTCTCATCTTCATAATCCTCAGCACTGCTCTGGCCTATTACCCTGCTCAACTTTTTCCCTAGCACTTTTTAGACTAACTCTATCCCATAGAAATATAATTAAAGCTACATATGAAACTTAAAATTTTCTAGGAGCTACATTTTAAAAAAATGTAGAAACAGTCATAATTGCTTGAAATAATATTTTCATTGAATATAATATATCCAAAGCATTATCAACATGTAATCAATATGAAAAATTATTGATATTTTACATTCTTCTTTTTGGATTAAGTCTTTGTAATCCAGTGTGTATTTAAACTCACACCACATCTTATTTGGGACTAGCCACATTTCAAGGGCTCAATAGCAGCATGTGACTTGACCAGCATTGTCAAACAGAACTTTATGCAATAATAGAAATGTTAAATTCTTGTTCGCATAAATACCCTTTACCCTCCTATATAGTCTGCTCGTTCCCCAAAGCCCTTTTTTCCTTTTCCTGCATCAATGATATCCAGACCCTCCAAGGTCACTGTACCACCTTGGGCATTTCTAGCAGAGGCCACTTACTCTTCTGTCTCCCAAACCACCAGAACCAGTTCCTCATACAAGCTTCACTCCAGATCTCTGCTGTCCAATATGATAAACATAAATAGACATGTGGCTACTTAAATTTAAATTAAGTAATTTCATTTTCTCAGTTGTACTAACCACATTTCAAGTGCTCAGTAGCCACATGTGGCCAGTAGTCATTGTGTTGCACAGCAGAGACCTAGACTATTTCTCCTCATCCATCGGATAAAGCCCCCTCTCCTTGGAGACTTCTGTCATGTGGTTCTAGAACCTCCAGCCATGCCCTCAGGGAAGCCATGGAACTGCCTTTCCTGATTAAGACATTTTGAGGGTTCTTCTCATTCTTCATAGAGTTCAGAATGCCCCATGGTGCTCTACCCCAGCTCCCAATATTACATGGGCTTCATAGCATCTGTGTACCTCGAGGTAATAGCTTTGTTGAACGTTTCTTATACTCCCTTAACTCCAACCTCACCTTCACTCCATTGCAGTCACCTACTCCCAGAACCTGTATCACCTAGCACTATTCTATCCCAGGAATCTTTTTGATTCCTCTATTTATAATTAGTGAACAAGTGATACATATGACACTTTTCCTGGAAAACAACAACAACTGAACCATACAGCTAAAGGGAAAGTCCCCACTGGCTGGTCCACTCCTGATTTCAGGCTCCTTCTTAAGCCTTTCTCCCAACCTCCTCTCTCTTGCATTTCTAAACCTTGGTAAGTGTGTGCATACTGTTCTACAACTTGCTTGTGTTTCTTAATAATAAGTCTTGTGGACCTTTTCATGTCGGAACACATAGATACACATTTTCCTTGCTATATGCATGTGAGGGCGGGGAGAGGTAATATATTCACACAATTAAAGCCCAAGAAGTACAAAAAATATATACAATGAAGTTTCCCTCCCCATTCTTGTCCTTTATCTATACCATTCCTATGCCAGTTTCATAGATAACCACTTCTGTTAGTTTCTTATTACAACTATCTATTGTTCATGCATAGCAAATATCAATATGGAATCTTATTTCTTCCCAATTTACTCCCATTTGATGCATATTTTATACATTGCTCTGTACCATGAAGTGCCATTCCATATCAGAACATAGCACTTTTATTCTATTTTCCATGCTGTGGTATTAGTCTATTGCATGGCTATACCATAACTTAATCAGGTCCCATTGATGGGGTCTTGGATTGTTTTCAATGTTTACTATTACAAACAGTGCTACAATAAAGAACTTCATACTCATGTCACTTTCCATGTGTGGAAATATATCTGTAGGATGAATTGAGTTTCCAAAAGGGAAATTGCACAAGTGGTATTTGAATTGCTAATTTTGATAAATATAGCTAAATTGCCTTCCACAGACACTATAACAACTCATACTCCCATCAGTGCACAGCTCAGCGTTTTTAACTGCTGCATAATATTTCAAAGCACAGAGGCTATACATCATAGTGTTAGGTCCTGCCTACTGATGCAGGACATTATGTTGTTTTCAATGATTATATTACAAAAATGCTGCAATAAACATCCTTGCATATGCTTCTTTGAACATGGGTGTGTGTGTGTGTGTGTGTGTGTGTGTGTATATGAACATATATAGAGAGAGAGTAATTAAAGAAAATACAGACCAAAAGAAGCAGTTGTGTCAAGGCTCCAAGGTGGAATAGAGTTCAGAGTGATGAGAAGTAGAAAGAGAGCCTGTGTAATTGGCAAGGGCCAGGGTGGAGACCTCAGGGCAGATGCGGGCAGCAGCTGTAACAGGGCCATGGAAGCCGTTGGTAAGGCTTTGGATTTTATTCTGACATCAAGATGATATGACGAACATTTTAAAAGCTTATTCTGGCTGCTGCATGGAAAATGGTATTAAGGGAAAGAGTAGTAGCAAGAGACCAGACAACGATGAACGTAAGAATGGGCACCAGAGCCCTGGCCGAAGTGAATGGAATAAATCCTTAGCAAGTTGCAACAAATGGGAAGTAAATGGAATAGGAAGTGTCCTGCTCCCAACATCGGAATCTCTAAAGTGTGATGAGGGACACATGGAGCCGCAAAGCAGCCACAACTTCTGCCCTCAAGGAGCTTATTCTTATGGAGATTAAGCAGATAATTTCAGGTGTGGACAACAGTCTACACACAGTGTGACAGAAAATAGAGCACAGGCTTTGAAAGTCAGTTGACTCTGTATTCAGTGGAAATTCTGCTCTCCCACTTATTAGCTGTTATTTTGTTAAAGTCTCTCTCTCTCATCTGATTTCTTCATCTCTAAGGCTTAGTGCAAGGATTAAATGAGATCAGTTTTGAAAGGCATCTAACATTGGTAAAAAGTAGGTACCAATTATATCTGGTGAATGAATGGAAAAAAACATTCCCCTTTCTCTGCCATCTGTCTTCCTGTGCCCCTGCTGGCCTTTCCAGGCAATCATCTTGGTCCTAAATTCCTGCCGTCCCCTCCAACTACAGAATGTGCTTTTCCAATGGAGTCAACCCAGCTCATTAACTCTTTGCACATGGTTTTGTCAGAATCATAAATTGCCAAGTAATGCAAATGCCAAGAATTGGGTTTATTCTTTTTCCAAAATTATTCTGTTTAAAAATAAGTAAGATATTTCTCCCTCTCCTTCCTTTTACTATCAGAGGGTTTAAAGTATACTAGAAATAATAGATGGAGGAATTAATTTATTTGGTTAATGGATACCAAATTATTATAGTTAAGTTTATTGTTTTAAACCACAGCTCCATGGGGACATTAATAAATGTGATTGCTTTTACTAGAATATTCGTTAATCCTGTGGTTTAGTGCAGATAATGGAACATGCTGTTCCAGTGACTTTTAATGAGCATACTATACTGTCTAGCAGAAAAGCAAAGAAGGTGCTTTTACAAATGTGTACATGTTAAAAAGACAAAGGCAGTTTTTAAATTTCCTTATACTCTCAAAACATATCAGAGTTGCTCTTAAATATAATTTCTTGCTCCTGTAACTTTTTCTCTACAGATCTTTTTCAAATTTAAAATAGAAATCTACGAAATATTGCTTTTAAATTCTGAAACAATAGGAGTTATTCCTGGCTATTGGAGTTTTAAAGACTTTTTTGGCTCGAAGGCCATGCTTAAGATGATTTGTTCTGGCAGTTACAGGGTTTTGCCTTCTTTGTGAGTAAATAATTGTAAACCCACGAAGTAACAAGATGATGATAGATATAGTACCTTGTTAATCCAGGTCATATCCACAGTTGCAAAATGAAATGATGTTACTTACAAAATCATTGGAGCTTTCCACTCAAGGAAAATAGATTGCCAAGATGTCAAATCAAACATTAAGTCTTGTGTGTTCCCTTTCATGCCTCCACTGTCCTCATACCAATCTTTATAAATCAACGCATGCATATGCAAGGCAGTTTCTGTCCCTATTTCTTGTTTGACAACATGAAATTCAAAGCCCCTGGTTCAAGAAAGTGGACCACACATACACATTTGCCTCCTCTTGTTCCAGAGACCATCACTGTATACAAAATTTTTAAAAGGTGTGAGAGGGGGGGTTGTAAAATTAAAATGGCAAAGTGAGGGTCGCCTGGGTGGCTTAGTTGGTTAAGCGTCCAACTTTCGCTTAGGTCATGATCTCGCGCTTCGTGGGTTCGAGCCCCGCGTCGGGCTCTGTGCTGACTGCCAGCTCAGAGCCTGGAGTCTATTTCAGAGTCTGTATCTCCCTCTCTCTCTGACCCTCCCCTGCTCATCCTGTTTCTCTCTCTCTCCCCTAGAAATAAATAAAAATATTTTTTAAAAAATTTTAATAAAAAAATAAAATGGCAAAGTGAACAGGTGAGGAAGTCACTAATAATCATTGCTGGAAGACAAGTCAGATGAAACAGAGCAAATAAAGACAAAACCCAAGATACAGCAGCTAGGAGGAGGCATTCATATACTGAGAGAGCTCCCCAGCAATGATGTTTAATGAAAATATCACATGTAAATGGCTTAGCACATTGTAAGTGCTCAATAAATGTTAGCTATTATGGCATTACTCCAGAACTTGCTTTTGTTAGTCCAGATTAATACATCTACATGTAACTTATTATTTTGTAGAAGTATATAATCTTCTATAACTTATTCATCCATTTTCTCATTTCAGAAACTTTCATGTATTGCAGTATAGGCCTATCTGAAGAAGCAAGGAAGGTCTCAAACACACAACTTAACCTTACCCCTAAAGGAGCTAGAGAACGAACAGTAAATAAAGCCTAAAGCCAGCATAAGAATGAAAATAATAAAGATTAGAGCAGAAATAAATGATATAGAGACAAAGGAAAAAACATAGAACAGATAAATGAAATTAAGAGTTGGTTCTTTAAAGAATTAAAAAAACAACACCTGACAACCCCCTAGCCAAATTTATCAAAAACAAAAGACAAAGGACCCAAATAGATAAAATCACAAATGAAAGATGAGAGATCACAACCAACACCACAGAAATACAAGGAATATTATGAAAAATTATATGCCAACGACAGGCAATCTGGAAGAAAAGAACAAATTCCTAGAAACTTAACTACCAAAACTGAAACAGGAAGAAATAGAAAATTTGAAAAGACCCATACAGCAAAGAAATTCAATCAGTAATGAAAAATCTCCCAACAAATGAGAGTCCTGGGCCACTTCCCAGGGCTTCCAAGCCCAATTCCTTGGGCTTGCCATGGGAATTCTACTAGACATTTAAAGAAGAGTTAAAACCCATTCTTCTCAAAAAATAGAAATGGAAGGAAAGTTCCAAACTCATTCTATGAAGCCAGAATTACCTTGATTCCAGCACCAAAGACTCCACTAAAAAGGAGACTTACAGGCCAATATCCCTGATGAACATGGATGCAAAAATTCTCAATAAAATACCGGCAAATCAAATTTAACAGTACATTAAAAGTATTATTCACAATGATCAAGTGGAATTTATTCCTGGGCTGCAGGGCTGGTTCAATGTTCACAAATCAATCAATGTGATACACCATATTAATAAAAGAAAGGATAAGAACCATGTGATCCTGTCAACAGATGCAGAAAAAGCATTTGCAAAATATAGCATCCATTCTTGATAAAAATCATCAACAAAGTAGGGATAGAGCCTCAACATTGTAAAGGCCATATATGAAAGTCCCACAGCTAATATTATGCCCAGTGAGGAAAAACTGAGAGCCTTTCCCTTATGATTAGGAACAAGACAAGGATGTCCACTCACACCGTTGCTATTTAACATAGTACTGGAAGTCTTAGTCTCAGGATTCAGGCAACAAAAAGAAATAAAAGACATCCAAACCAGCAAGGAAGAAGCCAAACTGTCATTATTTGCAGATGATGATACTCTATGTAGAAAACCTGAAAGACTCCACCAAAAAATTGCTAGAATTAATACATGAATTCAGCAAAGCTGCAGGATATAAAATCAACATGCAGAAATCTATGGCATTTCTATATACCAATAATGAAGCAGCAAAAAAAGAAATCAAGAAATCGATCCATTTGCAATTGCGCCCAAAACAAACAATAAGATACCTAGGAATAAACCTAAATAAAAAGGTAGAAGATCTGTATTCTGAAAACTATAGAACACTTATGAAAGAAATTGAAGAGGAGACAAGGAAATGGAAAAGCATTCCATGCTCATGGATTGGAAGAACATTATTAAAATGTCTCTCCTACCCAAAGCAATCTACACATTGAATGCAATACCTATCAAAATACCACCAGCATTCTTCACAGAGCTAGAACAAACAATCCTAAAATTTGTCTGGAACCACAAAAGACCCCAAAGAGCCAAAGCAATTCCGAAAAAGAAAAACAAAACTGGAGGCATCACAATTCTATATTTCAAGCTATATCACAAAGCTGTAGTCATTAAAACAGTATGGTACTGGCACAAAAAACAGACACATAGATCCATGGAACAGAATAGAAAACCAAGAAATGGACCCATAACTATATGGATTACTAATATATGACAAAGGAAAAAATATCCAAAGTGGGGTGGAGGAGAACTGTTTCTTCAACAAACAGTGTTGGGAAAAGTGGACAAACAGTGTTGGGAAAACTGGACAACAACATGCAGAGTAAAACTGGACCACTTTTTTTTTTTTAATATAACTAATGATCAAGTTAGCGAACATACAGTGTATACAGTGTGCTCTTGGCTTCAGGAATAGATTCCCATGATTCATTGCTTACATACAACACCCAGTGCTCATCCCAATAAATGCCCTCTTATTGCTGTGGCTGAGGTTAAAGAGGTTGTTGCCTTTTTTCTTCAAAATGGGTTCTCCTGTCTCACATTTAGGTCTTTCATCCATTTCGAGTTTATTTTTATGTATGGTGTAAGCAAATGGTCCAGTTTCATTCTTCTGCATGTTGCTGTCCAGTTCTCCCAGCACCATTTGCTAAAGAGACTATCTTTTTCTATTGGATACTCTTTCCTGCTCTGTCAAAGATTAGTTGGACATACATTTGTGAGTCCAATTCTGGGTTCTCTATTCCATTCCATTGGTCTTTGTGCCTGTTTTTGTGAAAACCGGACCATTTTCTTACATCATACACAAAAATACATTCAAAATGGATTAAAGACGGGGCACCTGACTGGCTCAGTCAGGAGAGCACCTGACTCTTCATCTTGGGGTTGTGAGTTCAAGCCCTGCATTGAGTGCAGAGATTACTTAAAAAACAAAAAACAAAACAAACCCAAAATGGATTAAAGACCTAAATGTGAGATTTGAAACCATAAAAATCCTAGAGAAGAACACAGGCAGCAACCTCTTTGACCTTGGCCATAGCAACTTCTTACCAGACACATCACTAGAGGCAAGGGAAACAAAAGCAAAAATAAACTATTGGGACTTCATCAAGATAAAAAGCTTCTGCACAGCAAAAGAAACAATCAATAAAACTAAAAGGCAACCTATGGAACAGGAGAAGATATCTGCAAATGATATATCTGATAAAGAGTATCCAACATCTATAAAGAACTTATCAAACTCAACACCCAAAATACAAATAACTCAGTTAGGAAATAGGCAGAAGACATGAATGGACACTTTTCCAAAGAAGACATCCAGATAACTAACAGACACATGAAAAGATGATCAACGTCACTTATCATCAAGGAAATACAAATCAAAACCACCACTTCACACCTGTCAGAATAGCTAAAATTAACAACAGAAGAAACATCAGGTGTTGGTGAGGATGTGGAGAAAGGGGAACCCTCTTACACTATCCATGGAAATTCAAACTCTGGAAAACAGTGTGAAGTTTCCTCAAAAAACTAAAAATAGAACTACCTTACAATCTAGCAATTGCACTACAGGTATTGACTCAAAGGATACAAAAGTGCAAATTCCAAGGGGTACACATACCCCAATATTTATAGCAGCATTATCAACATAGGCAAACTGTGGAGACAGCCCAAATGTCCATTGACTGATGAATGAATAAATAAGATGTGGTATATATATACAATGGAATATTACTCAGCCATCAAAAAGAATGAAATCTTGCCATTTGCAAGGACGTGCGGTAGAGCTAGGATATATTATACTAAACGAAATAAGCCAGTCGGAGAAAGACAAATGCCATATGATTTCATTCATATCTGGAATTTAAGAAACAAAACAGATGAACATATGGGAAGAGGGGGGAAGAGGAGAGAGGGAAACAAATCACAACTGACTCTTAACAATAGAGAATAAACTGGGGGGGGGGGTGGAACGATGTGGGTGGGAGATGAGCTAGATGGATGGTATTAAGGAGAGCACTTGTGATGAGCACTGCTTATTGTATGTAAGTGATGAGTCACTGAATTCTACTCCTGAATCCAAGATTGCACTGTATGTTAACTAACTAAAATTTACATGAAAATTTTTTAAAAAAGAAAAGAAACCTTCAGATTATTTTCAGGTTTTCTGTGGGGTTTTTTGATTGAGTGGTCTACCAAAAAATGATGCAACAAATTTCCTTATACACCTATCCTTTAATTATTGGAGTTTTTATTTCTATATGCTAAATTTCAAAAGTGACTTGGCTGGATTAAAAGGAAAATGCAAGTTTAATTTTAATTGATTAACCAGCTGATTGAAGTTTTTTAAGGATTGTAGCAGATGAACTCTGGCCAGCAATGCTAGGGACCTGCCTATTTCTTTTTTTTTTTTTAATTTTATTTATTTTCTGAGAGAGAGAGAGAGAGAGAGAGAGAGAGAGACAGCATGAGCAGGGGAGGATCAGAGAGAGAGGGAGACACAGAATCTGAAGCAGGCTCCAGACTCTGAGCTAGCTGTCAGCACAGAGCCAAACGTGGGGCTCGAACCCACGAACCGTGAGATCATGACCTGAGCCGAAGTTGGACGCTTAACTGACTGAGCCACGCAGGCGCCCCGGGACCTGCCTATTTCTTTATTCTTCAGCCAGAGTTGGATGTTATCAGTCTTATAAATCAATAAATTTATAAATTGTTGTCAGTCTGATGAATTAAGAAAAGGATAGTTCTCTACTATTGTAATTTGCTTTTCCCTGGCCTAGTATACTTGAACATCTTTTTATATGCCTTTCAGCTATTTGAAGTTCTTCATTTGTGAACTAGTTATTCATATTCTCTGTCCATTTTTCTTTTTCTATCTGTTATCAAATTGTAAGAGTTCTGTGTATTTAAAGACATTAATTTCTTGTCTGTTGTATATTGACTTGATTACCATTGTTTGCTAGGCAGAAGTTTTTAATTTTTATGTTGTTGAACTCCCCAGACTTTTCTTTTACGGTTGCTGGGTTTCTTTTCCTGCTATAGGCTAGGTCTCCCTCAAACTGAGATTATACAAATATTCTACTATATTTTCTTATGTTATTTTTACCATGTTAGGTTTTAAATTTAGTTCTTTAATCCATATGGGAATTATTTTTATTTTTATGACATTCTCATTTTTTTAATTTAAAATTTTTTTATGTTTTAATTTTAATCCCAGTTAGTTAATATACAGTGTTATATTAGTTTCAGGTGTACAATACTCAACACTTCCATATGTCACCCTCTGCTTATCACAAGTGCAATCCTTAATCCCCATCACGCATTTCACCCATCCCCCCATTCACCTCCCCTCTGGTAACCACCGGTTTGTTCTCCATAATTAAAGTCCGTTTCTTGGTTTGTCTCCCTCTCTCATTTTTTTTCCCTTTGCTTGTTTTGTTTCTTAAATTCCACACATGAGTTAAATTGTATGGTATTTGTCTTTCTCTGAGTGACCTATTTTGTTTAGCATTATACTCTTCAGTTCCATCCATGTAGTTGCAAACAGCAAGATTTTATTCATTTTTATGGCTGAGTTAGATATATGTGTGTATACATATATATGCATATATATTATGTATATATATTTATGTGTGTATACACACACACACACATACACACACACACACATACACACATAAAATCATCTCTTCTTTATCCATTCATCTGTTGATGAATACTTAGGCTGCTGCCATATCTTGGCTATTATAAATAATGCTACTATGAACATAGGGGTGCATGTATCCCTTTGAATTAGTGTTCTTATATTCTTTTGGTAAATACACAGTAGTGCAATTGCTGGATTATAAGGTAGTTCTATTTTTAACTTTTTGAAAAATCTCCATACTGTTTTCCACAGTGGCTATGCCAGTTTGCATTCCCACCAGCAGTGCACAAGTGCTCCTTTTTCTCGACATCCTTGCCAACATCTGTTGTTTCTTGTGTTGTTAATTTAGTCACTGACCAGTGTGAGGTGATATCTCATTATAGTTTTTATTTGCATTTCCATGATGATCAGTGATATTAAGCTTCTTTTCATGTGTTTGTTGGCCATCTATATGTCTTCCTTGGAGAAATGTCTCTTCATATCTTCTGTCCAGTTTTTAATTATATTTTTGTTTTCTGGGTATTGAGTTGCCTAAGTTCTTTATATATTTTGGATATTGACCCTTTATCAGATATGTCATTTGCAAAAATCTTCTGCCATTCCATTGGTTGCCTTTTAGTTTTATGGACTGTTTCCTTGATGTCCCGAAGCTTTTTATTTTGATGTAATCCCAATAGTTTACTTTTGCTTTTGTTTCCCTTTCCTCAGGAGACATCTATAAAAATGTTGCTACAGCTAATGTCAAAGAAGTTGCTACCTGTGTTCTAGAATTTTTATGGTTTCAAATCTCACATTTAGGCCTTGAATCCATTTTGAATTTATTTTTGTGTATGGTATAAGAAAGTGGTCCAGTTTCATTCTTCTGCATGTTGCTGTCCATTTTTCCCAACACCATTTGTAGAAGAGACTGTCCTTTTCCCATTTGATACTCTTTCCTGCTTTGTTGCAGATTAATTGACCAAATACTTGTGGGTTTATTTCTGGGTTTTCTATTCTGTTCCATTGATCTATGCGTCTATTTTTGTGCCAGTACCATACTGTTTTGATTATTACAGATTTGTAGTATGACTTGAAGTCTGGAATTGTGATGCCTCCAGCTTTGCTTTCTTTTTCAAGATTGCTTTGGCTATTTGGGGTCTTTTGTAGTTCCAGACAAATTTTAGGATTCTTTGTTCTAGTTCTGTGAAAAGTGATGTTGGTATTTTGATGAGAGTTGCAATAAATGTGTAGATTGCTTTGGGTAGTATAGACATTTTAACAATATTTGTTCTTCCAATCTACGAGCATGGACTGTCTTTCCACTTCTTTGTGTTGTCTTCAATTTCTTTCATCAATGTTTTATAGTTTTTAGCATACATGTCTTTCACCTCTTCTGTTAGGTTTATTGCTAGCTATCTTATTGTTTTGGGTGCAATTATAAATTAGGTTGTTTTCTTAATTTATTTTTCTGCTACTTCATTATCAATATATAGAAATGTAACAGATTTCTGTACATTGATTTTATACCCTGCAACTTTACTGAATTTGTTTACCAGTTCTAGCAGTTTTGGTGAAGTCTTTCAGGTTTTCTGTATATATAGTAACATGTCATCTGCAAAGAGGGAAAGTTTTACCTCTCCTTACAGATTCGGATTTCTTTTATTTCTTTTTGTTGTCTAATTGCTTGGGATTTATGTTTACACAGTGTGAAGAAATAATAAGAGTAACAATAACAGAATTTAATGAGCAATTTCTATAAGCCAGATGCTCTGTAAGGACTTTGTACATTTTACATAGATAAGAAAATTGAGGAGTAGAAAAGTTAAGGAGCCAGTCAAGTTCATATGGCTACTAAACCATAAAGAAGTTAAGCAATCTCACATAGGACCTTATCTGCTAAATATCCATATGAACAGCTAATTATGCCAACCCTATTTAATAAACATACTTTCCCACTTAATAGAAAAAAATTTCATGATACAAGTTTTCAAATACAGTAGATCTATGTCTGGATTCTATTTTGGTTTTATCACTTATTGTTTTGAGTTTAGTAGTTTATAGTAAGTTTTGTTCTCTCTCTCTGATATAGAGGCAAGTGCTCCCTCACTATTCCAAATTTATCCATAAATTTTAAAATATTTTTATTCCATACAAACATTTAAATCATTTGTCCAATTTCAAAGGAAATATATCTTCACATTTTGATTTGGATTGCATTAAAAGTGCATATTAATTTAGGAACTCATATTAAATCTCTCTACCCATGAATATGCTGTAATGCTCTGTTTATTTAGGTACTTCTACAAAACATTAGACTTTTTAAAAACACCATTCTTGTACCTTTATTATTGAATCTGTTCTAAGTTATTTTATAATTTTTGTCACTAGTGTGAATGGGATATTTTTTTCCCCATTTCTAACAGGTAGTTGCTAATATGAAAGAAACCAATGATTTGGGCATATTTATCTGGTACTCAGCAATTGAGCTAAAATCTCTAATTGTTCTAATTGTTTTTTAACTGAGTCTTGCACTTTCTAGTATAAAGTCACACCACTGTACAACAATGTATCCTCTTTTCCAATATTTATACCACTTGTTAAATTTATGAAGCAAGAGTCTTATTACATTAGCTAAAACTTTAAAAAAAAATGGGAACTCCTGGGTGACCCAATCAGTTGAGCATCTAACTCTTGATTTTGGCTCAGGTCATGATCCCAGGGTCATGGGATCAAGCCCTGAGTCTGGCTCTGTGCTAAGCATGGAGCCTGATTAAGATTCTCTCCCTCTCTCTCTCTCTCTCTCTCTCTGTCTCACCCTCTCCCTGCTCATGCTCTCTTTCTCTCACTAAATATATATATATAGTGGTGACAGTGGATATCTCAGTTCTGTCCCTGACTTTAATGGCTGTAGCTTTAATTTTTCACTCAATAATATGATGTTACTGATTGCAGTCCTTAGTCTTTAGCAGGTTTAGGTAGTTTCCTTCTGTTCTTATGACATTTGGAATTTTTATTAGAAAACCTAGTTAACTTTATCATAAAATTTTTAAAATTTATTACTATATCACATAATTTTTAACCTTTGATGTGCTAAAATTCTAGACAATGTTGATATATTTCCTAATGTTATAAAACATAACAATTCTGGTATAAACACTACATGATCATTCCTATGCTTCTCAAACTATTCCATACCAGGGAAAAAGATAAAAAGCACTTCAGTTCACTTTAGTATGATGTTACCTTACCCTTAATACGAAAACCCACTACAAAATATATAACACAAAGATTACAGAACACTCTTATTTAAAAAGATAGAGATAAATAATTCTAAATAACATGTTAGCAAATCTAGCAGTGTGCTAAAAGAATGATAGCAAATGATATGAGGGTATAATTAGAAGTCCTAAGAGTTTCAACAACAACAAAAATACTAAAGGAATTTGAAAAAATGGCTAGACATCAAAAACAATAATATCAAACATTAATAACAGCTTTTCTACACACTCAAAACAACCAGTAAGAATTGAAAATGAAAGAAAAGCATCCTACTCATACCATAGTTCTATTTTTTTAACAGAATTTTTGGAAAAAAATTATTTTCTTTTTAAAAAATGTTTATTTATTTTTTAGAGAGAGGGAGAGAGAGTGCACATGACCAGGGGAGGAGCAGAGAGAAGAGGGGGAAGGAAGATCCAAAGTGGGCTCTGTGCTGATAGCAGCGAGCCTGACATGGGGCTCAAAGTCATCAACTGCCAGATCATGACCTGTGCCGAAGTCGGATGCTCAACTTATTGAGCCACCCAGGCACCCCAAAAAAATTGTTTTCCGTGTTATTTGGGGGTTTGTGAAACATAATCTTGAAGATGAAAAGTAAACATGGGTGGAACCCTGCATGGTTTCTAATGATTAATTCATGCCAGACCATTTGGAGATAAAGCACCAATGGCTTGGCTGACTCATCAGATCTTCATTCCCTCAAGGAGATGAAGTGCACCAACAAAATTCAAAATAATCTCTAAGTTTCCCTGAAAATTACTGCTTACGTTGTGTTTCACAAGAGAATTTCTAGAACTCATTTCCTTTTGTTTGGGCTGGTCTTTACACGACTGATGTTCACTTTAAGTCAGCTAAGCGTTGTTTGTGTAAAACACAAAATGGTCACATGTAGCATGGACAGAAATCCCCTGGAGAGAGGGCACTGGGTTGTTCCTTTTATTGGAAGTTTCCTATTTCTAGGAATACATGCATTCATTAATGACTATAACCAATAGTTATAGTCAAATGCCAGGTGCTATACCAGGTGCTGGGGGTAGAGTGGCAGGCAGCACAACCAGATAGGTCCCCTCCATCAAGGACCTGACAGACTAGTGGCCTGAGGACAGTGCTCCACAGAAGTTGTGACTGACCCACCACTTTCCTCTAGAACAGGAAAATGGAGAGGAATGGGTGAATGAAGAATTGGTTACCTCCACTTCTAACTGAACAAATTGTGTCTTTTGTCATGAAAAGACCTGACATCAGTACACCACAGTGAATCTTAATGCCACATGTAGGAAAGTCCTTTGCCAGTGCACTAATCTACACTGCTTCCCTCTCCTGCCCCCCCCCCCCCCCCCCGCCCCGCCCCACAATATGTGCTCTCTAAGCCAAAGGGGCAACAGCATCTCCTCTCCGGGGCTGAAGTCAGCCTTGGGGGGACGCCAGCATGTGTCAGCTTGTCCAGCACAGACTCGCGCCTCTAGGATGGCCTTGCTGAAACCTTGATGCACACATGCAGTTCGTGTATGCAAGATCCAGGACAAAGGTGGGGCACATCTCTGTGGAATATGGGGTGCGAGACCCACGTGGGATTTGGGTTGACAAGGTAATGAGTGGAAACATCTCATTTTTTTAAAAAATAAGAAATTTGTTAATCATAACAGGAGCCACCAAACTGTTCATATATTTTGATCTTGTAATTCCATTTTGGGGAATTTATGGCAAGGAAACGATCTAAGAAAAAAAAGTCCCAAGATATTCTCCTAATTGCAATTGGTAATCATGATAAATTCTTAGCATCCCAAATACTGCCAACGGAGAACTATAATATAATCTGGATGAAACATTACAGAGGCATTAAAAACGGAAAGGATGTATACTAAGTTAATTCATGGAAATATCTACATTTAGAACAGAACATAAGATGGAATTCACACATGGATTATAATTATATGAAACATCTGTAGATATATCAGAGAAGATTAGAAGAGAATTTTTAATATTGCCAATGGCTTAGAATTTAATTAGTTTTTTCCCTAGAATTCTCTATTTAAAAAACAACAACCACCATTCTTTCACGGAAATCAGAACAAACAGCAACTGACATATCAACAGACATGAGTTATTCAGGCCAGGCTTAAAAGGGAAGAGCAGAAGCAGTTGTCTGCATGTTAGGATTTGTCCGTCTGTCCCACCTCCAACCTCCCCAGGTCTGGACCAGAAGACCAGGTTCTGAGACCCCCACCACCTTCTAACAGATCACCCTGATGTCAGCTACTCAGACCTAGGGTACGCATCTCAACTCCTCGGAGTTTCTGGTTGCTGTGCTCTGTCCTTCATCAGTCTAATTAGGTAGCATTACCTGCATACGGCTACCTCCCCTGAGGCTACTTGCCTGCCTGGAACACCATCCTGTCTGTCTCCACGCCTTTTGTGTCCTCCTCACTTGGGCTGCTTCCCAGCACCTTCAGGTGGAGCTGTTCCCTTTTCACTTATCCAACACTGCGTGCAGCTGCATTGGGCCGGATGTCGCCTCCATTACTAAAGTTCATTGCTCTGTAGCTGAATGGCTTTTCATTTTCAAGGATCTCTACTAAAAGATAAATATCCTTGAAAGCTGTACTATCTTAAGCCAGTGCTGTGTAATATTGTGGCTGGGTTTGTTTTTCTCTGAGTAAGTGGGGGGAGGAGACAGGAATAACAAACAACTACCTTTTATGAGCACATTTGTTTGTATCTAGCACTTTTTATACATCAATCTTCACAACAACCTTGCAGGGAAGCATTGTGGTTTCCTTTTGCAAATCAGAAAAGTTAAACAACTTGTCCAAGGTGACACTGCTGATCCATGATAAAGTCGGACTTCAAGCTCTCAGGCCCATTTGACTTGAAAGCCAGGAGCCTTTCAAACACCTCACACTGTGTACCCAAAGTAGTGTCAGAGAAAGCACAGACAGGGCTGAGAGTCAGAATCCCAGCTGTGTGGCCTTGCACAAGATTTACTTCTCTGGATTCTGGTTTCCTTATCTGTAAAATGAGAGAGCCAGACTTAAAAAGCTGCCCACTAGAAAGGAAAAGAAGGGGCTAGGAAAATGGCCAAAAGGGTCTCCAAAGGCCCTCCTTTGCCATTTCACCCCTGAGACCAGGGTAGATTCTGTCGTAGATTCAGGATTCCAAGGCAGCTATCCAACCATTGGGTAGAAGAGGAGAAAGGGCCAAGGGCGGTCACCGCAGTTGAATTTTCCCCAGTTGTCACATGAAGAAACAAACACAGGACTCCTTACACATTTCAAAAGCGAATCCTTTCTGACAGGGAGCTCTAGCTGGCAAGTTTAAGCCCTGTAACATAAATAGTTTCCCATATGATGTGGGGAAAGTCCTGGTGGAGATGTTACTGGCACCACCCTGGGTGCAGGATTAGCAGTGAGGAGGTGCTCTTGGGACAGATTCTGAATTTGCAGAAAGGATTTGGAAGGAAGAAGTACATGCAGATGTAGTTTTTGCACTCAGGGCTAAGTAATAGCATCATCACAGGCTCTGTCATCAAAGAAAACATACAGAATGCCAACAAGAAGAAGCATTACAATTGGAATCCTCCTCCCCCTGAAAATGTCACGCAATTTTTTCCCCAAGAGCTACCACCATTTGCAACCTTCCTGGGCCATCGTATACACATGTATAATCACCCCTCCTGAAAATACAAGGCTATACTTTCCTACGTTTCCTGTGTGTCTTATTGAGCACATCAGTGAAAGCCGACCTCAATCAAGTTAGAAGGAATTTAAAGTTCAGCTTCAACCCATCAGGGATTAATGCTGAACTCCAGTCCCCCTCCACCTCTCATGTGTCCACATCCCAGAGTTTTCCTTTGAGAGCCTCTGCAGCCAGCGTTGGGCTATTCGCCTCAATCTCCGCAGGAGGCTGCAGGAGCTGCCGTGTCCAGAAGCGGGCACACGGAGAAGGCGCTCAACCATTCTGATGGCATGCAGCAAAGCCTGACTGCTGCTCCTGTTCTTCCCAGAGGGAGCTGGCAGCAGGGCCGTGTGTGTGTCAGTGAGACAGGTCACCTGGGTCCCAGTACCCGGAGTGCGGATAGGGCTTCTGTGTAAACCTGTTCCTCTCTGCAGCTGCCTGCTTGGCTGTGCTCTCAGCGGTGGGTCAGAAATTCGTGTGCGGCAGTCTCTAAAGCTCTTATGACATCTGCAAAACTCCCAAGTATTTTTAAACCAGGCTTTCAGGAGGAGGATCTGTTAGGTTCTAAAAGCTCAAGCCGTAACCAAAGAGGGTGTAAATTTTTTATACCTCTACGGCACTATATCCACACTGACATTTGCTTCTCTCTATCTCAGTTAAGGTGAAACCATGGTGAGACATAGTCCCAAACAGTCTCTGCTGAGCTGCAGGGGTGCTAAATGATGCTATTAATAGAAGAGATTTGAGGAATTCTCTTTGATACAAACTACTTTGTTAGAATTGACCTTTAAAATCCAAAGCATTGTAAATCTTTCCTATCATAATAGTCCACGTTATATGTTGTTTCTTTCCCAATAAATTACTCGTCCACCAAGTCAACCTTCTAGAAGCTCAGCCAAGTGGGGGTGGTGGGTGGGGGGCTATGCTTTACTTTTTGGTGTTGTTTTGTTGTTTAAGATCCCTGGGTGATTGATTCTGAAGTGCAGAAACCACTGCCCTGGTCACTGAAGTTCACACCCAACAGCTTTTGTGTTTTCTATTTTTAGCTTAGCTTTTCTAGGTTGTGGAGGCCAGTTAATTAAAGAAAATTCTGCCTGAGCAGAGTCAATACAAATATTCAGAGTTCAGCCTAACTCTGGGAATGGAAAGCCTTGGGGATGGGGTATTTTTTAAACATTCTACAAATGTTTATTAAGTGCCTACTGTGTGCTAGGCACTCTTGATAGGTGCTGGGGATAGAGCGGTGACCAAAGCCCCTGTCCTCACAGAGCTCATATTTCAGTAGGGGAGAAAAAAATGAATAAGTATATATTATGCCATATATCATATAATGTCCAATAATAAAAAAATGAAGACAATAAAGCAGGGTGAGGATGATGGAGCGTGTCATTTTAGATAGGATGGGTGGCAGAGTTTTCTAAGAAGTGGTGATGTTGAGCAGAGAACAGAATGGAGAATGTCAGGATGGGAAGCATCTGAGCAGAGGCAGGCAGAAAGAAACAAGTGCAAGGGCCCAGGGGCAGGTGTCAGCTTACCAGTGAATTGGGAAAAGATATCCCTTCTTCTGAGCAAACAGCCCATCCCTGGGCTCAGAACATGGCCGCCAGATCATCCGCTGCTTATCAGACCTCCCTGCCCCCTCAGCCAGGCCACTATGCAGAGAAGCCCTGTGCTCAGCCACACAAAGCCTCTCCCACTGGTACATGCTTGGGACTTAGAGGGACAGAAGGAAGCCTGATGCAGTTGGAGAAGAGAGAGGATATTATAAGGGAGGACTGTAACTAGCAACCTGAGTCTTAAAAGATTAGTGATTTAGAATAAAAATCCCTTTGGTATGTGAACTAACCACAACTACATGGGATAGGATTTGGGAGCAGCCCTTCCAGGGGCTCCTCTTTATCTCTCTTTGCGGTGATGATTTTCTGCCATCAAGTAGGAGGCTGATGCAGAATTTAAGAACCACATCAGACCTAAAGAAAATACTATTCCAATTTGGAAATTAAAGTTGGCTCTTTCCATGCCCATTTCTTAGAGAGACATTCTCTCCTCCTTCCCCTCTTTTTATTCCTACCTTTATAGCATTTGTATCCTTCTTGCCTTCTTTGAGGAAAGACATTTTGTACAGCAAAGTCAAAAGAGCCTTGGCATAGTGTAATTCACTAATACTCTTTAAATTACATAACAGACAAACAAATAAAATAGACTTTCTTCACTCCTTCCATCTCTAACTCCCTTATGGGAGGCATTTATTTTCTTTCTATTTTATTTCCAAATTGTTTATAAAATGTTTTACAAATCCATCATTTGACAAGCCCATATCCAATTATACTCTATATTATTTTAATTTTTCTAACTATCTGAGAAAAAAAAAGGTGTTGTGTTGACATCTGCTAGACCGGATTACCCTGTCTCCCCTAAGTGGCTATTACAATGAAGTTTGAGGACAGGAGATAAAATGTTTGTACATTGCTGACGGACCTATTAGAAATGTTAATTTGAGAATTTCCAATGCAGTCTGGAGCTGGGAATATGAGATAGAATTGTAGCCTGCAAAGCCATTCCATTCCCACTCCACTTCCTTCTCAACATAGACAGACCCAATTAAATAAGGTTAGTATAACCAGGAAGCCTCCAAAAGACAGGAATATCCATTCAAGTGATTTAAAATGCAAAACAAAAGAAGTTCCATTCTCTCTAGCCCTCAAATATTTTTGTTAATTAAAAGTAAAAGATCATGGGCATTGTTATGGTAAAGAAGACATCAGGGAAGTGTGATGCAAGCCAAGGGACAGGCAACAAATAATGCAGGATTGACAGTTCTCTTTGAGAGGAACAAGTGTGGTTGACTCAAGACTCTTAGTTTTATGCAGTTTGCTTGCCAGATGGTGCTTAACCCTCCCTCCAGCCCTGACCTCCGCAGAGTGGGGATCAAGGCTGGAGTGCAGGTATCTATCTAAGACATTACCCAGAAGTAAAAATACTGAAAGCTTAATGGTGTTTGAAACAGCTTTGAAATGTTCCTTGTTTCAAAATGGCTACATTAAATAAGCAATCACAAAATGGTTGCATTAAAACATTGTAGACACATTTCCCATAGAACTGAAAGCAGGGATGATTCTGACTTTCTTTTGCTGTGCTCCAACTTGCTCCTCTGCTCTTCCATGCTCTGTGCATCTAGTACCAGTTTTGTACATAGGTGATGTTTACTACTGCTGGTCAAATATATTCAGGAATGTCTCCAGAATGCTCACTGTAGATTTATTCAATAATCCCTCTGCAGTACTGGGAAGTCTCTCTAGACAGTGAGTTAAGTGTGTGTGAAAATGAGGTACACAGAGTTGAGACTCTTGGGAGGAAGGAGGGAGTTTGGAGGAGCCTTGCAGGGATCAATAATAAAGCAAAACTAATGTATTTGACCATGGAAATCTCAGAACACAAGGCTCAAAGGAAACGTGCCAGTGGGTGATCATGAGAATAACTATGTTCCTAGAAAATGCTCCTTGTTCACTTTTTAGAAATGAATTAAGTATGCTGAAAAGATTCTGTTGATAACTCCATATTATATACTGTATTCTTACAATAAAGTAAGCTAAAGAAAATATTATTAAGAAAATCATAAGAGAAATACATTCACAGTTCTAAACTGTATCCCAAAAAATCCACATATAAGTGGACCCACATAGTTTAATTCTTGTGGTTTTCACATGAATGGGGCACAAGACTGGACATAAGATCACTGAAATTCTCTCTCTTCCTCACTCCCCTCCCCCATATATATGTGTTTGTGATACCCTTCAATTAGTTTAGTGTTTGGCACCTGGAAAATTTTGCTGATAAATATTTTCAACAGAAAGAGATTGTACCTCAAAGAAAAGAAAACTCATTACATTAAAAAACTAAATGTACACATATATGAAAAGATGCTCAATATCACTTATCATCAGGGAAATGCAAATCAAAATGACAATGAGATATCATCTCACACCTGTTATCAAAATGACAAGAAATAACAAATAATGGTGAGGTTGTGGAGAAAAAGGAACCCTCACATACTGTTGGTGGGAATGTAAATTGGTGCAACCACTAGGGAAAACAATATGGAAGTTCCTCAAAAAATTAAAAATAGAAATGCCCTATGTTTCTGTACATTTATCTGAAGAAAACAAAAACACTAACTTGATAAGATATCTGCACTCCCATATTCATTGCAGCATTATTTATAGTACCCAAGACATGGAAACAACCTAAGTGTCTATTGACGGATGAATGGATAAATAAATGTGGTATATACATGCAATGTACTACTAGTCAGCCATAAAAAAGAATGAAATCCTGCCATTTACAACAAGATGAATAGAACTTAAGGGCATTATGCTGAGTGAAATAAGACAGAGAAAGGCAAATACAATAAGCCCTCACTTAACGTGTGGAATTTAAAACCAAACCAAACCAAACAAAAGCCAAGCTCACAGATACAAAGAACAAATTAGTGGTTGACAGAGGCAGGAGGCGTAGGGTAGGCAAAATGGGCAAGAGGGTCAAAGGTACAAACTTTCAGTTATAAAATAAATAAGTCATGGAGATTTAATATACAGTATGGTAACTGTAGTTAATACTATATTGCATATCTGCAAGTTTCTTAGTTAGTCAATCTTAAAAGTCCTCATCACAAGAAAAAAACACAACTTTTTATAACTATGTATGGTGACAAATGTTAAGTAGATTTATTTCCCAGTATGTACAAATAATGAATCATTATATTTTACACCTGAAATGAATATGTCAATTTTACCTCAATAAAAATTTTGTTTTAGTTTTTAAGAGGAACAAAACCAAAATGGAACTAATGGCAAGTGAGCTCAAAACCCAGAGCCCAATAATTGAGATGCCTTCCCCTTGATGTTAAGTATGCAGTGATATAGCAGAGTATTTTCCTTTCCACATTAATCTATTGCTATAATCAGTAATATTGTGCTATATGCAGGGATCATCTCTGAATCATGGAATTGGTTATTTGCCTCTTTGTAGAGATCTAAGGTATGGCAAGCCCCTTGGTAACATCAGATATTATTTGTTTACAGGAAAATGCTCTTTATATGAAATGTACCTTCCAGCCATGCCTGATCAATATCCAGCTGTCACATACTGCATGCACACATGCTTTATTTGGCATCATTCTTTTCAGAGACTTTCTAACCAGATCCAATTGGTAACCACATTCAATAATAATTATGGTTGAGCTTTGAGCCAAGATGCAACTGTGGTTTATTCTCACCAGTTGTGCTCATTTAATTATTTGCTAAGTTTTCCAACAACAAATTTAAAAAAACTGAAAACTTGGAAGAAGAGGCTATATGAAGTAATAAGTCACCTTTACTGGAGACGTTCAAGGCTAGCTATACAATAACCTCTCAGGAAGAGGTACCCTATAGAGGAAAGAGTGGGTAGTTTGAATTAGTAAAGTATGACTCTGGCTTTGCTACCCAGCTGCTGAACATCTTTGAGCCTCTTGGTTCTTGTCTGAAAATGGGAATAGTTCAGATTCACCTTGCAAGGTGTATTCTCAAAATGAAAGATAATAAAGTGCTTACCGCAGTATCTGAATACTGTATTCAGACTATTATAAATGGGAAGATAATTGGACTAGATGACTCACAGGGTTATGTGACATCTCTATTCTCTGATTCTAGGATTCTAAATTCTAATCTTTTAAAGGCTTACAGTACTGGGGCGCCTGGGTGGTTCAGTCGGTTGAGCTTTTGACTGGCTCAGGTCATGATCTCACGGTTCGTGGGTTCGAGCCCCACATTGGGCTCTGTGCTGACAGTTAGCTCAGAGCCTGGAGCCTGCTTCGGATTCTGTTTCTCCCTCTCTCTCTGACCCTCCCCTGCTCATGCTGCCTCTCTCTCTCTCTCTCTCAGAAATAAATGAAACATTAAAAAAATTTTAAAAATGCTTACAGTACTGAAAATAATTTATCCACCTACAAATATGTGGTGTGTGCTTAGCATGTGCAAAGCACTGTTTCAATTTTTTAAAATGTTTTATTTATTTTGAGAGAGAAAGAGAGAGAGAGAGAGAGAACACGGGAAGGGTCATAGAAAGAGGGAGACACAGAATCCAAAGACAGGCTCCGAGCTAACCATCAGCACGGAGCCCGATGGTGGGCTCGAATCCATGAACCATGAGATCATGACCTGAGCTCAAGTAGGATGCTCAACCAACTGAGCCACCCAGGCGCCCCCAAAGCTCTGTGTTTCAAAAAAACCTGTTCATAAAGAATTAGAAGCAGGAACTCAATGATCTATCTTACACACTTAATAACTGTTTCTAAAGTAAAATTAATGAATGCTACCTAAAAGACCCTATAAAAAGCAAGTCAACAGCCCATGATAGTCTCTTACCCAAAGGATAACTCTGAATTTGGATGAATAGAACATGTATATATAATTCCTTTGTAGAAAGACAAGGAACTAAGAAGAGCAGAATTAGGAGAAATAACCCTCAAATGGAGACTGCCATCCTAGCTCAGGAAAGCTGTGAGAGGGCTGAAAGAAGGCTTGGGAAGGTCTGGTCACAGCTTAGGGGCTGTTGGGTGACAGATGGAGACCTCCAAACATCCTTTTCAGTGACCTGAGAAGCAGGAAAGGGGAGTCCATCCTGGACCTGGGAGAATGGATGGAAGCCAGTTAGACAAACAAGAGGCATGGATGGACTGTACAACATGGAGTCAATAGCATGGATGGCATACCCTTACCAGCCAAAGTGTCTTGACCTGCCCACCTGCCCCCACATGTTATTTACAAATTATTTACATGTACAACATAGTAAATATATCATAAAACCTTCACAGAGTATAGACATTGAAAAGGATTTTGAAACAGAAGCTGTAATATTTTATTCTTCACCTTAATCAGTCTTCTTGTGCATCCCACTGTAGTACAAAACAGGTGAACTTGTGGGAGAGAGGGGAGTATGGAGTTGTCACTCTCTGCATAGAAGCTCAAAGGGGAAACACACCCTCTACAAGTCTCCAACCATTTTTCTTCAAAAGAGAACTTTGTCACCATGTCAGTGAACAGGCAGGAATAGTGCCAGATAAGAACTCAGTGTCCCCGCCACTCTCACTCTAGCTTCCAGACTTCTGCCTGGCTTTCAGATTGCACTTTTCTTCCAAGGTTGCTATAGTTACACCTGATGCCACTGCCAGAAGGTTTTCCACCATTAGGAAGTTCGGACTTTAATCTGGCAGTGACTCTATCTGACCTGGAAGAGTTTGGATGATAACACTACGACTGTTTTCAATTTGAGGGAAAGGAAGCACTTTGTTTAGACGGTATCTTATGAGGAGAGAGACTGAACTTCACAGGGTTCTTTATATACAGGGTCCTGGGTGCAATTAAGCACTGGGTCCACAGTGGGTTTTGTTTGGTCAGTTGATTGGTTTTGGCTAAAAATTGGACTGGGAAAAAAATTATTTCCTGCAAAAACAGGTGTATTATTAGTAAATATCATAGCATATGTTTTGTTGTGTTTTTTCCTGCAGGCTTTACAAATAGTTCACTGTGCCTATTAAAGAACATCAAATTTGCTGTGGAATTTTTATATATGCTTCATCTTATGACTGTCGAGAGAAACAAAAATAAACTTATAAATTGGTCTGAAGAAAAACATCACCAAAGCAACCACACGGGGTAAAAAAAAACAATTTGTCCAATTTGCTACAGTTCCCATATATGGTGCATTCTGCAGCGGGTACCCCTGAGCATCCAAATGTACAGATCCTCCACAGAGCTACAAAAACATTTGTGGTCTTGGTTTGACAAGTTTTCAATTGGGAGAACTGGTTGGCTTCTGCCTCTAAACTCCAGCACTGGCATTCCAATGTAATACTTGGTGATTCTTCTCATCAAGAACTTGGTAGTCAGTTCTGGTTACCTTAGAGATGCCTTATCTCCCAGTGAACCTTTAGGGAATGGCAGCCAGCCCACTGCTTCTATCTGTTTAGCCAAGCCCATGGGGCGTGAGAGTGGTTCGCACTGACAAGAGCAGTTAGCTTACTGGAGTTAAACCACAAAACCTAGCCTGGGTAGGGTTTGGGACATACATTTTTATTTATTTATTTATTTTAAATTTTAAATGTTTTATCTATTTCTGAGAGAGAGAGAGAGACAGTGTGAGCCAGGGAGGGTCAGAGAGAGAGGGAGACACAGAATCCGAAACAGGCTCCAGGCCCTGAGCTGTCAGCACAGAGCCCCACTTGGGGCTCGAACCCACAACCTGTAAGATCATGACCTGAGCCGAAGTTGGACACTTAACCGACCGAGCCACTCAGGCGCCACACATTTTTATACCTAAAAAAAAAAAAAAAAACCTTACGGAAAATTATTTCTATAGATTGGTAGTAATCACAGAAAAGTCATTATACTGGGTTTGGTTTGGTTTATTTGCTTTTTAATAAGTTAGGTCAATTTTGCTCTCTCCTTAGATCTTTTACTTGACTTTGTCAAGGTATAGCAAAGAGAGATGTCTGGGTTGGCACCAAAGAGCTTTCATGACACCACTCCATGGCATCAGTTGATCTTGTGCCTCATGTGGAGTGGAAGACGGAAGAGAAAAGAGAAAAGCAGAAATCACAAAGGCTTTCTGAAAGTTAGGTTTCAGATGTTTTGACTTTGTAAAACACTGAGTGTTTTAAAGAATATCATATTTTATTATAGCCAGTCTCACCGCTCTCAGTCATAAAGATAAATATGATTTTCTCTAACTGGAGTTTTTACTCATTCATTTATAGTCAATTCCATTATTTGACTCAGTGTGAACTATTATATTCTCTCCGATTAAGTGAGCTGATTATGCAACTAAAAGGTAGGTAACAGCTTGGGTTGTTTGTGAAATACAAAGAAAGTATGAAAATTTTTTTTCCTACTCTGCCCTAGATTCAAGTTATTCATTCCCAGGATTGATTTATAAATGTCTAAACCCTTTTACAAAGTAGCATGGGTCTTTAGTCCAGATGTTAAAGGAAATTTGCTTAAAACAATAGGAATACAGACAGTGGAAAATAAAAAATACTAAAAACACTAGTTGAGTAACTACAGCAAAATCTCATTTACTTGAAATTCATTAATCAGAAATTGGTGATAGTTCAAGAAAGGCACAAGACCAAAGTGTACCTTTGGCCTAATTGTGTAAGAGTTTGCTAAATCAATTACTAGAGGAAAACATTTTTTGGAGAGAAGGCTGAAGCTTCTATAGAGAATGTTTCTAACACCTTTAAGTAATTTTAGACTTTTAAAACATTGAATGATTTCTCAGTTATAAATAATTCTTATCAATAATTTAAGTCCTTCTTGAGCCACTACTAAGTAAATCTTCCTTGACCTACTTAAAGGATTTGCTGTAGCCATGAAGGTAGCCTTTCATTTATAAAATGAAAATGAAAGCCTTTTCCTAAATCAGATTGTCCTTCCCTACTAGTTTTCTTTGCGCAAAGCAGGTCCTTAGATGTTCTGGTTTAAGTACATGAGATCTAGAAGCAGCTTGCCTGGGTTCAAATATCCCTTTTACCAATTGGGCATGCGATTTACAATCGTGGTGCTTCCATGTCCCAGTCTGCGAAAGGGGGTAAAAACAATACCTAAAAGATTTTAAAACTGTAAAGCACTTAGAACTGTGCCTGGTCCCTTTAAAATGAGCTCTTGTTGCCATAACACTATATTGCAGGTCAGTGATGCAAGTTAGACTCAGTCACACCCCCAGGGCATCACTAAGAGAAACTTGTGTGAAATCGTAAACATTTTATAGCAGACAGACTTTAAAGCCCCCTTTCACAAAGCTCAAGGGCAATTTTTTTTTTTTTTCACACCGCAGTGCATCACAACCGTCTTTCGATTCCTCAGATTTCCTTTCTGCTGGCCTCCATCCACTCAACCTAGCCTGCCAGGTACTTCTGGTTAATTATGCATAAGCTTTCTCCAAGCCACCCCCTCCCAGTCTCTACGAATTCGTCTTAGTTCTCTTTACATTTCGTGCTAGAACGCACCTCCTCCCTGAAGTCCTCCCTCATCAACGCCCTCCGCTACGATGAGCCTTTGATTCGGGCACAGCTCGGCTTGGGAACCCCTTCTCAATAAATTCTTCAGATGCGTAGAGGCTTTCAGAATCGCCTGGTCTTCACCTGAAATTTTTCAATAAAACGTGGAGTTTGAGCAGCCCGCTCTGAGTTGTTGGACTTTGGCTCCAAACCAGACTCCCAGTTAAAGACACAAGAACACGAGGATGGGTGAGCTGCGGTCCCCGAGGGTTGGTGATCACGACCGGAGGCCGGTTTAGGAACGGTTCGTTTGGACAGGACGCGGACGAAGGAAGGGAGGTTAGTGACGCACCTGAATAAGTCCACTAGACGAAAAAGAATAAACTAAGGCTTTTATCGTGTAGATTAGGAGACCCGAGCGCGTCCAGCCGCGCGTGCACACACCACGTACAAGGAAAGAGAGGGGTAGTCTTAGGTATATGACAATGACACGGCTCTGATAGGGACACGGTCTCAAAGGCCCACGATTTCCGGAGCGCCCTTACCCTCGCCACCTCCGAAGATCACTGTTGGCGCATCTCTCCGCCCACCCCAGGCTCTGGAACGCCAGACACCCTCCCCCCAGCCCCGCGGCCGCCGCTCCCCGCCCCCCGCGAACGCGCCTCCCCAGTGTCCTCTGGAACGCCGGAGTGGCTGTCGGGTTTCGAACCCGGGCGTCGACCCTGGCCCTTGGCGCGCTCAGCCGACTCGTTGGCGCAGCCTTTGGCCTCCACATCAATCATTTACAGGCCAGCTCGGGCTACTGCGGCCCGAGGAAGGGGGATGGTACGGAACTCGAGCCAAGGGACAACTCTATCCCCCGAGGCAGCCGCGACACACTAGCCGGGGAGGTCCCCGCCCTCCCTCGGTGCGCCCGTCCCTCCCTCCTTCCAGCGCCTCGGCTCCCACATCCCCGCCTCCCGCTCCGGGGGCGGCGGCTGCGCCCGCACCGCGCGAAGCCCTGTCACCGCAGCAGCGCCGCCGCTGCCGCCGCAGTCCGCCGCCGCCGCCGCTGTCGCTGCCGCAGCGCGGGCGGCCGCGAGCCCGTAGCAGGGATCCTGGCGAAGGGGCCGCCGAGCCCGCAGGCTCCTGCCAATCGCTGCGCTGCTTATAACCTGATTATTACATTTATTTATTTTTTGAGGAACGACTGCTCAGAATAAGGTCTTCTCTTGAATCTGAAGCGACGCCCCCGGCGCGTGCACAAAGGCTCCGACGGCGGCCGGCGGCGACTGCCGAGCGCGCGGGAGCCGGCGCCAGAGGTCGCTTGTGCGCGACCTAGCCAAGCCCCAGGCACCATGCCGCGGCGCCTGCAGCCCCGGGGCTCTGGCACAAAGGGCCCGCCTGCCACAACCGCGGCGGCCTCGGAGACCGCCTCGCGTCCCCACCCCTCTGCCTCCGGGGACCCCCCAGCCTCGGCCAAGCCGCTGCTGCGCTGGGACGAAGTGCCCGACGACTTCGTGGAGTGCTTCATCCTGTCGGGCTACCGGCGGCTGCCATGCACGGCGCAGGAGTGCCTGGCCTCGGTGCTGAAGCCTACCAATGAGACGCTCAACTTCTGGACGCACTTCATCCCGCTACTGCTGTTCCTGAGCAAGTTCTGCCGCCTGTTTTTCCTGAGCGGCCAGGACGTGCCCTTCCATCACCCGTGGCTGCTGCCGCTGTGGTGCTATGCGTCGGGGGTGCTGCTAACCTTCGCCATGAGCTGCACGGCGCACGTGTTCAGCTGCTTGTCGCTGCGCCTGCGCGCTGCCTTCTTCTACCTGGACTACGCGTCCATCAGCTACTATGGCTTCGGCAGCACGGTGGCCTACTACTACTACTTGCTGCCGGGCCTGAGCTTGTTGGACGCCAGAGTGATGACACCGTATGTGCAGCAGCGCCTGGGCTGGCACGTGGACTGCACGCGCCTCATTGCCGCCTACCGCGCGCTCGTGCTGCCCGTGGCCTTCGTGCTGGCTGTGGCCTGCACAGTGGCCTGCTGCAAGAGCCGCACAGACTGGTGCTCTTACCCGTTCGCGCTTCGCACTTTTGTCTTTGTCATGCCACTCAGCATGGCCTGCCCCATCATGCTCGAGAGCTGGCTCTTTGACCTGCGCGGTGAGAACCCCACGCTCTTCGTGCACTTCTATCGTCGCTACTTCTGGCTAGTGGTGGCCGCCTTCTTCAATGTGAGCAAGATCCCCGAGCGCATCCAGCCAGGCCTTTTCGACATCATTGGCCACAGCCACCAGCTCTTCCACATATTTACTTTCCTCAGCATCTATGACCAGGTGTACTACGTTGAGGAAGGCCTGCGCCAATTCCTCAAGGCGCCACCTGCTGCACCCACTTTTTCTGGCACAGTGGGCTACATGCTACTGCTGGTGGTCTGTCTGGGGCTGGTCATCAAGAAGTTCCTAAACAACTCCGAAATCTGCAGTAAAAAGTGAGCCTTCGCCTTGGAGGAAGCCGCTGGTTTGCCCACCTCTTTGTTTGCAGTTTCTGTTGTTGCTATTGTTCGTTTGTTTTCAAGTTTTGTTGTGTTTCCTTCTTTGCTCATGGAAGGTGCTGCAAAACTGCAGGGAAAAAGTCCAATGCGACAAGGGGGGTGGGGGGTGGTGTCTCAGTGCACTTGGGGCTTTTGAAGCGGGAGGTAGTTTCAGAAGGGAGAGGACCACTGGTTCTTGCCCCTGGGAAAATTCTGGTAGTGTCTCTGACATCCATGGGTTTTTCAAAGGCAGTGAGTAAACTCCTAAATAAAACCCCAAACAGTTCGGTTTTCCAGTTGTTTTCTGTGCTGGTGGTAATGACAAGTAGCCCTCATGAGGTCAGTTATGCAGTAAAGAGGGTAAGTAGACAAAATCCTTAGGTACTTGCATTTCAGTCTGAGGAATGCTTGGATTTGTCAAAAGAATGGAGCTTTGTAGGACACGGGCACAAAGACACAAACCCAGGGCTTAACCTGCTAGAAAATGCATGGAATGTGAACACAAGTTTATTATCTCAAAATGTTTCTCAGATGTTATTTAAATAGTAATATATACAATGATTTTTCGTGATTTATCAAAGCCTGTGATAATGCACTGAATTGTCTGTGTTACACAGTTTTGAATTTTGCAGCCCTTCTGCATTGCATACACTTGAACTGGACATCAGGGCAAGCTGCTTGAGAATTCTCAACTACTTTTTTAAACAGTGTTTTCTGAAGGCTTATGTGTGTCATGATACAACTGTGAATTATTCTACCTTAGGGACTCTGGCTAAACTATTGTTGAGGAGCTCAGTGGTTTGTATACATCCCAGATTCCAATTTACTTTAATGTATTCCACAAAATCCTTATTTTTTGTTTGTTTTTTATTTTATTTCTTTCTCTAATTATTTAAATTGCCACTGGAATAAATGTGCCTTTTGAAGCAATTCCCAAATGACCGGTCCTGAAGCATAGTTTCATGCATGGGGAGAACAGTAAGAATAAGCTTTTCTTACTTTGCTGCAAATCAGGGTCTAACATTTCACCTAGGAGAGAAGGAAGATGGTGTTGGTTTTAAGTTTTTGATAGGACTGGAAGTAGCTTCCCAGGACCCACAGAGCATTTGGCTTCTCTTAAGAGAAGGAGCCAACCCACCAATGTGGCTGTGGTTCCTAATGCAGCCACTTGGGAAGGTGAGAGGATACTGTTCTACAGTGATGCCATTTATCCTTGCTTAAAATTAAAAATATAATACTCAGGAATAACTGAGGTAGTTATATTATGAAAGTCAGGAGCATATTACTTGAGTTGTAACTGAAAATGTTAACTTAAATAACATTAACTTTGCATAGTTAAAACCCTGAAGTCTCATTTGAATCTGCACTATGGAAATGAATGGCAGTCACCCTAAATCATTGAAAAATCAGTGAATGTGCTCCTGAGAGCCTTCCTAACAACAACCAATGTTATTTAAGACATTTCTCATCAACAATAACCTGTACTTGAGAAAAGGACTCTAGATTAACACAAACCACTGAGGTGGCTTATTTAAATACTTATCACATTTCCTGACAAGTCCTTTTGGTTAAGAGCCAAAAAGTCATTGAATGGGGAGTCTTGACTTCATAGTATAATTTAGATCAAGCACATAAGGTAGATGAACACTTACCTCAGCACTGGTAGGCTGGATCTCCTAAAAAGATTGCTGTTTTTGTTTATGCTTTTAATCTCTACTCTATTTATAAACAGAGAAGCTTTGCACAATTCCCTGGAGTAACCAGTATTCTTGTGCGTTAATTTGCACACTGAAGTTAACTTTACATATGTCTGTATTTAACTTAGAACCTCTTAATGGGATTGTAAATACACTTTGCACATTAGCTGATGGGTGTCAGTGTCCAATCTTATGCAAAGTGCAAGGAGGTTCCCCTTAGGTGATAGAGGCCAAGAATTTGTGCCTATCACGGATGTTACTCCTCAGCTATAACTTAACTCAATGCATGTATTCAAGGACAAGTGTGGAAATCAGGATATTTCCACATGCAAACTTATTTGCATGTCATTGTTGTCTCTTCCAGTGCCCCAAAGAATGTTAGTTTGGAAGCTAGAGAAACAGGTTGAGGAGTATTTGGTAGCTTCCTTGTAAAATGGAACCTCCCCTTTCTTCAGATGGAACTTTCAAGGGACAAAATTCTAAAAAGGGTCCATGAGTTTGAAAACAAGAAATAAACCGCATATTTGTCATTTTCAATTTTTGTAGATCTGGGTTTACAAACAGAATTCTCTTCATGCCCTGTGTCTTTGTCCTTAAGCAGAGGCCACTTAAGGATAAAATTATACCCGTATCATTTTCAAGTGATTATGATGCATGAGCCCAGTAAGGTGACACAATTTTCCCATGAAAGTTTTCAGCACCCAGTATGTCCCAGAGTGAATGAGGACTCACTTTCCTTCACTCTGCCTTTTCCTTCCTCCACTGTGCTTTCCCTCATTCCATCTTAGTTTTTATATACCACATATAACATTGATAAAAGGACATTCTAGTGGAAAACAGTGGTTTGGCTTCACTTCATATTTGCAAATAGGTACCATATATGCTATAAAGGACCAGGGATGATTTGTGAAACTATGTATGTTATTTGCTAAGTTATATCAGATTTCTGTCCAGATGAATGATGATATTTTATAAGCAGCAAATATTTACCAAGTTTCCATTTGCATGGAACTAGCCAGGTATATTATTACATATTTCAGGGGTAATACAGCAGTCAGAATAAATTATCTTTAAAAAATATCTTTGACATTCTCCATTTTGCCACATCCATTAGAATTCAGTTTTACTTTATTGTGTTCAGCTGTTTGAAATGTAGAACAAATGATAAATAAGAATGTACTCCATTATCTCGGCAAAACCTATTTTGCCAATGGAATGTGGAAGCAGATTATGTAATGCATTTTATTTTTACTTGTTAGTCATGATCTCGATGACATCTCAAGGAGCAGCGTCATAAAGTCATGCCTGGGAAATGAGGGGGTCTGACTTCGTGTCACCTTGAGGGCTGGTCTTGGGCTGACTCAGCTGAGTGAGTTGTGGCTAAAGGGGATTTCTTTCTTCCCTGTCCTTGCAGCTACACCCTCAGGTGAAAGAGATGACCTTCCCAGAGAGAAGTGAGTTTTTTGGTCACATCATGACTGGCTTGTAAAAATAAACGTGATCTTTTCCACTGGCCATACACTTTCTATAAATAGCCCAGGAAGAAAGTATGGGGCTTCAGAGCTGGCCAGAGTGGCCTTCACATGTTTCCATTCATAAATCCTGCCCGTAAGTGCTTGCAGTTAAAAACCATTTAGCCTAATTCATCATGCCACTTCAGGGGATTCATTTCTAAGAACGCAGAATTGGGGGGATGGAGGTTATTTGTATTTTTTCTGATTTGGTGCTGAATCTGAGGGCTCCCAGCAATAAAAAACGGGATTGTTATCTTCAAATCTCTTCTCAGTTTTATTTAGTTAATCTGTACAAAGCTGTAGTAGGAGACAGGTACAGTAGGAATTATCTCAATTTCGAGGTTATGCCAGGGCACAGAATGAAGTTTTCAAACTGTCATTAGAATGTGGGGATGGCTGTGTGCTCATTTGTGAGTGTTTTTTGCTAGTGTGCAAGGCTATGATGCCTGTCCAAGCACACAGACACTTAATTGGAGATGTATGTGGATCTAGATACATAATTTATAATTGTAAAACAGTGAAGTGAGATGTGGTTATCCTTGAATTTAGATTATAAAATCTTAAACAGAATGTTACCAGGTACTTAAATAGTTTTTTTTTTATCATCTTGGATTGTTCTTCATCTATTAATGTCTGCCATTGCTGACTTCACCCTGTCATTACCTTTTGAGTTGATTTCCACATTTGTTCATGTAATCCTTTTAGTAATCATTGAGCACCTACTGCATATAAGACATTGGGCAAGGATCCATCCATATTATTATGGTTTGGTTCTTTTCTCCTTGTTGTTAGCATAAGAGCAATGCATAGAATCTTATTTCAATTAACATGCTAACTTACCCAGAATCAATTTCTTTCCTTTTTCTCTTTTTTTCCCCAGTCTGCTCCTAGGCCTATGTGAATTTTATCATTAAAGATAATTTGAAATTTTAATGTACATTGCGGGTGAAAGGATAGCAGGCATATGTACATAGAAAGGTTTGGAAATTTTATCATCACTACTAACCAATGGAGATACTAATCACAACCACTTTCGGGGTGGTTAATAGTATTCATGTCATTATGAAGCAAGTTTCATCCAAAGTGCCTAGACTGTGATGTCATTAAGTGTCTGAATTTCATAGATAGCATACTTAAATTTTTTTTTTTACAAATAGTTTATTGGCATACTTAAATTTTAAAAGGATGAGCTTAAATCTCCAAAGAGTAACTAACGTTCTTTAACCTTTTCCTCTTTTAAGGTCTTTGTGTTGTAATCTAGAAAACAAGTCTTAGAAAAAAAAATTATCTAGAAGAAATTATAAAGAAAAAGCATCAGATGTGGAAAAGATAGGAAGAAGGCATGAGAAGGGGATAACAAGGAGGATTAAACCCAAACAGTTACAATGGGACAGCAAGTTCAACTATGGACAATTTCTCCTGAGTTTTAAGTTTTGTCCCTAGAAAAGCATGTGAACTCACATGGCGGTAGCACTCAAATGGACAGGCAAGGAATTCTATTTGGCAGCCTAATCACATCCTGTAGCTTTAGACCTGAGCACTAGTGCCAAGGTACGTTTTGAGTAGTACACTTACCCCTTGCTAATGTCCTTAATTTGTTTCCATAAAATCAGGACATAAGGCAAAAAGGCATTAGGGGATAGCACCAGCCAATTGTAAATCATCTTTCAAATCATATCTTTGAAGGATTGCCAATACCCTCTGACATAAATTGCCTGATAAAAAGCGAACAAGCCTAGACAAACGAAAAAAGAAAGCATTCATTGGTTTAAGCTGAGCACTACTGTATTCCAATGAGATAGGCCACACACCTTCCCGGTGAAGATTTTATTTTTCCTTCAATACTATGAATAATTATCTCTTAATTGTGAAAATGGATGTCTGTTCTTCTTAGTTACTATTCTAAAAATCGAATGCAAATTTTTGTTGTTGTTTTCAAAGGACAAATGTATTGCATTTCTGGTTTGCAGATTTCTAACCAGTTTTTAGGCTTTTTGTTTTAGAACACTTTCTTAAGAGTCTGTGAGCAAGTTGCAGAATTAGTGTTTATTTATAGGTCAGAGGCCAAGAATGCTCATTTGGCTGTTAACTCTGGCAGGATGTGAAAGCTTTGAACACATATGCTACAAAATGATCACTTATTTACTCTTTAACTCAATGGAAAGTAGCCTTTTGTTTGAGCTTTGGAAAGTGTTCCCCAATGTATTGTGCATCTAAATGTTACGCATGCTCCTTAATATTTTTTGTTCTTAACCTATTCCAAACATGGCATTCCTCAAGGGATATTTCTTGAATGTGCAAAATTATTCTTGAATGTGTAAAAGGGGCAGGCCACCTTTCTCATGCCTTACAGCTCCACCTAAAATATGCAATAAGCACTCAAGGAGGAGTGGAGGGGTCTGCAGATGGTTACTTAACCATGCTGGAGAAACGGCCCTGCTCCTCCTCACAGCTCACCACAACTTTGAGAAAGGACATCATGTAAATGAACCTTTATTTCTAGATGAAGGGAGTATAGGGACACATTAATTTAATTTTTTCTTTTAGTTCTGCATCTAGTTAGAAAGCATAATCTGTTTTTAATACACTGGATGCAAAAAAAAAAAAAAAAAAGAAAATTAATAGGAAAACATTTTAAAGAAGTATTCTAATTTTATATTTTAAAAGTTTATAAAGCAATTTGTTTGTAAAAACAGGCCTTAGCACATAAATGAGAACCAGCGCTTTTTGGAAAGCCTCATCTTTGTCCTGGGAGTTTAATCACCTTGAGCTCTTACCCAAATGATCAAGGCCTAGTAGGTCTTTAAAAATGTAAATAATGTATAGTTTAAAGAAGGGTAAAAAAACAACATTTTTTTAAAAAGAAGAAAAAAAGTCCGATATGTTATAGGTATGTAACAAGGCTAAATTAAAAGTCTTTTAAAAAGTCTAGTTAGAAACTTCATTAAATTCACTCCCCAGCAAGGCTTAACACAGAATATCTACTTTTCTACCAGGTTGGTTTTTTTGTTTTGTTTTGTTTTTTATGGAGGCTATGAGCAAAATTATTCTAAGCAACTGAGTACCAAGGCAGTAAGGCATGAGGCACAGTTCACTCTGATGAGGGTATAACCACCGCGAATGTCGTAGCCAGGAAAATGTACAGCCCTGACACATGCTCCTTGTTCCTTTGCAGTGGAAAAGGAGCGTAAAGCCCCACACCATTGCTACACACAACCAGGCAAGGGCTGTCTGCATTGCAGGGCTGGGGACAACCCCATGGCTGTGCTATTATCTGCATAAAGCATGTGGTAGCTCTGAATTCCTCATTTCAGCCATCTCCCAGGCCATTCCCACTACCCTGGAAGCCTTTGCATTCCACAACCTCAGCCTTGAAGACAAAAGGTCTCAAAAGATTCCATGTGTATTTAGGCCTTGTCAAACCATCTGCCTTACCAGGTTCATCCATGTCCAAAGCAAGGATTTAAATATGATTACTGTGCTCAGATTTACAAGAATGTACAACCAGCAAGTCCCCTTTGGCAGTAAAGGGCATTAATTGAAGGCCATACTCCTTTTTTCCCTCAGGTCAGAGGTAGTGGGTGGATTTCTCAGTGACCAAATAGAGACATCCTTATGTCAGTATTTTTTTTTAAGTTCATTTAATGGTGATAATGGAGGGAGGAAGGAGTAAAAGATAATGCAGGCATGAAGAAAAAACCTGAAAGAAAGATCCCACTGCTTGCTAAATTAATTCTTCCTAGCCTACCTGACTCCAGCCATCACCTACATCCTAAACAGCTATATTTAGCCAGGTAGAGAGGCTTCTCAGGATGTGTGAACTTCCATACAGGGACTGCAGTGTGGTTTCAGATCATTAGTGTACTCTACCAGAAAAGCATTATTTAATCATAATTCCACATTACCTGATAAACAAAATAATCTATAAAAATAGATATCACTTTGGTCAGTTCTGTGCATGTAGCTAACAAAATTGTGATTCATTTCTCTTGTATAGTTTGCTATGATTTGGGTTTCCTGAGACAATTGTTCCTTATGGTCTTGAACATGAAATTCTGTAAAATAATATAACTATGTATTTTTTGCTGAAAAACAAATGTATGAAGTAAGAATAAATTATTTGTAAGCATAGTGTTGAAGACTATTTTTATGCCTTCAGCAAACAAATAATTACTAAGCTAATTGTAAGTATGTATAATATTAATACACACAATAGGAAAAAAACATCCTTTTTATAAAACTCAGCAGATAGAAGGGAAGAATTTAAGTTTCTAATGGAAGTCCTGAAGAAGCACCCTTAGTATATTGTTACAATTTTAGTTAAATGAAAAAAGAAAATTCCTGAGTTACTTTGAAACCGTATCTTCTAAGAAAATGCATATATAACCCAGATAATGAAGGTTTTCCTTTCTTCCCTATATGTCAAGGCACATGTGGTCGGTCCATGGACGTCTGAGCAGTGCGGCCTGTCCAGAACCCTGGTGATGTGTATGAATTTGTGGTATCTCTGTCCCAAATAACCCTAGCAAAGGAGATCCAGTTTCAATTAGTACGTGTAACCCTGAGTGGACAGATGGAGTCGAGGTGAATAGAGTAAATCACAAAGGGAGGCTTGGTCAATCCGTGCCTAAAGCTTACCTACTTCTGGTTTTTTCCTTATGTGAGCCAGTAAATTTCCTTCATTTTACAATCTAGTTTAAGTATTTACTGCTTATAATTAGAAGTATCTTAACCGATCCACAAAGTTTAGTAACTCCCCAGCTGTCTATAACAGGATTTGCATAGCCCCCATCTCATCTTCACTCAGCCAGTCCCACATTTTAGGATCTGCATATTAGAAATTTGAAACACCTCATTTTTAAAAAGTTGTTTATTTGTTTTGAAAGAGAGAGAGAGAGACAGAGAGAGCAAGCAGGGCAGGGGCAGAAAGGGGTAGAGGGAGGGGGAGAGAGAATCCCAAGCAGACCACGCTATCAGCACAGAGGCCGTTGTGGGGATCGAACTCACGAACCCGAACTGTGAGATCATGACCTGAGCCGAAACCAAGAGTCAGAGGCTTAGCCAACTGAATCACCCAGGCACTCCTAAAATGCCTCATTTTTAAAGTACAGATTTCTGTATCAGGACGCCACGCTGCCCAGTGGCCCTCCTGTGTTGCTTAAAGCGCTTTCTCTCCTGTTCTCCACTGCAAGTATCTCATACCTCTGGCCTTCCCACTCCCTCCCATTCCTCAGATCTCTCATCCTACCTCTTTCCTTCTCTTCAGGAACCACACTATTATTACACATTGTTCTCTTGCATGTTCAGTGGCTTCTACTCAATAGGGTTCTTCCTACGAACATTTAAAAATGGACCACTAGTATCTCCCATCTTCTAAATAAAGTCACCCTTACCCCGCTATGTCACACTCTTAACCACCACCACCCTCTCTTCTTCACAGCCAAGCTTTTTGCAAGAGTGCTGTACACTCTCTTTGTTTTCATACCTCCCACTCACTCCTTCACCCACTGCATTCTGACTTCATAAATCTCACGAGAATGGTTCTTACATGATTTCTCACAACCTCTTTTTTGACCGATGGACATTTTTTAGATCCTATTTTCCATTCCCTTCCCTTGAAACTCTTTCCTTGGCTTCTGTGGCCCCATATTCCCTGGATTTCCTCCTACCTCTTGGGCTACTCTTTCGCAATCTCCTTTGCTGACTTCTCTTCCTCAGCTCATGCCTGAAATCAATTTTCTCAAAGTATGAACCAGACCATCTATGTTAGTATACTTTAATGATTTGGTCAGCAGCTTGATTCTGCCACTTCCTGTCAGCTCTGACTCACAGCAGAGTTGTTGTAATTCTTGTTCTAGGAAGCTCAGCCTTGAGCCTGCTCCTCCAATCCTTCCAATGAATTTGTAAGCCAACCAATGACTGTAAATAAATCCCCTTCAGCCCCATCTAGGGTGAGTAGATTCTATTGTCTGCAACTGAACCCTAGTTGATACAGCCGGTAAGCAGAAAAGATGGTGATCAAAAGTGCTGGCAATGGGAAGCCAGGGATCTTTATTCTCCAAACCAATCATTGGCAGATAGTCTGTTGGGCTTCTGATTTTTTTTTTTAACCTTTAATTTTCCTTGGAAAACAAAGCAGGTTCTGGATCAGGCAGCTTCTTCAGAGGGTTTGGTTCTACTTCAAAGCAAAAAAGAAACATTAGAAAGAGAACTACTTAGAATTTTGTTGACTTAAAATAGACTTAACTAGACTTAAAAGAGAAACACAACATGAATATTTAGAATTTATGTCAGGTGAAAGAAATCTAAAATAAATCTCAGTAAGTCACATTCCCACGTTGGTGAGATTTAACTTTCATACAGAGATTAAGCCCCTCATAACTAAAAAACCACCAACACAAAAAGTATACTGAATTATAACACCGGAGAGGAATTCTAGGCGACTGAGCCAGAACCTCAGGAGCTACTTGGTTTCTTCTTTCCCTGAACAAAGGTGCTTATTCTTATAATGCATCCCTCTGTTTCTTCTAGCAGTACCCTAAACTTCCTTTTAGGAAGGACCCCTCCCACTAAACCTTGGTGGGACTGCTCTCCCTGCTGGGGGTTGGGCATATGACCCACAGTAGGCTTGCAAGCCCAGAGCTTCTCTAGATTCTGAACTTTCCATAACTTGCCTGCATGTCTTCATGTAATTTTGAGAGCTATCCCATAGCCTTCAATAAATTTTTTTCTTCTTATTTCCCTGTAAGTTAACCAGAAGGTTTCTATTTCCTGCAGGAAATTCTCAAAAGAGTATTGACTAAGGACTTTCAGCTTCTGGTCTGGCATATAAGGAACTGAAAAGTTCCCACTCTATTCTAACAATGAATGTGCAGAAAAATCAACAATTCTTCTTTGATCTCTCAGAGAAGTGACATCATAGTGCTGTCCTCAAAAGTGGAGAGACACACAGGTAGATACACAGAATTACAACTTACGACATTAGGAACCCACAAGCAGAAACCTCTGCGGGGACCAGTACTGGGTTCCTTCTGCCTGATACATCATGTCTGCCTTTTAATAAAAAAAAAAAAAATTACACGGCTACTACAAAGCAAAAAACATGATTTAAAGAGACACAGCAAGCATCAAACTAGACTCAATTAAAGCAGGGATGCTGGAATATCAGACTGGAAATTTTAAACAATGATGCTAATGGCTCTAATGGAAAAAGTAGATAACATGTGAGATCAGATGGGTAATGGTAGGCAAAGAGATGGAAATTCTAAGAATAAAAGATACATGCTAGAACTCAAAACCATTGTGACAGGAATGAAGAATGTATTTGATGGGCTCATTAGTAGAAGACTAGACACAGCTGAGGAAAGAATCAATGAGCTTGAGGATATATCAATAGATGCTTCCAAAATTGAAAGACAAAGAGAAAAAAGACTGGAAAGGAAAAAGCAGACTCTCCAAGAATTGTGGGACAACTATAAAAGGTGTAAAATACGCCTAATAGGAATAACAAGGAAAAGAGAAAGGTACAGAGTATATGACTAACACAACACCCACTCAAAATTTATAACTTGAAATGAAAGGAGTTTTACATACAGACAGGACATGACTTTTGAATCATTTGTAAATAATTTCTTCTGTCTCAGAAGACCCCTATCAATTTCTGACTGCCAAAATTTATTTTCTCAAGAGCAGAAGGACTTCCTTAAGAAAGGTGGAAATTTAGAAATCTGATTACTTTTGCAATTTATAAGTAGTTTCTAAAATCATGGGCTTAACAGGGGCACCTGGGTGGCTCAGTCAGTTAAGCACCCAACTCCTGATTTAGGCTCTGGTGATGATCTCAGGTTCATGAGTTCAAGCCTTGCATCAGGCTCTGCGCTTACAGCATGGAGCCTGCTTGGGATTCTCTCTCTCTGCCCTTTCCCTGTTCACTCTCTCTCCTCCCCTCCTCAAAATAAATAAAACTTAAAAAAATCTTAGGCTTAACAAAAGAGATCCCATATCCTGCCTGCTTGCATAATTTCCATTCTTCTCATTTTGCTTGAATCTATGTAACTGTAAAAATATATGTGGAGAACTGAGAGGTAGGGAGAAGGCATTTGAACATTTATCAGTATGAAATGTAATTTTCTGAGTGTTGTCCTATTAATTCAAGATGACTCGAGTGGATTTCTACTCCATCTCCTAATTTAATGGTTCACTGTATTAGCTCATCCTTATCCACTATAAATCTGTTTTGATGGTAATCTGTAAATATCAATTTAGGGTTCTTTCATATTTTAATTTTAGTTGTACAGAAATGTCATCAAGTACAAAAAGAAATGAGCTTAAGGAAATTTTTTCCTATAGATATACACATATAAAACACCAAGTGTAAGTAAATAACGCTTACAGCTTGCATTTAAGGGAAGAAAAGGATGCATGTCCTCATTTCCGTTGTTTTGGTTAGAGTTTTTGGCTTTCATTTGTGTTTTTTTGTTTTCATTTCATTTTATTTTTATTTGTTTTAATGTTGATTTATTTTTGAGAGACAGAGGGAGAGAGTCAAGCAGGGAAGGGGCAGAGAAAGGCAGAGACATAGAGTCCGAAGCAGGCTCCAGGCTCTGAGCTGTCAGCACAGAGTCCAATGTGGGTTCAAACCCATGAACCTTGAGATCATGACCTGAGCCAAAGTTGGACACGTAACCAACTGAGCCACCCAGGTGCCCCATGTTTTAATTTTTTTGATTTTGGTGTTTTCATTTTGTCCTTTTTAGCTCCTAGAGAAAGGGTCAAATATAAAAGATGGCAGATGTGAAATCCTGCCAGAAGTCCCTCATTCTGATCCCTAGTGTTACTATTTCTTGCCAAACATAAAGTTTGTTAGTTTATAGGTGCCAATTTATCACAGAAACACATAATGGATCCACAAATGGTATCCATGGTGCCTCCCTTCAATTTTGTTAGATGTATATGGCTAAAATGAATTTAAAAATAATAGTTAAAAGAAAAAGTCAGGGGCTTTTCATAGCAATAGGGGACAATTCTACATTGTCTCGCCATCCTATCACTTCATAGAATCATTTTAGTCCTGGGGTATCATTTGCTTGGCTGTGGCAGAGGAGGCTGTCCCTGCAGGATGAGTCACAGCTATCGTATAAGTCAGATTCAAGTTTTCCTGAGCACAACAAAACCGGGCTTAGTATATGAATACCAGTGTACCTTAAAAAACAATAAACCTTTTACTTCCCGTCCTTGCTGTCTGGTCCCATAAAGAGTTCTAACAAGACATATGTCAAGCCACGGTGCCACTTAGCTTCCCTCTACAAGGGCTGATGACTATTCACAACCCCTCCAAAAAATTGCAAAAAGGAAACAAGTGCCATCCTGAAATGTGGGGCCACATCAGGGATAGCTGCCTAGGTGTTGGGGACATCTTAGCATCCAGCCTGGTTCTTGTGTCTGGCGCTCTGTCCCCACTGTCCATACTGGGGACATGGATGACTGCAGTCAGGCAGCCTTGCGGGGGAGCAGCCTGAAGATCCTGAAGTTCCTTACAACTGGGGAAAAAAATGCTGGACCCTCCAGTTGGGGGGTGAGGGCAGTGGGGATCCTGCCTACCCCCTCCAGAGAGTGGTATCTTAAGATGGACACACAATACTCCCTCCCCCCTCTCTCTCTCTCACACACACACAGACACAGACAGACACAGACAGACAGACAGACACACACACACACACACACACACACACACACACAAGCTCAAACTCCCTGATCACTGTGAGATGGTGAGATGATCTCCATGGGGTAAAGGTCCCCAGAAAGGCCTCTTCCAGAACCCTGGAAGATGGAGTGGAGGGGGGTGCGGGGGGGGGGGATTTGTGCAGGGCTCTGGAATACACTGAGCAGTCAGAGGGATTCGGCAGTTTTCCTGGTACGGGGCATGAGTGAGCTCAAAAGGGGCAGGGGCTGGGCAGCAAGTGGGACAAGGTGGAGCTGGGGCTCCTGGGACTCGAGGGTGGGGCGGATGCTAGCACTGGGGCTGGCGGTGCGCTTGGCCTGCAAGGAGGCCGGCCTGGCTCAGAGCATGGTGCTGGTGGCTAGGCCATGGGCTCCACGGTGGGACCCAGGGAGCTGGAGTACCGAAGGCGGTGGCAGGAGACACCACAACGTGGTTCTATGGGTGCTCTGGCCTCCTTCTGCGATTGCAGCTACTTGCCTTTGCATCATCAGACCTCTGCTGAGTTTGACTTCTCCTGCCAGTATTCCCCAGTCTTGTCATGTTAGGATGTGACTTGTCCCTTCTGGATCTCCATTTCCTCATCTGTAAAAAGGTTAGAAATATCTTTTACTTAAAGTAGTGAGAGAATTCAGTGAATGATTGAAAATGTCTGGAGCATGATAACTGTTCAGTACATTTTAGCTAGTGTTACATTAGCTAAACATTTAAGTACCCATAACATACTCAAATCATGAGAATACTGGGGGCATGTGTGCATTCTGGAAAAAAAAAAGTGGAATTGAATTAGCTTTCTAGATCAGTGCAATCCAATAGAAATATAATGCAAACCTCATAAGTCAGTTAAGCATCTGACTTCAGCTCAGGTCATGATCTCACAGTTGGTGAGTTCGGTTGGTGAGTTCCAGCCCACATCCAGCTCTGTGCTAACAGGTCAGAGCCTGCAGACTGCTTCAGATTCTATATCTCCCTTTCTCTCTGACCCTCCTCCCTCTCATGTTCTTATCTCTCTCTCACACACACAAGAATAAATAAAACATAAAAAATTTTTTGTTCTAGTAGCCACATTAAAAAGGTAAAAAAAAATCAGATGAAATTAGTTTTGGTAATACATTTTATTTAGCCTGCTATATCCTAAATATTATCATTTCACCAGCCACATTTCAAACCTTCAATTTCTTAGGTGCTGGATAGCATGGCTCAGATTCCTTGCCACCACATGGGTCTCAGCTCAAATGTCACCACTACCTAAGTAGCCACTTTGGCTTCCCCTTCCCCCACCCACACACATTCACCAGGGCTTCATCCTGTTTTACTTCTTACACATCATGTACCACCATGTGAAATTACCTTGTTCATGGTTTCTTTCTCTCCATTAGAATCTAAGCTCTAAGAAGACTGCAGAGATAGAGCCTCAGCACCTGGCATGGTGCCTTGCATATTGCCGGCACCCATTTAATACTTGTTGAACATATGAATCAGTAATTAACCAATTAATAAATGACTGGATGTGGTAGGTAGGATCTACCTACTCTACAGACAGACTACCCAATTTTGACTAAGATGATCTCTCTGTAATGCTGTAATATCTCTCTGTAATATTATATTTGAGGAATTCAAAGGATGCGCAATTCTCACAGGGTTATAAAAACAGAATTCTACCATTTTGACAATTATTGTTTATTGTGGCAATGGCAAGGAACCCAGCTGCTACCTTTATACCTAGGTTTATAAACTGCCTCTCTTAACTGTGATGACATAAGTATCAGATGTTCTTCATTAGCCATTTGTTTACTTTATGGATAATCTAAAATGTATGTTAACTCAAAGATTTAAGATTTTTAAAAAGTTTTAAAAATAAAAATTAGTATATAAAAATATTAAACAGTACAAATGGTGAAGAGCTAGTCAACTATGGATAGGTTAACCTTCACTAAAAAGAGAGTAGATGGCCTAGCATAAGAGTATGTATATATATTTCTGTTGAGATAATTTTATAATAGAGCTTTCTTGATAAAACTAAATATTTGGGCAATGGGTCAGTAACAATAGTTAAAACTTATTGATGGATAGGCTACTCAATTAAGGCAACAAATGTGTTAGTGGTCACGGCCCTTATGGACTCATTTGTTATAAAATGGCTGGTGAAATAGTGGTTTCCAAATACGGCTGCATAGTAGAATTACCTAGAGAGCTTTACAAGACAGCTGATTCCTAGGCTCTATCTTCGGAGATGCTAATTCAAACAGTCTATTGGGACTTTGGAAACTGTCATTAGAAAAGCTCTCTTGGTGTCTCCAATAATGAGCTGGTCTGGGAACCTCTGTAGCAGAATTGTCCAATTATCATCAGAGGCAGAGTAACCAGGACAGCAAAGAGGCTCAATTTTCAAAGATGTATCATCTGCATGAGTCTCTCCCAAAGCCCCGTATCTAATTCTGTCTTTGTAATTTTGCACTCTTTTTCTTAAAGAAGGCCCTTCAAATTATAAAGTGTTTGTGCCCCACAAAACCTGGATCTCCTCCTGACCATAAACTATACTGTGCTCAGAAAACTACAGCTATGGAGCAAATCCAGCCCTCTGCCTATTTTTGTACAACTCATAGCTAGGAATGGTTTTTACATTTTTTAATGGTTGGAAAAAATGATTTAAAAAACCCTCATGATACGTGAAAGTTATATGAAATTCAAATTTCTATTTCTTTTTTTTTTTTTATGTTTTATTTATTTCTAGGAGAGAGAGAGAGACAGCGCGAGCTGGGGAGGGTCAGAGAGAGAGGGAGTCACAGATTGAAACAGGCTCCAGGCTCTGAGCTGGCAGTCAGCACAGAGCCCGACGCGGGGCTCGAACCCNTCTTAGCAAAAGTACCAAAGATGAAACACCTCTCAAAGAAACTTATGAAAACTCACCTGAAAGAAGTAAAATTGGGGGAATATTTTTTTTCCTCATTTCAGAAGGGAAATGCCATCAAATAGCAATACTTTATTTTATTTTTTTTTAAATATTTTTATTTATTTCTAGGAGAGAGAGAGAGACAGCGTGAACAGGGGAGGGTCAGAGAGAGAGGGAGTCACAGATTGAAACAGGCTCCAGGCTCTGAGCTGGCAGTCAGCACAGAGCCCGACGCGGGGCTCGAACCCACGAACTGTGAGATCATGACCTAAGCGAAAGTCGGACGCTCAACCGACTAAGCCACCCAGGCGCCCCCAAATTTCTATTTCTATAGATAAACTTACGTTGGCCCATAGCCATGGATGCCTCATTCATTTACAAATTGTCTGTGACTGTTGCAGTGGCAGAGTTGAGCAGTTGCCACAGAGACTGCATGGCCTACAAAGCTTCATATATTTATTATTTGGCCTTTTACAGAAAAAGTTCGCCAATGCTAACCTATACCATCAAATAATAACATCATAGACACAAGAGAAAATTGATTTAAAAGGGTTACTTTATTCAATGTGAAAAGCATGATGGGAGAATTGTTTAACATAAACAACTTGCAAACACAACTGTAGAAGTGAGAGGTCTCTTTTATGAAAATCTATAAGTGACTAAATTCAGATGTGAATGTCAAAGAACCATAGCATCTTATTCAATATCACTTAGAGTAAGCTATGTCTGGTTGATAGGTTAGGAGCAATGATATGGTGAGACCAAAGGTGATTATGGAAAGAATGATTATAAGTAAAAACCTCCCTAGGTAGGAAATACAGGAAAAATCTTGCAGGATAGCTGCAAAATGTATGCAATTAGATTAACCATTAAGCATAAAAATAATATGTGTTCTGAGTTGTGGAAAAGCATAGTAAAATGTTGCTAACATTACACTTCAAAGTTTAGCTCTGGGGTGGGTCACTAACCCAGTTAACCCAATACTTGAAACAGAGCTAAAAACATTTGCACAGTAACAATTGGGTGAATTGGGCAAGAGCTGTGATAGATCACTGAATTTTGGTAGCAAAGAAGATCAGAATTATTGATTTAGCTGTCCCCCTTCATAGAAGTATGACAAGAAACTTAGGCAGAGCTTTGAAAGTCACTCTGAAGATCTGAGATGGAAGAAGAAAGTCTGTCAAAGGACAGCCAGTGTAGAACTTGAGTAGGCCAGGAGCCATAGATGGAGCAGATTTCTCAGTCAGGCAAACACAAAGTAGAAAATTAGACCAAATGGCAAATCAACTGGGAAGACTCGTCAATGTGGATATCAGGTTGGGTGGTCAATGATGAAGGCAGTGTTTTATCAGTCAGTTGACTTCACAGATCTCATGATTGGGATTAGACAAAAAAGAAAAGACATATCCCTTAACTGACTCAGAGGCCCAGGACTTGAAGATCCAAGGGATCTGCTTCTTCAGGTTTTGATGGAATCATTGCTGTTAAAGACAATTGGTTCTGTGTCCTTTGGAGACATTACATACCTCTGTTCCAAAGGTCCCAACTGTAGTCCAACACTTCCATTTTCATGATAAGAGAAGAGTCGTGAGAGCTGGAAGGTAACAGAATTGTTGAGTCAGTCTAAAGGATGAGTGATCTACCAGGCACAGACATAGGGAAAAAAGAAGAAGCAAAGGAACATCTTGGAGCATCTGCTATGTGCTAGCTGCTTTGCATATGTTACTTCATTATCTCCACATCCCCTCAGTATAATTATCATTGATTCCACTTAACATCTGAGCAAACAGAGATGGTAAGTTTTGTAACAGGGAAACACCTAGCATGTCTGACTTTATGTTGCTTCTCTTTCCCTCACTGCTGTGACCTATAGCTTAGAATCTTCTGATAATAGTTCAGATTTGCACAAACTGCTTTTTACTCCAAATCTACCTCAACCAAGGAGATAAAGAAGTACGTACAGAAATGACAATCAAAGGCTCTTGGGTGGCTCATTTGGTTGAGTGTCTGACTTTGGCTCAGGTCATGATCTCACGGTTCATGGGTTTGACCCCTGCATGGGGCTCTGTGCTGACAGCTCAGAGCCTGGAGCCTGCTTCAGATTCTGTGTCCCCCTCTCTCTCTGCCCCTCCCCCACTCATGCTGTTCCTCTTTCCCTCTCTATTAAAAATAAAGAAACGTTAAAGAAAATAAAATAAGACAGAAATGACTATGATACATTTAAAATTTACAGGACCAATATGACTAGATTCCTGTATGCAAAGATCACCTGACCAAGGACAAAGAAGTTACCTAACCTTCCTAGGACATCTACAGATATCAGTCACCTTTTGACTCCAACCCCGTTCTGCTTCCCCCTTTTGCTAACATAAAAAAAATCTTGAATTTCTTGCCAAGGGAGATGGTTCTTTAGGACAATAGTCCACCATCTCCTTGGTTTGCTGGCTTTCTGAATTAAGTTACTTTCCTTATCCCAGCATTTTGTCTCTCAATTTGTTGGCCTGTCGCGCAACAAGCAGAATGAGCTTGGACTCAATGACAGTTTCATGCTTACTATCATCCAGCCAGTAACAGTAGACTTGAAATGCGAACGCAGGTGTGACTGCCTGTCTGGCCCTGAATCCTTATTCCTTCCCACTCACCATCCTGCTCCTGGCAGGCTCTCCAAGCAGAAAAAAAGCAACAGGCAGAAAAGCAGAACATCATAAATATGTTTTTCTATGTTCAGTGACAACCAAGACATTTTTTTAAGTTTATCGGAGTTATAAAAATAAAACTAAATTAACACTCCTTAATCAATGACTAATACTGTGTCTAAGGTGGAAGGTCATATTACCCTTTGTAGTCTTTCTTAAAACAAATCGTCAAATTCTAAATCTAGCAAATGTCCTCTACTAGGTTCCTTTGAGACTTTACAGTATTTAAGCCCACAAGTGGGCTGTAAAAATGGCCTCATATCCTAATGCAAAGTTTTGCTGACTACAGATTGCCCCAGACAGACAAGCAGTTTTTTTTGGCTCCTTGTTCCATCTGCGACTAGTTTCTTTGTCACCATATTCCAATTAGAAATGAGGTTGTAATGCTAAGTCTTCCCTCCCCAGGGAGTTTCTTTACATACACCATTATAGTAATGAGTTACCTGGTCTTCCCTTAGGTGATGGTCAGTAGTAAAAACACATTCAGTAGATCATTAGAGCCATTATTACAAGCTTTTTAAAAATTTGGTTAAAGAACATATGCTACCACTTAGAAGTCCTTTAGTAAGTCATTTGATCAATTTATAGATATTTCTATTTCTTCCAAACTACATCCTCAAATTTGTTAGAGCTTCAAGTATTTACATTCTACCTCCTACCCCCATTACAAAAGAGGCTATAGGAAGAAACTACCATCACGTAATGCTGTCTAAAGAATCCTGACCAGTCTAAATTTAGTAGATTTCTTTTGTAAACCTACGCCTAATCTCAGATTAAACACAACAAATGGTAACTAAATAGATGACCTCTTTAAATCTGTTTGCTTTACCACAGATGAACAAGCCAAGACTTGCTTAATTTGTAGTTGAGAGCTCTCTTCCCAACTTAGAAGCAGAAGGAAAAGGAAGACCAACCACCAACCTAAACAGAGATTCTGTAATTATAGGATTTTAGGCTTGGAGTCACTTCACTTAATCTTTGCATGACCCAGAATTCAACCCAGAAGATTAGAAGAACAGCATTTTCAATTCTATTCATGAAAATGAAGGACTTGGCTAGAATTAATAAAATGGAGGAAAAAATACATAGAAGTTGTGAGTCAAAGCAACATAATCCACACTCCAATGTAAAGAGAAAAAAAAATTTAGTAGTCCATGATTTCCATTGTAAGAGGTAATACTTTTGCACATAGACTTGGGAAAGAGGACATAATATCCTGAAGGTGAATTGCTCCTGTGTGAGAGAACCATATTAAGATTCCACTCTTGGAGCAACCCTTGAAGCTTATCAGATCTAAATAAAAGATTGATGGTGATTCTGAGTTTAAAATTTAATGCCCAGCCTCACTACTAAATTTTACATTATAAGAATGTTGGCGTGGCAGTACTGTAAATCAATAAAATCAATTATGCCCTCTTAGGGGATGGATTTTATAGAATAAAAATTATTTACATATTGTGCTTTTTCAGAGGGCATTGTACTTATTTCGCTCACTGTCACTTGTCAAATTTTCATTTTGACATATTTAATGGGTGATATTTCATACATGCTACATTAGAAATCCTATTCTAACAATGCCTTTCCCTCTCCCCTATAAATTACTGACAGACATCATTTCTACCTATAAACATGATATACTGGATTTGCAGATACAATCTAATAACCCGATATACCCGACTTCAAGAAAGCAATTCCTAACTTTTAATTATGTTTATACTGATTTCCCAGGAAGACCTGGGAAAAGGAACTTCAAGATAGCTACATTGCGTTGTGAAGAAATAATCAATATAATAATGATAGCTATGAGACTGCTTTGTAAATAATGCTAAGTGTCTTGTTTATCCAACACCTTAGTTACTATGTAAGTCTTTTCCCAAACCGAGGTTACCAATTCACAGGAGTTTTATCTTTGGCTAAGCCCATCTCTCAAGTGAGTTAAAGGCTTGTGAGAGAAGGTAAATGATCTTTGGTAGGTTTAAAATGGGCTGGGAGATTAGGACCTGTGAAATGTCACTCAGAGGCAACCATTGCTGTGTTATCTTCTGTGATGTCATTAATGTTCCCAGTGATCTCCCTTCCCCAACCTCAGGGAGGGAAAAAGGCATCTTACTAAATAATGCAAATGTAAGCATTGTAACAACATATGCCTCCAAATAGTGGTTTTGTAAAATTATAACATTAAGATTTTGATCATTTAGGCTGATCACATACTTGGTGACATTTATTATCAAGATATGAGAGATGACAGTGTAGAAAAGAATCACACTATCCTAAGTAATCATTTAAAGCACATTTCAAAATAAATTATGATAAGAATTTCTAGTTTATTAACCCAGAATTAGAATTTGAGAAGACACATTTCCAGGCCAATAGTGAAGTAATTTATTATTTTGTTTACTTGACATGGAGGGCAGGATATATTTTAATGATTGGGGAAATCCTAATGATTTCCTATTCCTAAATATATTGGATTAATGTCATAAATGCATCAGATTAGTTAGGAAGAAGGCCATTAAAAATTTTTTTTAATCTTTATTTATTTTTGAGAGTGAGACAGAGAGAGACTGAGCGTGAACAGGGGAGAGGCAGACACAGAATCTGAAACAGACTCTAGGCTTGAAGCTGTCAGCACAGAGCCCGATGCAAGGCTCGAACCCACAAACTGACTGGGTCACCCAGGCACCCTGGAAGAAGGCCATTTTAAAGAACATTAATCATTTTTACTCAAGATAAAGATTTAAAGAGCATTAAACAGTTTTATTTAAGTTCTGAAATCAAGAACTTACTCAGAAAAGCTTTTCTGGGTTTTCATCAGCTAATATGATTATTCTTTAAACATGTTTCTAGTATAAAGTTTAAGTTGTTTATCTTTTCCCAGGTCATTTGCATCATTACCCCTTGTATAAAATCCCATATTTAAAAAAGTACGAAATATATGATATATATGACATCTTTTTTTTTTTTTTTTTAATTTACAGGATTTTTAAGTACTACAAAAGTGGTCAAAAGGAGCCTGAGGGGGGATGAACAGCAATAGCTCGAATTCCAACTGACCTTATCCAGAGAAGTTCTAGACTGCCAAGTTGTCTTCCAAGCCATTGGTAATAGAAGCACATATTTATTCTACTACACAATTATTATCTTTTAATTAATTAATATAATATTGAATTATGAATTCAATATTGAATATATTGAATTATGTCCATGTATTTCCTAAGATTGAATCATCTTTGCCTGTGGTCACAGGGCATTATTATCTGAATCCACTTCAAAAAATTTTTTTTAATGTTTTATTTATTTCTAAGAGAGAGAGAGAGAGACAGCGTGAGCAGAGGTGGGTCAGAGAGAGAGGGAGACATAGATTCTGAAACAGGCTCCAGGCTCTGAGCTGGCTGTCAGCACAGAGCCTGACGCGGGGCTTGAACCCACAAACCATGAGATCATGACCTGAGCCAAAGCCAGACGTTTAACCGACTGAGCCACCTAGGAGCCCCCTGAATCCACTTTTAGATTTAGTTTCCAATTATCTTATTTTGTATCATTCTCTATAGAGAGGGATCTATTGTTTTCCTTTGTTTATATATTTTATTTTTAAGCCTTCTTTCTATACATATACATTTGTTAAACTCCCTAAATGTAATCATAAATTTTTGCATCTTTTGCTCCCCTTTTTGCTTTGCTATTTTCCGCCTTCCTTATCCTCATCACCCACACCATTCTTTCTCCACCTTCCCCTTTACCTCCATGCCTACATGACCATGTTAAAAATATATTGCACATCCTTCCATGTTTTTTCCTCAATTTTATAAATACAGATGCGTGTATATGTATGTTTTCAGTTTGTCCTCCTAGGGATTTTTCTTTCTGGGGGGATGTAGTGGGAGTGAGGGTAGGATTCTTTTTAAATCTATGGAGGCTTTTTCATCACTTTTGGAAATTCACACACATACAAGTACCAAGGAACAAACAGCCCTCCGGCAAAAACTTTAAGCATACTAGGAAATAAGGCACCATGAACAAGATTCAGCAGAACAGGTACATATCAGCAAAGGACTCCAAAGACCTCAGATATTGAACATATCAGACATCAAACATAACTAAGTTTGATAGTTTTAAACAAAAACAAGACAATCTGGATTTGGGGACAGGCAATAAGAAATCATTTTAAAATAACAAAGAGATTTAAGGACCATTTAAAACTTATAAGAATGAAAACTATAGTGATGAAATTAAAAACTCAATGGATGGTTTCCACTTCTTTGGTTTTTTTTTTTTTAATGCTTATTTATTTTTGAGAGAGAAAGAGAGAGAGAGAGAGACAGTGAGTGCACAAAAACAGGGGAGAGGCAGAGAGAGAGACAGAATCTGAAACAGAGAATCTGAAGCAGGCTCCAAGCTCCAGGCTCTGAGCTGTCAGTGCAGACAGAGCCTGATGCGGGGCTTGAACCCACAAACCTTGAGATCATGACCTGAACCAAAGTCGAACACTTAACCAACTGAGCCACCCAGTTGCCCCAAGATTTCTATTTCTGACAAGAGTGGTTACCAATATACTTTGGACCACTGTCCCACTGAAAGTAACTAAAAATCCTGGTTAGATTAAGAAAAACATCTTTTTTAAGAAATATCTTAATGTTCATTTATTTTTGAGAGAGAGACAGAGACAGAGAGAGACAGAGAGAGGCAAAGTGCGAGCAGGGGAGGGGCAGAGAGAGAGACAGGGAGACACAGAATCTGAAGCAGGCTCCAGGCTTCGAGCTGCCAGCACAGAGCCAGACATAGAGCTTGAACTCATGAATGCAAGATCATTATCTGAGCCAAAGTCGGAGGCTTCACCAAATGAGCCACCCAGGTGTCCCCCAAAAATATCTGAAAGGGCCTCAAAGAGCTAACAACATAGTAAGAAATAGCCAAGCCAAAATCTAGTAAGTGGAAATACAGAAAAATAAGCATAGTTATGAAGTCAGTATTTATTTATTCCAAAAAATTTCTAAATGTACTTTAACTTTGTGTGGGAACATTGCCTTATAACCTCACGTTTTGATTACCCTACAAACCAAGGCCTCAACACTGAATGGCTGTCACCTATGCCATGGGGATGGATACTTAACAAGTAGGCTTGTCTGGACAGGGGCCAATTGGGAGGCACTTTCTTGCACATCTCAGAATGAGATCTGTCCCCCAAAAGTCTAGACCACAGACAACCAACTCTTCTGGACCAGCACAGTGATGAGTTTGCAAACCCTTAGCTAATAATAGCAAAGTAGGACTGGGTTGGGATTAGGACAGCAAATAAGACTTAGAAAGGATAAGTTAGCCTGTCATTCTTCCTATCTGCTTTACCTACAATAAAGAGGGTGGGGTAGGGGGCATGATGCTCACCTCAGTTCCAGTGGGGAGCCAGCCTGCTGAACTGAATTCAAACCTGCTGTCTTCCCTGTACTACAGTTACCATGTGACTCTTCCCTGTGCATCCTCCTTGCCTGCAGTTGGTCGATACACCAGGCTAAGTTCCATTACACTCACGTGACCTACTCTAACAATCCGTTACTGCTCAGGGCTCTGATAACACTTATTGCTGGTACTTCAGCATCAGTTAGGATGCTTCTATCTTTGAGGAACAGAAAGTCTAGCTCAGAAGAACTTAGCCAATATGAGAGGATGTTTGGCTAAAAGTTCTAGAGAGGGTTCTTAGTTTAGGTACTAAAATTGATTCTGACTGGTGTAGGAAATAACACATTTGTTGAAAGGGTACTGAGTAAGTCAAAGGCTGGAAAGTACCACAGCCAAAATTATGCCTCAGAACCAGTTTGATAAAGACAGTGCACTACCCTCTGATCCCACATTCAGGATATAAAGTGCTACTACTGAAACTGTTGCCATAGGACACTGGATGTTACTACTGTCACCACAATTGCTGTTGACAGAATGAATTAGCTGGCTTCTTCATGTTGCTACCTTGTGATTCACAGTACCACACAGCTCGTTCTGATGGCAGCCATGAAGTTGCCTGGGACTATGAATATCTGACCATGAGTGTTTTTACACTGGGAAGCATCTCTCTGTCCCTCTCTGTCTGTGGGAGAGACATGCATGTGGTGGGGATATCCCCAAACATGGCTATATGTTGAGAAGCAGGTTCAGGCCTCACAACTATGTACCATATTCACTCAGAAGGAGGGAGGGCATTTGGACCCTAGAAACCCCCACAAAAGTCCTGAGCTTCGAGATAACTGAGTTCCCACATCTAGTCCCTATGGCCATAGAAATTCCATGAATTGCTAGAACCCACCACTTGGCCCCAGAGGATGGGATTACTTGACTGATTTAGGCTAGTTGGGGATCATCTTTGGAGCTGGGGGTGAGGGTAATCCCACATAACTAACAGGATTTTTTCCAAAATAGGTTTAAGCTTAATGGATGTTGGGAAGAAAACACTACTCCCTCTCTAATTCCCCTCACTGGCCTTGCAGAACTTCTATTATATGCTTTCTCTCATTAATTAAAAAAATATATATATATATGCTAATTACCTCCCCAAATAGACAATAAGATCATGTGAACAAGGATTAGCTCTATAACATTTGGATTCCTTCAGTGCCTATACCTTATAGGCACTCAGTAAAAGATATAAAGATTGTTTCCTCATTGATCCATTCTTGTTGAACAATTTATCAAGACCATTAAAACTAGATTGAATCAAATAATTAAATAACTAGACACTTCACCAGTTTTTTTTTTAGCTTTTCACAGATACTCATTATAATTTAAAAAATGAGAATAAAATATTTATCTTTCACTAACAGGAGTTACAGGGATTCCTTTTAAAGAGTTTTGGACTAGTTGGAAGAAATCATGATCTAAATATGAGCATTGTTCATATTTCTCTTAGAGCCCTAAAACTGTCATAAAGGATCTTATTTATGAGGTAGATATTTATTGTGTTGCTTCTGAGCTTGTGTTTTTGATTATTTTTTTTACCCCTTTCTTCCTCCCTACCCTAATCTAAAAGACAGTTAATACAGCTGGTTATTAGAAGAAATGTATGTCTTCAAAAGTGTGCTTTGCTCTGTTTAGTGCCAAAATGAATCCCCTTTGAGTGAACTGATATAGTAATATACTTTATAATTATTATTCTAACTCTATTAACTACTCAGTAAGTCTAAGTGCAAGAAAAATCTTTAAAAACTAACCTTTGTCTAACTCCCTCATCATTTGCAGATGAGCACTTTAAAGAAGTTGTTTTTGGAGGGTTTTTTTTTAATGTTTTATTTATTTCTGAGAGAAAGAGTGGGGGGGGAGGGGAGAGAGAGAGCCAGCATGAGCAGGGAAGGGTCAGAGAGAGAGGCACAGAATCTGAAACAGGCTCCAGGCTCTGAGCTAGCCATCAGCACAAACCCTGACGCGGGGCTCAAACCCACGAACTGTGAGATCATGACCTGAGCCAAAGTCAGACGCCTAACTGACTGAGCCACCCAGGCGCCTCTGGAGTTTTTTGAACATCCATTGAGAGTTAAATAAATAACTGACTTATGCAACTAACTTGGAAATTTGTCAAAATCAAAGTTTTATGGATTGGGTGTCCATTTACATAAGGAGTTTATGGTGAATTAAAAAAAACAAAAGTGTTTCAGAGACTTCTTCCTAAGTTTCCAGGGATCTGAGTAAGGAAAGCAGTTTCATGCCTCTAATGTTTTAAGCAACAGTAACTAGAAAGTTGGACCCGTCATCTTGATTTCACACAGTTGGTGTGGTAAAGTGCCTTGACGCCCCGATTCTTCACTCTTCTTGTTCCTGCTGTCTTAGCAATGTGACTTTGCACTACACCCTCTAGGGTGAATTCTCTAAATCTGGGGGTGGCCAACAGAGTAGGAAAGAGTGAAAGTGTGTCACTTCCCCGCCTGGGCCTCAGAAATCTTGATTCTTAATTCCTAGATGTTTGAACTATATTAATATTTTATTTTAATATGCCCCTGAGATTTTATGGATGTTTGTTTCATAGTAATATCAAATCAATAAAACTGGCTGATTTTAAGTTATTGTTTTTTTCTGAGAATGAATTTGATTTAAGATATAAGAGTGTTCTTAAAAATCAAGACTCCAGGTACTGAGAACCAAGACTCAACAGTTGGTTCATAGACTTGTAGTTCATCTCCCTGCAGTGGAAGAAAGTAGATGTTCTTAAAGTTTTTTTGTCCCAATATGCTCTTTAAAATTATTGAGAAACAAAAGAGCTATTCTTGGTGGTTATATCAATTGGTATTTAGAGTTTAGAAATTAAAATTGAGGAATTTTAAAATATTAATTGGTTGATTGATTATAAGGTAGGTAATAAATCCATTATATAGTAATATAAATTTTTTTTATGAAAAATAACTATATTTTCCAGAACAAAAAATATATAGTAAGAAGGTAGCATTGTTTTTTCTTTATACAAATCTCTTTAACGTCTGGCCCAATAGAAGATAACTATATTCACATGTTTGCTTTAATTTTACTTTAATTTATTGCAATATGTTATTTTGATCCAATTATATGAAGAAAATTTGGCCTTATTTCCAACATATGCTGTTGGAAAATGGAAAAGTATTATTTTGTGGGGCTGGAGGAATATTTTAATAGCCTTTTCAGGTCATTGAAGGTATTCTTTTGTGCTACTACACCAAAACTTAATAATTAGGAGTTCCTTAAAGGTCAGTTGCAGTGTGGAAGCTGAAACCATATTGATAAATATCTTGCACACTGATATGTTAAAAATGTTAAAAATCCTTTGGTCTATCCTAAATTTTGAACAAATCTTTTGTGCCTGTATGATTTTGACCCTGTGCGCCCCCTGAAAGGGTCTTAGGATCTCCAAGGAGTCTTCAGACTACACTTTGAGAACCACTCATATAAAATATCAAATAAGCTTAGGCTTTATTCTACTTCATAGAGCAGCCACCTCTTTGCAAACGTGCGTTTTCCCGTGAAACAGAAATAGATAATGAACATTATCCACAATCACATTTATTACATTAACAAAAGCTGCACTTATATTTTTCTGATCCTTGAATCTTATAAGGGAGCCAAGGAAAACAATGAATTGTGTAGAAAACTAAGCTATTTGTTACATCATTCTTAACCTATATATGCTGGGCACTGTACTGAAGCTGGAGATATAGAGATAAAGTGGACAGACAAAGGCCTTACTCACAATGCATTGGCAGTCCTACAGTGAGGGTAACAGACAAAGAACAGGTAAACAAGTAAACAAAGATGAGAATTTAAGGTTTAAGTTAGAGTTCTGAAGAATATAAGGTACCCCACAAATTTCAAACTTGATACTGCCTCAGAAGCAAGAGGGAAGGATATGAATTTCCAAATCTGTATAAATCTAGGCAAGACCCATGAGGAACCCTGGGCAGAGAGAAGGGATGGCTGTGACCCACACAGCAGACAATAGGTGAAGCAAAGGACGTCACTGTTGGGGCCTGGGGAGGGGGGATGGAGCTGGGGGCTGTTTTCTTTCCCCTACCACTGTTCTTGGCAAAGCACTGCCTGGCCTGGTGCCACCTTGAGGCAAAGTATCAGCTAGACAGGGGTGGCAGGATGGCATGAGGACAGTGCCAGAGCCTGGCCAGGGTGAGGAAGACAACAATGGGCCGTCCATCCTTTCCACAGCCTCAGGGCTAGGGGATTACCAACCAGTCTAGGTAGAGGGCAGGGCAGTGATGGTGGGTCTCTGAGGGGCATCTGTGTAAAGCTATATGGTGATGGGGTGAGGGGTAGGAAAGCCCATGCTGAATCACTGGGGGCTCTTCTTTTACTCACCTGGAGGGAGTCACTACAAGTTTAAAGCCCAGCTCTGTTACTAAAGACCTTGAGCAGGTCATTAATGACTCAGTTTCTTTATTGGTAAAATGGGGAAAATAATAGCACCTACCTCCTAGGATTATTGTGAGGACTGAGTGATTAAAAATATGTAAAGCATTTAGAACTCATATGTATATAAGTATGTACATACATGTGGCCCCACAATCCCTCCCCAGATAGATGTCCCGATCAGTTCTCACCCAGGTCCATAAAGGGGCAAAGATGAAGATACTCACTGTAAAGTTTTCACGGAAATTGGGAGCTGGGTGCATTCTGATGGGGAATAAATGCAGACTACAGAATTCTAGGAATCACTTGGAAGCAATGAACCAGAGGTATGTATAGCAAATACATATGGATTTTTAAAACCCACTGCTGATTGCAAAACATAAATAGAACAAGGTCTATTGCACAATGCTATTGATAAAAATTTAAAACATATACCAAACAACACCTGACGTTTTACAATATTTCATGTATATCAAAGGATTTTATATCTCATATCTTAAAGTGGATGACTATGTGGAAGGGGAGGGAATGAAAATGGAAACCAGGGCTAAGTGGGAGAAACACCCATGAAAGAAGGTAATAATAGTGTACCATGAACTGAGGTACATGATTGACTCACTGCTTTTTACCTGATGCATAAAAAAATGAAGGAAGAACAGAAGAGAGGGAGAGACAGAAAGCGGAGGGAAAGAATAAGATAATTAGATAATGCCTGGGCTGCAAATGGGGTGATTGCCACTAAATAGGGTGGTCAGGGAAGGCTTCTCTGAACAGGTGACATTTAGGCCAAAGCCTGAATAGTGTGAAGCCTGCCATATGATGATCTGGGAATATGAATTCCAGGCAGAGGGAACAAGATGTGCTAAAGACCCTGAAACAGAAATATGACATATCTGAAATATAGGGGAAAAAAGACAAGCATTGTTGGGGCATAGTGAACAAATAATGGTGAGTTTTAGTTTTAAAAGATGGTCTGGTAAAGGCCTTTCCTCATACACTTGTGTATATAGAGAGGTGGTTTAGGACTATTAGTTCACAGAATTGGTAATTCCAAGGAGAAGGGAAGTCCTTGGGGGGTCATGGTGACCTGTCTTGTGACACGGAGGTAAGGGGTGAGCATCAGGCAACCAGAGAGGAGCAGAACCAAACTTTGCTACCACAGGTGTAGAGGAGCCAAATCCCACCCTTGGGAAGGCAGAAACTTTAGTGAGGCCTAAAACCAAAGGCTGGACAGCCAGGTAACTATCTGGCTGGGCAGGAATTCTGCTGCGACCACTATCCCTGGTGTGGTCTTGTATTTGCCCATGCCCTCAACACTTCCTGACAACAGTGCCTCCCTGGGACCACTGTGGAATCTGTCCCCTCTGGGATTTCAACAGTGGTCTCCTTATGCTCTCCTTCTATACCTTCCCAGAGAACATCCAATTCTTGGTTTCCTTCAAAAGAACATCTGGTGTATCAGAATACAAACCTCAGGTTTTCATTCTGTCCTGGGGTGTTAATCTCCTTTCACCCTGCCAAATGCTGAACATCTCCTGAAACAGCAAATAAGCAAAGAAATGCTAATAAGCTGTTTTTCATGAATGAGCAATCCTTGAGAACAGAGACCTAGCTTATCTTGATTTCCATCTTTCCTCATGCTTAGAAAAATGCCAGGCCTGCAGTAGGTGCTCAATAAAATGGGTTGAATGAATTCACACACACACACACACACACACACACACACACACACACACACACAATGATGATACTTTCCGATGGGAAAAGCTCTAACCAAGATATTGTTATCTCAAGATAAGCAAAAATGCAGCTTCAGTCAACATCAATTTTTGCTCATGAAGAATTGGTTTCCCTTGTTGGGGTTGTAATGGGTAATGATAATGTTTATTGAGTATTATGTGCCAGACACTGAATTATCTCATTTAAAACCCAAGACAACCCTACAACTATCTTATTCTTAGCCAAAAGAAGAAGAAGTTGAAGCTTGGAGATACATAGTAACCTTTAAGTAAGGGCTAGATCTGAATTTTTCATCCCAGGTTGCCTGGCCTCAGAATTCTTGGATGAGCTTCTGAAACTCTGGTTAATATTACAAAAATAAAATGTATTAAAGTTGTACCTGGAACAGCTACTACTCTTCTGAATATTGTTTTTTCTCTTCTAGACTAATCATTGGCATCCATACATTTAACCATGTTCTAAGGAACTGAAAGCTTTTTATGACATTGCAATGATTTTAAAAGTAAGGTTACAAGACAGCTTGCAAATGAGCAGCAGAGAAAGAACAGAAGTGAAATCTTCTGTCATAGGCTGTTCTTTGCACAGAAAATTTCAGTTTCCAGCTCTGAAATTCCAAGTTTTTCCTCTATTTTTCCTTCATTTTCTTTGTTCTAATGGTTTAATTAATTTTAGGGATCATAAAACAATGTCTGAGCATTGTGACAATTTTGCTGTAGTAAACATTCATTGTCTGAGTGTGTCTGAGTGTAGAAATTACAGCCTGAGGCAAAATTTACGTTCTAAAGCTTTGCTGGAAGAATGCAAACTCAAAGCAGCAAGAGCAAAGTGGGACAAGGGCAACAAGGCAGGAAGGAGGGATAGGAAAGTTGCTAAAGTGGCCTCCATTTCACTACAAAGCACAACTGGTAGCTCAGTCATGTGGGAAGTTTCCAGAGAAGCCACATGGAAATATTTCTCAGAAGAGTCCTTTGGGGGAGAAGAATTTATCTATGGCTCTCTCTCTCTCTCTCTCTGTTTTTATTTATTTCTGAGAGAGAGACAGTGTGAGCAGGAGAAGGTCAGAGAGAGAGGAAGACACAGAATCTGAAACAGGCTCCAGGCTCTGAGCTGGCAGTCAGCACAGAGCCCGATGTGGGGCTCGAACCCACAAACCGTGAAATCATGTCCTGAGCTGAAGTCAGACTGAACCACCCATGTGCCCCTGGCTCTCTCTCTCTTATCCTTTATCTCTCAGTGGTTAAAATTTGCTTCACGGGGTATGAAATTCCAGAAGTTCTGGGATTGTTTCCTGGCTCCCCTTGCAGTCACCAAGAAGCAGCAGTGGCATCTACCACCCTATGAGCAGACAAAAGTCAGGGGCATTCCCTTTCTGCAGCCTCTCAGGCCGTGCAGCACACAAGCCAGTGTGGCCCTGGCAGTGCTGTTGTATCTTGGACTTTAGTGGTGACAGGGAGACTCAGGGTAGAAGAGAAGAGACCTACAGTGTGAGGCACAAGGTAGGTGATAATTGGGCTGTGCTGTGGGGGACCTTGGGGAGCTGGAGCCCAGCTGGCTGAGCAGAAAGAAACTAACAATAGTATGGCTTTCACAGCAGTGGCCCGTAAGTAGCATTGAGTAGACCCAAATGCTCAGTCTGTCAGAACATTCTCACACATGTCTAGTTAGGCACATACAGAGATTTCCCTTGGATTTACATCTACAAGTGGACTGGCTGGGTCAGTGGGAATCTTCAACTGTACCAGATATTATATTTTACTTCTAAACAATAGCTTTAAGTGATTACTTGTTATTGATTTGGTCTGATTTTTTTCTGTTCTTATAGATGCATCGTAAAACTCATCTATTATTTCCAGGGTGCCTGGGTGGCTCAGTTGGTTAAATGTCTGACTCTTGATTTTGGCTCAGGTCATGATCTCAGGGGTTTGTGAGATGGAGTCCCGCATCAGGCTCTGTGCTGACAGTGTAGAGCCTGCTTGGGATTCTCTCTCTCTCTCTCTCTCTCTCTCTCTCTCTCTGCCCTCCCTTGTTCATGCCCATGCATGCACTCTTTCTCTCAAAATAAATAAATGAACATTAAAAAAAAATAAAACCCATCTATTTTTTCTTTTCTTTTTTTTTATTGTTTCATAAATTCACCAAGGAGAGTGGGGGTGTGTGTGTGGAGAATGCTGAATACCCCTCCACAATTTCCTCCTTATTATACTGCTAATAGTAACATTTTTGGCATCTCTTGCCAAACTCACAGGGACTGGAAATATGAATTACATGGTATCTGTGAGGTATTTTGAACTTTTTGAAGAGAGAAGCTATTTAAATCCACATTAATTTTAAAATCAAAATTTCCCATTGTTTCCAGGAGAGGGCACAAATTCATCTTATGTGTATTCTGACCTCTCTTCACCAGCTTCCCTAACCTCATCCTGCATGCATACACACATGCATGTTCAAACGCATACACACCCTAACCCCTATTTTGCAATCTCTAAATAGATACACTGCTTATAATATAATTTCAAAACCTATGAAAGGCATCCTTTGGCAGGCTCCTTACCCTGCTGCAAGATCCAGAATGTTCATTGGAGCTTCCTAATGTCCCTGTGCAGGGCTGTGTCCGCTGGGGACAGGAGTAGAATGGGGAAGGAGGATCTTAAAAATTAAACACATCTGGCTTTAAGTTATATTATTTTCTTTTATTATTTATTTTTTATTATTATTATATTTCCTATGGCATAGGAGTCGTGATAGGAGTGGTCTCAAGCAATAAGGGCATACATTGTCTGTAGAGAATTTAAAAAAATTTTTGTTAGCGTTTATTTATTTTTGAGAGAGGGGGAGGGGCAGGGAGAGAGGGAGACACAGAATCCAAAGCAGGCTTCAGCTCTGAGCTGTCAGGACAGAGCCTGACAGGGTTTAAACTCATGAACTGTGAGATCATGACCTGAGCCAAAGTCAGACCCTTAACCGACTGAGCTGCCCAGGTGCCTGGAGAATTTATAACAATGATAAGACAGACTAAAAGTTGGTCTGCTTTAAAAAAAAAACATAGTAAAAAAAACACACTGGCAATTCTACACAAAGTCGGATACAATATAAAGTACTCTTCCCCGCCAACCTCCCACACAAAAAAACCCTTTTGTTGGTCTAAATTCTAAACAATTCTTGCAGTTACTATTTAATTTTATAATAAATAAAATTATCACGTTTTATCCTTCGATTAGCTTTGCATCCTACGTAGGAGTTAACTCAGAGGAGCCTTGGCATAAAGGGACTCATGTACAGGTGTTTGTTTGAGAGTTAAGTTCCTTATGGTTCAGAATCATTCATGCTTGCTTTGGGCACACTGTATGTCTTCAACTTGGATAGAATGATCTGCTTCTGCATTTATTTATTTTTTTAATATTTATTTATTTCTGAAAGAGAGAGAGAGAGACAGAGATAGAGCGTGAGCAGGGGAGAAACAGAGAGAGTGGGAGACACAGAAAGACACAGAATTCAAAGCAGGCTCCAAGCTCTGAGCCGTCAGCACACAAACCCACAAACTGTGGGATCATGACCTACAGACACTTAACTGAGCCACTCAGGCACCCCTGTCTGCTTCTGCATTGAAATGCTAGATCTGGAAGGAATAATGGTGGTAGTGATTGTAACAGTACTTGTGCTACTTCAATTCTCTCTCACTCAATTCAATCTTCTCCTTCTATGTGGCCACTTGGAGCTTTTATTGGTGATTAAAACTTAAAACAGTGCAAATTGCAAGCTATAATATTTTTGTTTGTTATGTGCAAATGTTCATACATGAAATATTTTCACTTACTTGAATAGTATCTTTAAAATGATTCCTTCTGGGGTGCCTGGGTGGCTCAGTCGGTTAGCGTCTGACTTCGGCTCAGGTCAGATCTCAAGGTTAGTGGGTCTGAGCCCCGCATCGGGCTCTGTGCTGACAGCTCAGAGCCTGGAGCCTGTTTCAGATTCTGTGTCTCCCTCTCTCTCTGCCCCTCCCCAACTCATGCTCTGTCTTTCTCTGTCTCAAAAATAAATAAACTATAAAGAAAACTTAAAAAAGATAAAATGATTCCTTTTTTGTCTTTTAAAAAATTTAATTGTTTATGAATTACTCTTAACCTGTAATGTTATTACTCATTTCCATGGCAGACTAATATGTAGGGATATGCTTTCCCCTTTCATTTGAAAAAAAAGTAATGTAACTTAAAAATATGAACCATTACCTTTCCCTCTTTTTTGATCCTGTACTGTCATTTTATTACTTAATTATTTATTTTTATTCGGATGATTATATATTCAAAGTCCAATAAAAGAAAAATCTCACTGTTTTTTCCTGTCCATTATACTGATTATTCATTTCAGTATTATTGCTGAAAATAGTGTTGTATGGGGAAGGGTCTGTTGCACAATGATCTTCCCTGTATGTTAGATACACAAGGTGCACTGCTGCTTCCCAGAGCGCTACGACTACCATGCAGACGCACACACAGAGCCAGACCCAGGAGAGCTGCCCAGACTGGCGAGGCTGCCCCCTGCTGCTCCGGTATGAATCTGACACTAGGCTAATGTAGGAAGATTAACTCTCACCTTACCTTCTTTTATTCAAAGATGTATATTTAACTAAAACGTCACCTCCACGAAGACTAGAACTTTGTCTGGTTTGGCACTGGTCCCAGGAACAGGGCAGGCAATTAATACATTTTTATTGAATGAAGGTGTTACTTTGCACACGTGGGAATGTGCACATCTTTGTATTTCTGAGTGTTTCCAACACAAGATAGGAACTTTACCAAGAGGAGACATCATGTATATCACTTCTTTGCATCCCCCAGCCTCCATCCCTAACTCCCAGCAGTGCCTGAGACTCTATAATTGCAGACTGACTAATCAATTGACTATAGGGCCAGGACTCAAAACACTATTCTGAAGAAATTAAGAATAGCCAAGGACTTAAAATTCAATAAAATAAAGTAGCATCTTATTCTTTCCTTATTATCACATCACTGTAATCATTATATCACTTTCTTTGGGGAGCAGGGTTACTCATTAGAAATAAAATTCTCAACTTATTAATAGACACTATAATTGCTACTGATCTCTGCCAAATTTTTTTGTTAGTTTATTTATTTTGAGAAAGACAGAGACAGTGCAAGTTGGGGGGGTGCGGAGAGAAACAGAGAGAGTATCCCAAGCAGGTTCTGCCCCTCCAGGAAGAGCCCAGCACCAGTCTCGAACCCATGAAGCTATGAGGTCATGACCTGAGCTGCAACCAAGAGTTAGATGCTTAACTGACTAAGCCACCAAGCACCCTTGTCTCTGCCAAATTTTAATAAATTTATTTCTCATTCATATAACAGATGCCCAGTACACCTAACTATGAGTCAGAATTACTAAAGGTTATATTCAAATTAGGAAATGAGGGACAATGTAATTTTTAAAGGGTCTGAGCAGATCATATAAGGTGTTCTTTCAAAGATAAGTAATATAGAATGTTAGCCTTGGATACCCTAAAGCTTATGTAGTCCAGTGTCAGTCTGTGAATGAAGCCAAAAAGAATGCAAGACTTTTGTCTGGACGGACAGTATATGGGTAGAGCCAGGATCAGAGCCAGCAACACTAATTTTTACCCCAGGCCCTCCTCCTAAATGACACAGCTTCTAAAGTCCAAGAAAATGGCTTTATATGTGTTTATCATATCAACTTGCTTAAAGTATTTAAGATAGTTGGTCTAGAGTTATAGCTGCTTATAGTGGCCATTGACTAAACAACAAAAAAGACCATTATAAAGAAATGTTAGGGGCGCCTGGGTGGCTTAGTCGGTTAAGCGTCTGACTTTCGCTTAGGTCATGACCTCGCGGTTCGTGGGTTCAAGCCCCGTGTCGGGCTCTGTGCTGACTGCCAGCTCAAAGCCTGGAGCCTGTTTCAGTCTGTGACTCCCTCTCTCTCTGACCCTCCCTTGCTCACGCTGTCTCTCTCTCTCTCTCCTGGAAATAAATAAAAAACATTAAAAAAAAAAGAAATGTTATATTAGCAGATAACAATATACTGATTAATGAAAATTTAAAGGTTCTTACCTTTAAGGACCTCTCACTATAGCACATATATTTATGGAGTAGAATTAATAGATAGTTCTTGATCTTGGGGTCATGAGTTCAAGCCCCATATTGGGCATAAAGATTACTTTTTAAAACTGGTAATAAATATTTATTAAGCAGCTACATGTATATAATACATAGTTATTTTCTATAGAGACTACTGAATGAATAAATAATAGCACACACTTACATAAAACTCACCATATGCCAGTACCTGTTCTGAATGCTTTGCATTCATGAACACATTGAATTTCACAACAACCTGCTATTGTCACCATCCCCATTTTACAGATGAGGATACTGAGGTGTAGCGAACTTCATCAAGATCAGACAGCTAATAAGTAGAGCTCTCCTAATCTGATCATCTGGCTTCATATACTGTACAAACTATGATCAATTTCTCATTTTAAGAAACATAAACATAGGAAAAAGTTAATGGTAGTACAGGTTAAAAAAAAAAACAGTTAAGGAAAACTAAAATGTCCACAAAGTAATTCATAAGAGCTGAGTGAAAGAGAAGCCAGAGCTCTTTGGGTGCAAGTGGCAGAAACTAAATTAGAAATAGCTTAAGTTATTTCAAAATCTATTTACTTTCTGTCCATATTAGGTTTGCAGACTATATTGTGCCACCTCCTCAAAATTCATATACTGAAGTCCTAACACCAAGTATTTCAGAAGGTGACTCTATCTGGGGATAGGGCCATTAAAGAGATAATTAAGGTAAAATGAAGCCGTATGGGTAGGCCCAATCTAATCCGATTGGTGTCCTTCTTTTTTACTTTTATTTATCTCTGAGAAAGAGAGTGAGACAGTGTGAGCAGGGGAGGGTCAGAGAGAGAGGGAGATAGAGAATCTGAAACAGGCTCCAGGCTCTGAGCTAGCTGTCAGCACAGAGCCTGACGTGGGGCTCAAACCCACAAACTGTGAGATCATGTCCTGAGACGAAGTCAGATGCTTAACTGACTGAGCCACCCAGGTGCCCCATGATTGGTGTCCTTCTGAGAAGGGGACAGTAGGACACAGACAACACAGAGGGAAGACCCTGTGAAGACACAGGGAGACGACGGCCATCTACAAGCCAAGGAGAGAAGCCTCAGGAGACAGTGGTTCTGCCAATACTTTCTTCCTGGACTTCTTAGCTTCCAGAATGATGAGAAAATAAATTTCTATTGTTTGAGCCACCCAGTGTACTTTGTGATGGCAGCCCTAGCAAACTGATATGGAAGGATACTGGGTAGTTTATAGGATTGGAGAAAGAGTTACAGGAACCTCTCAAAACCAGTAACCTCAACGATTAGAACAGGGCCTCAACACATCCAGGACACTCACACAGACACACAATCAACCTCTGTCCCTTCCTTCTCTACTCCCTCTGTCTTTCTCTCACACGTTCTCTTTAATTCATTCTTCCTATTTCAATAGTTTTTCTCTATGTGGGGGGAAACATGGTTTCCAACTCTGCTTTTCTCTCCCAGCCTCAGAATATAAATACCAAGGATGGGTTCAATTGGCCCAGTTTGTGTCACATGTCTAACCCTAAGCCAATCAGTTAATTTTCCTTTTTTCAGTATAGTGTCTCTACCACTCTGGCCTGGCCTCTGTTGCGGAGTCTGGAGCTGCTTCTGGTTCACTTCTGAGCATAATGCCGGCTTCTGCTGTGGTGGGAGAAAGGTAGTCATTTGGCTGCTGAGAGAAGGGGAAGGAATCTGAGGTCTGACGGCTCCTTCAGAAGACTTTCCACAAACCTCCTGTTTGCGGTCCTGCTTCTTGCTCTCTCAGAAGAATCTGTGCCTCCAATTCCAGGGCTTTTCCAGGACCCTGTGCCATGGACTGGCTTCCTTCTTCACAATTCCCCATCCTCAGATACTTAGGTTTCAGTTTTCTCAACTTTGCTGGCTTGGCCTCGCTCATCTTGCCTCTGTCCATCCATGTTCCAAAAAGAGTTGACATGGGCTCCACCCATTCCCTCTGGCCTTGCGGACCTTGGCCTTTTCGTCTTCCTTGCTGTCATTTTAGTGGCATTTTGGAAGGGATCAAAGAAAAGTGCTTGTTTTTCAACTGCAGTGTTTAACCAGAAGTCTGTGCTGGGGCTTTTCAAACAGTCCTCCTCACTGAACATGCCGCAGCGGCTCCCTTCAGTCCTGGGAGCAGAGGTGGGCGCAGGGGCAGAGGAGAGAAGGGGAAGAGAAGCGTGGACAGGCTTCGGCTCCCACCCCTGTATCAAGCACCCCTAGATACCTCTGGTTCTTTCTTTTTTACATTTTGAGCTTCAAAGATTTCATTTGAACAAAAAACCTGTAACTAAAAATGGAAAACCTTAAAAACTACTGCACCACACCAGGCTGCCGCCTACATATATTATAGAGTTGTAATCATAGTCTCCATATTGTTTTGTATTCTGGTTTTGTTGATTTATTTATTTTACATCAGATTCCATTATAAACCTGTTTCTACATTTCTGTAGCTTTTTCATAATCAGTTTCTCAACCCAGTGCCTGGCAAGTAGTAGGTCCTTAGTAAACAGTGATTGAATTAATGGATGAGTTGTAATATTTAATAGCTGCTGTTTCTAAATATTTTTGCTATTACAGTCATAGCTTCTGTTGAGTTCATGCATTCATTCACCAGACACATTTGTTGAATACCTACTAAGTGTCACACGCTGGTGGAGGGCACTGAGGATATGGCAATATATAGATAGACTAGTCCTTTCCATGCAGTCCAAAAGGGGAATCTGACAAGTGAGTTGACAATCACAATGTAGGAGCATAAAACCCATGAGAAACAAAAAGGACTATCAGAGTACACAGTAGGGCCCTCTAACTTAGACATGAAAGTCTGGGAACACTCCCTGGAGGAAGAGATCATGGAAAATCATAAAACATAAACAGGACATGCTAGTGCAGAAGGGAATATAAATACTCCATGCAGAGGATGGGAACAGGTGCAGAGGCTGGGCATAGGGGAGACTGTGGCATATCCCAGGACCTGGAAGAGGCTCAGGTTGATAGAGGGGCAGAGTACACACAGGTGAGAGTCCAGAGATGAGCTGGAGAGGCAGGCAGAAGCCAGGGAATGAAAGGTTTTATGGACTCCTACATTTGGATTATCCTGAGGGCACTGGGGAACAATTAAACAATCTTGAGATAAACCCATTTGAGTGTCAGATCTACAGATCCTGTAGGGCATGTAAACTGTGATGAGTCTGCAACTATCTCTAAGATGAAGATCATCAAAGGGTTTAACTAAGGTAACAATATTTGCAGTTGAAGAAAAAAATTACAAGGTAAAGAATGGATGGAGGGAAAAGGCAAGACTGTAAGGAAGACCACTTAGGACTAGCAGAAAATATAAGACAATGACAATGGGGATGAAGAGAGGCAAATAGGTTTAAAGCACATGTAGAAGTAATGAATAAGCCTTGGTGGTTGGATGTGGGAAGTGAAGGAGAAGAGAAAAGGTCTGATGACACCAGATTTCTGGTTTGGGCAATGTGTGGATTATGGTACCATTTACGACAGAGACTACAGGATGGGGGAAGCCAATGGGTTCAGTTGGACACAATGGGCTTAAGATGCCTGAGGGACATACAAGTGGAATTGTTTGGAAAATAAGCAGAAATATAATTCAGGACCATGGGGGAAAGGGTGGCCCTGTGGATGGGGATCTCACCATAGAAGTGGTCATTGACCTGGAACTGAAGAAGAATAGTGATAACCCTCGAGGAGAATTGTAGAGGAGAAGGAGGAGGCATGTAGTCAGACCCCCAAAGCATACTGATAGTTAAGGATGAGCAGAGAAAGATGAGTCTGCCAAGGAGATAAGAAAGAGCAGCCCAAGATGTTGGATGAAATCCAAAGACATGCTGGGTTACAGGAGCCAAGAGAAGATTGTGAAGGACAAGTAGTCAGTGTGTCAGCCATGATAATGGACAGCAAAATGGCAACCTTGATAAGGTAGATCCAAGTAGAATGATGAGGCAAGCCAGGTTGCAGTGGATAAGAAACATCTGAATTTCAGACAAAGTATTTACACATGGCTTTCAAGAAGTATGGCTGAAAGGAGAAAAGAGAGGGCCTAGCTGGAAGGGAAAAAGAAGGCAGGAGATTCAAGTGAGTCTGAATGCTACCAGTGGCTCCCTAGTAGCACCTATAAAAAATGGGTGAAGTAGGTGATGGGGATTAAGGAGAGCACTTGTGATGAGCATTGGCTGTTGATCGGAAGTGTTGAATCACGATATTGTACACTTGAAACTAATATTACATTGTATGTTAACTAATTGGAGTTTAAATACTTAAAAAAAGAAAAACTCCCTGATCTACTTACTATTCAGGGCTCTCCAAATTTGGCTCAACCAGTTTTATTTCTTATTATTCTCCTACCATAAATCACTCTGTGCTTCAGCCAAACAGGTTAGTCACTGTTCCCCCAAATAAAATGCATGGTTCACCAGCTCCATTTCTTGGTTGGTATTATTTTCTCCATCCAAAATGGCGCAGTTCTCTCCCCAGGAACAACTCTACTCCCTGCACTGCCCATCTCTGGCTCTTGGAAACCCCACTACTCTCCATCCTGATTCTTCAGGGCTCACTGCTTGTCTCATTCTCATATCACTCCTCATCTTCTGTACCTAAGTTATTTGGATATTTCTCTTATACCCTTACTAGACTGTAAATTCCTTAAAAGCATGGCTTGCAGCTTACTTAGCATTTCATAAGCTTGTTTATGCAGTAGAGTTCAATAACTATGAATGAATGAAAGTTTTAATGAACTCCATAGAAGTGTTTCTTATCAGACCCACTTGATGCCCTGGCAAGAGGGAACCCTCACTGTAATTCTGTTCTGAGAGCTCTTCCACTTTCATTAAATAGTAACTCTCTGGGCACATACTATGTACCAGGCATATAATGTATTTAAGGTGCTTGAGGGATGTTCCTTTGAAGTTGTTTGTAAAATAAGCAGAAATGTAGTTCAGAAGCACAAACGAGAGGGCTGGGCTGCAGGTGGGGATGTGGGTATCCTCAGCACAGAAGTGGTAAGCAATGTGGAACCAAAGAGAAGTGAGATCCCTCAGGGAAAGATGTGAAGGAGAGAGAGGAGGCTACTATCATCACTCGCTCCATTTTATAAATGAGGAAACTTGGGCTCAGAGAGGTTAAGTAATCTGCCCAAGATCACATAGCCAATGAATGACTGATTGAACCAAGACTCCAAATTAAAACACCACCCTGACCTTGCTGACTTCTCTCTGCTTTTGTTGTTGACTTAAAGAATGGAGAAAAATAATTTTAGGAAATGCCCTAAAACGTATCAGTAACTGTCATGCAGAAGATTGTAAAAGATGTTACTTTAGGAAGTCCTTTCAGACCAGTAGAAACGTCAGTAAATTCTGCCATTTTTCCTTTAAAATTCAGTAATGAGCAAACAGCATAAATAATAACAACCTCCAAAAAATAGCAAGGTAGAATGCTGTCAGTGAAAGATTAAGGTATTGGCAGACGAAAGAGGAGACAAGCAGCTAGATAGGAAAAATACCCACTTTTGTTGGCTTTTATTTGGTAACACTTAATATTTAATAAATTCTGAGTGTTCAACTCCCTCGCATCATTCTAAGAACCAGTTTCTTGCAAAAATTACATGTGTCAGTGAGTTTCCTAGGAACATTCTTTCATGGTGACACAAAATTAGGTGGCCTTAGTTCTTCGACCTTGTAAAAATGACTCTTTGCTTACATGATTTTTCTAGCACAGAAACATCAAGCATAACAGCTTATCACTGCCTGGAATGAGAACCCTGCCCTCATTCCTAGGTAATGATCCAGGAGTTGGATTGTATTTTCTTATTTTCACAAACATGTTGCATTATGGCTTTTTCCATTCATCTAGTAACATTACTCATTATCTCTTGACAATGATCATTTAACAACTCATTTGTTTTTCTTTGGGATTCCATTTCTGATGAGATATTCATTATAATAAAATTAAAATGTAGCTTAATTTTTGCTAATGGACTGTGGCATTCTTCATATTAGAAAAAAATTCTATCTGTATGGCATTATAAAGACATTGAGTTCCAGGAATATTCTGAACAAAGTCAGAAACATCCAGTAATAGTCTTTACTTTGGCCAGATTCCCAGTAATGTCATTGTGCTTTTTCCCCAAATAGTCTGTTAGAATGCTGTTTTCTCATCTTTTAAAGATGAGCAGTCCATCCTTGTTTGATGTGAAAGATGGGTCTTTTGCTCTAACTCCCTTTCTTCTCTCTGACCACCTGTCTTCCATCAAAAAGTGCTCCATGAAACACTTTTCAAATAAAAGTTAGGGGCGCCTGGATGGCCCAGTTGGTAGAGCATGTGATGCTTGACCTCGGGGTCGTGAGTTCGAGTCCCACACTGGGCACAGAGATTACTTAAAAAATAATAAAAGTGAAATTGAGGGCACCTGGGTAGCTCAGTTGGTTAAGCATCTCACTTTGGCTTGGGTCATGATCTCACAGTTTGTGGCTTTAAACCCTACATTAGGCTCTGTGCTAACAGCTCAGAGCCTGGAGCCTGCTTCAGATTCTGTCTCCCTCTCTCTCTGCCCCTCTCTCGCTCATGCTCTGTCTGTCTCTCTCTCTCAAAAATAAAATAAAATAAAATAAAACGTTAAAACAATTTTTAAGTTAAATTAAAGTAACTGTGTTTTGACATCCCCCCCTGGCCCCCAGAATTCTGGATCAAGCCTAGAGAATCAGTTTCAATCAAGACAGTTTTATAACCCTTAGCAAATCCTTTCAGATCCACTAGCATCTAAAAGTTTGTAATAGATTTACTAGTTATTCCTTTTTATTTAATGAAAATGTTAGAATTTGGTTAAAATAATTTACTTAAATAGGGGATTTCAAATAGGAACCTAGCTTTTGGAGGCACTCAATGTCACATTTTCAGCCGTGCAGCACCTGTGCTTTATCCTTAGCTTTGGGTCCCAGGGTACTAGGTGAAGTGCATCCCAGCAGCAATGGGGTGAGGCCAAGGCAGGGATGAACATGTGACAATGACCTGAGTGGAAGCAACATGGTTTATCTTGGCCGTACTATATGGTATGTAGTGTGCCTGTATAATTCTGGAGTCAGGTACACCTGGTTCCAAAGCCCAAGAATCACTCCATGACCTTGGGAGATTCCTTACCCCACACGAATCCGTTTTCTTATTCATAACATGGGAAAACTTCTATATCTATCAGAATCTAGTCAGCAGACAAAACTCATACTAGTTATTAAGCAGTGATAATTTAATATAAAAAACTATTAACTAGGGGTGCCTGGTGGCTCAGTTGGTTAACCATCCAACTCTTGATTTCAGCTTATGTCATGATCTCTTGGTTTGTGAGATCGAGCCCTGTGTCAGGCTCAGCACTGACAGCGCAAAGCCTGCTTGGGATTCTCTCCTTCTCTCTCTGCCTCTCTCTCTCTCTCCCCCACTCCCCCTGCTTCTCTCAAAATAAATAAAAATATTTTAAAAACTTTTCAAAATAAAAATTTTAAAAACTATTAAATAGGTATAAAGCTGTTAATTAGGTGACTACAAACTAAAACAGACACTAAGAAATCATAGCAGTAGCAACTGTGGGAAGCAGCTACTTCTGGAGGTGGGGAAGAGAGGAAGAATTTGGAGGAGGGACCAGGACCCCTGAGGATAGGGTACCAGGGGGCTGGTGCTGGTGTCTCTCAAGAAAAGTGGATATTTCCCCTATCTAGCTGCTTGTCTCCTCTCTTGTCTTCCAATACCTTAATCTTTCACTGACTGTATTCTATCTGGCTATTTTTTGGAGGTTGTTATTATTTGTGCCATTTACTCACTACTGAATTTTAAAGGAAAAATGACAGAATCTGCTGACTTTTCTACTGGCGTGAAACAGCAGCGATGAGGCTGCTTCTGTGAGTGAGGGGGTGTCTGCAAACTGGGTTCAGACTCCTCCAGGAAGGAACTACCTCTGTGGAGATGAGCGAGAACTGCTGATGTGCTGCTCGTGGGAAGAGCAAGTTCCTTCTCCCTCCTCCGGTCTTATGGTGTCCCTCTCGTTTCCTCATTGGCAGAGTCCAACAAGGAGCAGCTGGTAAAGCAGAAATGTGGTCTGTAGAGTCCCAGATAGACCCAGCACCACAAAGAAGAGAATATAACAATGGATTGGAACTGAGAGACAAAAACCTATAACCAGCACAAATTCCAGGTATTAAGCACCCACTCCATGCCAGGCACAATGCCAAGTGCTTTACATGCATTATCTTATTTATCTTAACCACTTAATGAAGGGTCCTCATTTTACAGATGGATAAGAAAGGAAGCCAGATTTATCTGACTTCACCATTCCTCTGCTGTATAACAAGACGATGTCTGAACCCTGTCTCTGTAAGCAGATGTTGTCCTTTCCACCTTCATCCTCCTCCTCTGCTCTAACAGTTCAATATTCTCAGAGCCTGGTGGTTCCTGGGGAGAGGTGAGGGAAGTGGAGAGGCAGGCAAATTTATAGAGGAGCTGAGGGGAGGACGTGGACCCATTTTGTGGTTCAGAAGTACATAATGTGGCCCTGACAACAGGCAGATGGGAAGAAAGAGCAAGAGAGCTTTAAGGGAGTTTGCCTTGTGGGAAAGAGATGATTGAGTTAACGGCTGAGATACCATTAAATCACTGGGGAGCACTGGAGCTGGTCACTAAAGCCTTGGCCACCTGGCATGACCCAAGAGGGTTGCCAGGGTGAGGGGTGCAAATGAAGTGCTGTAAATCTGGCGGGGTTAGGGGAGCTTCTGAGAGAAGCTCAGAGGGAAGAAGCATCCTTCTTTGTGTCTTGAGCTATCACTGTAGCCTGGCAGGGATCGGCTCTGGTGCAATAGAGTGAGACAGCCATTTCTGGCCCCCAAGGCTGAACAAAGAATTCCAGGGTTAGTGAGAGCAGGTGAGATGAGAAGTGGCATCTTCCTGAACTTTCAAGGTTTCAGTGAGGATAGCAAAGACTTTTATAGCAGCAGTAGCACTTTGTGGAACAACGAGCTGCCATGTCACCTCAAACAGCACTAGAAAAAGGACAAATCTATAGAGAGGATTGTTGAGGTCAGAGACACAAGCCTCAGTGATTAACATATTCCATGTGCCTTAGGCCAAGTTCCCTGGCAACAAACTCAGATGAGACTTGCTTGCAGATGGTTCATTGAGGGCTGCAGTCAGTGACAGTCCTTATAAAGAAATGAGGGAAGCAAGACTGGGCAGAGGGAGAGATTGAACTGCAAAGCAGATGGGACAGAGGACTAGTTGATTTCATCTTCAGTGGGAACTGGGATAGTCCTAAGTAATCCCAAGTGGGGACTGATCTTCTGACTCCTTCACAGACCAGCCACCGGGTGCAGTCCTTAGGGAGGGGTTGTAAATCTTGTCCTGTGGGAGATTCCTGACAGATGCCAACTGGGAGCCTGATGTCCCAGCAGCTGGGGGAACGGATGCCTTGGTCCTAAATGAGAGATCAAGGAGGCCCACCACAGCATCTGCTGCACATCCATCAGTGAAAAAAATAATCTACTGGGGCACTGAGGGGGCTCAGTCAGGTAAACGTCCAACTCTTGATTTCAGCTCAGGTCATGATTTCACTTTGTGAGATCAAGCCCCTTGTCAGACTCTGTGCTGACAGCACAGAGTATCTCCCTCTCTCTCTCTGTCCCTCCCCTGCTTGTGCTGAGTTCTCTTTCTAAATAAATAAACAAACATTTAAAAAAAGAAAAGAAATAAAAACCTACCGAATAACTACTCTTGGTCAGGCACTATGCTGGGTACTGGAAAACACATCAGGGATCAAGACAGACAAATATCTGGCCTCATGGAATAAAAGGTATATTTACTAAATCTTTCTTTGCCTCAATGACCTCACCTCAAACTATGGATATTAAGTTCCTAACTCATAGGATTGCTATAAAGAGTGAATAAGAGGGGCGCCTAGGTGGCTTAGTCGGTTAAGCGTCCGACTTTCGCTTAGGTCATGATCTCGCGGTTCGTGGGTTCGAGCCCCGCGTCGGGCTCTGTGCTGACTGCCAGCTCAGAGCCTGGAGCCTATTTCAGAGTCTGTGTCTCCCTCTCTCTCTGACCCTCCCCTGCTCACGCTGTCTCTCTCTCTCCTAGAAATAAATAGAAAACATTTAAAAAAAATTAAAAAAAAAAAAAAGAGTGAATAAGATAATACATGTAAAGCCCCTAAAACTCTGCCTGGCACGTAGCAAGCTTTCAATTAGTATTGGATGTAGTTATTATTACTTAAAAATGTATTTAATGTTTATTTGTTTTTGAGAGAGAGAGAGAAAAAGACAAAGCATGAGAAGGGGAGGGACAGAGAGAGAGGGAGACACAGAATCCAAAGCAGGCTCCAGACTCTGAGCTGTCAGGACAGAGCCTGATATAGGGCTCGAACCCACAACCTGTAAGATCATGACCTGAGCTGAAGTCAGACGTTTAACCGACTGAGCCACCCAGGTGCCCCATAGTTATTTTTATTTATAATGTCTATGCTACATGTTTGAGGACTGCGTGGAGGGCCAGCAGGGCAGTTACCTCCTCTGCTACGACTGCCACAGGCATCGATCTGCAGGAAGGAGGAGCCTTAAGGAAAAAAGAATTGCAACACTGGGTCTACCGCAGAAGCAGAAATAAGCTACTCCTGAAGGAAAGGCATGATTTTCAGAAATCCCCCATATATTCTGATATCCAGTTCAGTCCCCAGGAACTCATAGCATGACAGAACTTCAAGAAAAAGTGATGATATCCAGGCTGACTGACTAAAATGCCTGTGGCCGAAAAAGTACCTCTCCTCCCCGAATACCTTGCCTGCCCAGGCCAGAAGCTCTGGGAGAAGAGCTGTGGGAAAATCATCAAGATCAATCAAGCTCAAGTCCATCTCTCTACCTTGGTTGTCCCCCACCTCCTTGTACTGGGACTTTGAACTGGGATTTGAAATGGGCACTGCATCTAGGAATTTCCCTTGGCTCCATAGCCTGGGCTTTACAACCACAAATAGTTGTGCCCTGGCCCCAGCCCCGGGCTTACCTGTTAGCTGGGTACACATCACCTGACCCCCATTTGTCAGGTAAGAGGAACTGGATGGCAGAAATGGCAGTGAAGGGTCCGTCCTCATACAGAGTCCCTGCCAGAAACATGGGAAGAAACATCTTTTTAAAAATGGGTTTGTTTTTTTCAGCAGCATGGGCAGTCTTGGTTACCTCTGGAGGGCATTGGGGATTGCAGCAACAGCATTGTGCTTTGAGCACCTTGGCCTTGGTGGTCACAGGACTATCACAGGAGGCCACAGCAAAGGGAGAAGAGGCTACAAGTCTTGAGTGCTACCCAAAAGAAGTGTTTCACATGTATATATGAGACTCCTTGCTAAAATCTTTAGGGACTCCCAGAATAATTTGGGAGGAAGTTGATGTTTCCTCCCATAACTTGTGAGGAGCTCATGTTCTTACATAGCAGGTGGAGGTAAAACCAGAGGAATTCTAGTTTGTATGCTCTTGTGACACTGTTTATTCCTCCCATCTGCTTCCCAGCACTACCATCATCCTGTGTGGAGCTTAAGGCTTTAAGAGTTATATACAGGTAATTGATACTTGTTTTGTCACTTGGTCTCCATTCTCTTTACTGGAAACCACAGCACAATTTCCTTCAGGGAGATTACCAATTCTTCCCTGAGTTCATAAAATGATGGTGGTGGTGTTTGTATCATTGGCTGGAGGTATGGGATTGTGCCTCAGCCTAGCCAATCAGAAAGAATACGACTTTTGGTAGCAATGGTTGGTTTGGGGATGGGCACATGATCCAGAAGAGTAAAAAAACTCACTGAGGTTTTTGCTGAAAATCCTAGGAAATAACAGACTTGAATGAGATCTGCTGTTGCTGGAAGCATCTTGTGACCACAAGGAACAGTAATATTTGAAAATCGAGCCAACATGGAGAAGAACAGAGGTGAGAGAGTGACTGGGTTCCAGTGACATTCTTTGAGCCTAGATCTATCTTTGGATTTTTCAGTTATGAGAATCAATGTGTTGCGTTTTTGCTTGAAGCCATTTAGGTTGTTTTTCACTTGCAACCAAGAAAATCAAGACAGACAGAATCTATAAGTCAAGCAGCACAGGACTGGGAACAGAAAAGACATGCAATTTAATTTTAGTTTCCCTTCTCTTCTTTTACTTGATCCTCACTACAACTATGATATGTAGGTAGGGGTGATAAAATTATATACTTGATATGTTAAATGACTTGTTCAAGGACTTCTGGCTAATAGATGATAGAGCTCAGGGTTGGTGACCTTCAGATTTGGGAAATAGAGAAAGTCAACAAGATCAGTACACCAAAACATGATAATCAGACTTATTTACTTATATTGTCTTGTGGATACTTTTAGAAAATCATTTGATCCTGCAAACATTTTCTATTTATATCTATCAATGTCATTTTATTCTGCTATTGGTCATATTTTCAATTCCATACAACTTTTTATATTAATGGAGAGGGAAAAAATGCCTGTAAGAAACAAATTCGATTGGTCAATAAGAATTTACGGAGGCGCCTGAGTGGCTCAGTCAGTTAAGCGTCCAATTTCGGCTCAGGTCATGATCTCATGGCTTGTGAGTTTGAGCCCTGTGCTGGGCTCTGTGCTAACAGCACAGGGCCTGGAGACTGCTTTGGATTCTGTGTCTCCCTCTCTCTCTCTCTGCTTCTCCTCTGCTTGCACTCTCTCTCTCTTTCTCAAAAATAAAATAAACATTGAAAAATATTAAAAATAAAGGAATTAATTAAATGCTTAGACACTCTTCTAACCCCCCCGCCCCCACCCACCACCAACTTCACTTCTTCAGCTCCAGAGCTGTCCACTGAGCCCCCACCTGAAACATATGGTCCATAAAAGCAAGGGTTGGGGCCCCTGGGTGGCTTAATTGGTTAAGCATCCAACTTGGGCTCAGGTTGTGATCTCACGGTTTCTGGGTTCAAACCCTGCATCAGGCTCTGTGCTGAAAGCTCAGAGCCTGGAGGCTGCTTCAGGTTCTGTGTCTCCCTCTCTCTCTGCCCCTGCCCTGCTCATGCTCTGTCTCTCTCTCAAAAATAAATAATACACATTAAAAAAATTAAAAACAAGGGCTTTTTGTCTTATTTATCATATCCTCAATTCCTAGGTCTTGGTACATAGTAGGAGCTCAACAAATATTTGATAAATGAATAAATGTGATCATGCCTTGAAGAAGGGGAAGAGAAGGGAAGTGATGATTGTTGAATTGCTGGAGGATTTCCCCAAAAATTAACTGAGAAGAATCTGGAAGTGATTGAGTTTAGAGTCAATAGGCAAGATGAGGCTTTCTGCCATGTAGGGCTTGAGAGATGGTTTAATTTCAGCTGTATAGTAATAGAGAAAGTTCCATTTCTGTGAGACCTAGATCTATCACTGTAAGATTCATATGTGCTGCACAATTAATAAAATGAATGAATGTTCTTACTCATGCAAACACTACTTAATTCAAAATTAGTACCTGTTTTAATGGGCAAATTTTATTAATGATTTAAGCAATAGGACTAGTGTCCTAATTGTATATGTGGCATTTGACCAAGCTAAATATAAAAATATTTTTTATTTCTTTAAAAAAATATTGTAAAAATGTTTTAGAAATAAGCCACTGAATTTTTAAAAATATCCTCTGAAAATATAATGAAAAATATGATTAAGTTGTTTTTCTTGATTTCAAAAATACTTCTTATGTTTTATAACTCTGAGCTCTTTTATCATTACTTGGGTAAAAAAAATATAAAATTAAGATAATATAATTTTGTTTAATTAAAAAAAAAAAAACCTTGATTTTAACCTGATCAGAAAGGTCCTTTCCAGGAGGAAGGGTATGATCTCCAGTTGATTGCTGTTTTGATATTCTAACTGATCTGAGGTCTCTCTTTTTCTTTATTCTTCCTTTTGGGCTTTCAACACCAGAAGCGAGAGGGGCAGGCTACACCTGTTGAGGATGTTTAGAAGCATAACTCTTCTTCCCAGACAATAGAAGGATAAACAAAGCAAAGGGAGGAAGGAAAGCAGGGAGGAAGGAAAGCAGGGAGGGGAATTCTCACAGTAAGAAGTTATAAGCATTTGCTAAAGTCAAATGCACTGTTTGGAGAGCCTGGCTGGCTCAGTCAGAGGAGCATGCCATTCTTGATCTTGGGTCATGAGTTCAAGCCCACAGTGGGTGTGGAGATTGCTTTAAAAATTAAAACTAAAAAAACAAAACAAAACAAAACAAAAACTCAGTGATTAATTAACCATTTGCAAGTGAGAAGCTATTTTGCTAACTGTGTACCAGGCCAGTTTATTTTTAAGTCTAATCAATTGGCTAGATCAGGGCTGTCTAATAGCTATAGTCACTGGACACTCCGAATATGACTAGTCACCTGAGGAACTGAGTTTTTAAAATTCGCTTCATTTAAATTAACATAAATTTAAACTCAAATAGTAGCATGTAGCTAGTGACAGCACAGATCTAGATCATTAGTTAAATTATACTAAGTATTCTAATTTATTGTTTCTTAGAACAACATTAAAGCAATCATAGTTATGTTTCAAAATTAATTAACATAATAGAGTATTTTGGACACATAGAGATCCAACCTCAAATAGAGTACAAAAGAGGCAACAGTTAGAGAGGATGTCCTTATCATCTTATCAAACACAATGAAGAGCTAGTTCATTGTGTCTGATGTTCTCCTATTTCCTTGGTTTTTTGGAAGCCAAGAAGTTTCTCCTGTTTCTCTAGTGTTTTTTATAGACATTAAAAAAAAAAAAAAAAAGTCCTGGGGCGCCTGGGTGGTTCAGTCGGTTAAGCGTCTGACTTCGGCTCAGGTCATGATCTCACAGTTCATAGGTTCAAGCCCCGTGTCGGGCTCTGTGCTGACAGCCAACTGAGAGCCTGGAGCATGTTTCAGATTGTGTGTCTCCCTCTCTCTGACCCTCCCCTACTCATGCTGTCTCTCTCTCTCTCTCTCTCTCAGAAATAAATAAAACATTAAAAATTTTAAAAAAAGTCCAAACACCAGATCTTCATCTGAAATACTACCCACCTAGACACTTACTGATTCAGTTATTTATTTGTTTGTTTGTTTGTTTTTGCTCTGAAGAGTTCAGTTGACTGTTGGTTTAGTTTTTTTAAAACACTGTCTTGGTAGTAGTAATTTTGAATATGGGGGGGGTTATTTGCCTGGTATGTTGTTCGTTAAAATACTTTGGGCTGCCTAAGTTCTCAGACCCTCTGGAGCTATCTGATGAGAGGCTAAGCAGTAGAAGGGTTCAATCAAAGTGCACTTGGGTCATCAATTATTCTTGAGATAATCACTTGGTTTTCTAGTTTTTCTTTTCAAATTCATTTGTCTTACTTGGTCTTTCTTTTCCTCTGCTACAGGTCTTTTGTTGGTGTTAGTGATGTGAGATGGTTTGGTTTTGGTTTTATTTTGTGTTAAAAGAATGAGAAATGCACTCCAAATATGTCCCTAGATTTATAGCCCTGGAAGAACCATGACATGAACAATCTATTTTTTTTAATGTTTTTAAAAATTTATTTCTGAGAGAGAGCAAGTGAGCAGGGGAGGGTCAGAGAGAGAGGGAGATATAGAATCTGAAACAGGCTATAGGCTCTGAGCTGCCAGCACAGAACCCAATGGGGCTCGAACCCACGAACCGTGAGATCATGACCTGAGCCGAAGTCGGGCACTTAACTGACTGAGCCACCCAGGTGCCCCAGACATGAGCAATCTAGAAGAGGTAGGTGACGCAAGATGCCTGCTGTGTATCTAATTCTATACCTGACTGTTGGTAGGTGTCTACCACGGGACAGGAGTGCAAAAAGGATTCAGAGCTTTAGGATTTCCAAGAAATACATCATTAAAAACATACACTTCCTACATACCCTTCCAGTGTTGTAGCACTTCCAGTGTTTTGCCTCACCCAAAACAATGAACTCTCTGATAAAACTGGGAAGCACACAGGTCTGCACTCATGTGAGTGTCACAAGGTTAATTTCTTGATATCTGCAGTCTTCACCTGGGGGCACCAATGAAACATTTCTCCTCCCATCCTACTCCCACCTATACCAAGGGCTTGAAAATCAAGCCACCTGGGTGGCTCAGTCGGTTAAGCGTCCCGACTTCAGCTCAGGTCATGATCTCGCGGTTCGTGAGTTTGAGCCCCGCGTTGGGCTCTGTGCTGACAGCTCAGAGTGTGGAGCCTGCTTCGGATTCTGTCTCCCTCTCTCTCTGACCCTCCCCTGCTTGTACTCTCTCTCTCTCTTTCAAAAATAAACATTAAAAAAAAAAAAGAAAATCAAGTTTCCTCTGCGGATAAAACCCTAACATCTGCCCTCATGGCAGCCGTGGGAGTGTACCATGTATATCTCCCTTCATGAGAGAACCTGCTGTAAGGACTGTCATTAGCTGGCAGCCTCCAGCTGCCATACCTTCAGGACCCACTGCAGGATGTGTGCCAGGACCACCTCTACCCAGGCTGCTCCTGCCCAATGGCGAGCAAGGTGGGAGAACTAGAGCCGTGCCATTCCTTTTTTTTTTTTCTTTAAATGTTTTATTTATTTCTAGGAGAGAGAGAGGGAGACAGCGTGAGCAGGGGTGGGTCAGAGAGAGAGGGAGTCACAGACTGAAACAGGCTCCAGGCTCTGAGCCGGCAGTCAGCACAGAGCCCGACGCGGGGCTCGAACCCACGAACCGCTAGATCATGACCTAAGCGAAAGTCAGACGCTCAATCGACTAAGCCACCCAGGCGCCCCAGAGCCGTGCCATTCCTATCCGACACAAGTCTCCTGTGATAGACTCCTGGCTGGCGCTCCTCATTGCCCTGGCTGATGATGCACTGCTGTCTGAAGCTCTTCCAAGACAATCTCCCTTTTTTCTCTAACCCTGTTCACAGGTATTAGACCTACAGTGCAGTTGGAGGGTCTCTGCCTGCTCACATTTCCTCTTCCCTTTCTTTATCCCCCACAGGCAATTCCTCCAATATGTCTCTTGCACACCTAAGGCTCTATTGATGTCTGCTTCTCAGAGGACCAACACAATATAAAATGAATGAGGTTAATTATTTGAAGAAACAACCTTAGAGGGCATTCTCCACTGTGAAGATATGAACCAGGTCTGTTCTACTCTAAGGCCTAGTGCCACATTTTGGACAAAGCAGGCTCTCAATAACTTGAAAAGGAAGGAAACAAAAGAGGGAAGGCAGCGGGAGGGAGAGAAGAAAGATTTTTGATTAGCTGAGATTAAAATCTAATCAAGCTTTATGAAGGGGGGGAAAGCTGTAGTATTAGAAGGAAAAACTAACAGACAAGACAGAAGAGGATGGTCTTAGGATTTAGAAAGGGAACACTACAGGGTGAAAATATGTTAGTGTGTCTCCAGCACTGTTTGTGGAGGACATATATACACACACAGATGCATATACACATTCACACCTGCATCCACATCTACACACGTATAAATGATAACATGCAGGAAATCATATGTATAGTACACATATTCATATTCCTGTTATTTTCCTCAGGATTCTCAATATGTACAAATAATACCTAAATACACCACAAAGGTAAAAGGAAAAAGGAACAAACAAAAAATTCCCTAGATACTTCCAATGGAAACATTGCCAATGGAGAAAACAGAGACCATTGCAAGCTCCAGGCTGGGCTTCTGTTGCTACGACTTCCCATTTGTGCAATTAGTCCTACCCAGTGGGCTGGGATACGTCTGCCATTAGCATCTGGCAAATATCCCTCAGTTAAGAAGCAGCAACTGCAGTGTCCCTCAGAAAAGGCTCTGGACTCTATCAAGAGATGTAATCCTATTAAATTCCATCAAACAAGTCTCATGTTAATTTTTAAAATTAATAACCATTTAATACCCACAATAAATATATGTTGATGTTCAAGCATTTTGGCTTTATTGAGAATTTACTGAATGTGATGTTTCTCCACATATATCTTCTTTTGCAATTATATTAATGGAAGAATATGTACCCAGAGTTCTACTTGTTTCTTAGGAAGTATGTTTTTGTTAGGGTTATTTCAAAAGCATTTACAGGATTGTAAAATGTTTTTAGAATTCTAAGGGCAAAGGACCCAGGATTTATATGAGAAACTAGTTTTATTAATATCACGCATTTAGGATTGTGTTCCTAGACATCATTTTGTGCATATATATATTTATGTATATATAGTGTAAATTTTATATAAATGTATAAATATACATTAAATGCATGTAATATACATAATTTATAATGTAAATAAAACATAAAAACAATGTATAAATTACATACATAAATTGTATATAATTATTATGTATAATTTTATTTTAGTTCCTTAATCCTTAAATTCTTTAGAGAAATTCTTTTTTTTTAAGTTTATTTATTTATTTTGAGAGAGAGAGTGAGCAAGCATCCCAACCAGGCTCCGTGCCATCAGCGCAGAGCTGGATTTGGGGCTCAATCTCACCACTGTGAGATCATGACCTGAGGTGAAATCAAGAATCGATTGAGCCACCCAGGCACCTCTAGAGAAATACTTACAAGAAAACTGCAAAAGTATGCCTTTATGAATTTTGCTGTTGGTTTTAAGTTCAAATGCTAAAGAGTCTCTTAATGGCTCAGTCTCATAGTTCTAATGCCTTTGTTTGCATATAATACCTATTTGGATAATGTCTTTTGTATAGCTATCTTATTTTTCAAAAGCAATAACCCTTAAGCAATCTTGCAGTTCATAATAAACCAGGCTCAAACTGGAAATACAAATTCTTTTATTTCAGATATTTAATGAGCAATGAATGTGAATCTATTCCTTGAGTAACAAACAAGGGATTTTTGAATTGAGGTAGATTTATCAGCTCTGTCTGCGATCAGAATTGGTTTCTCCAAACAGCAGTTTAGAAGAGCAGTAAGGGACACCTGGGGGCTCAGTTGGTTGAGCAGCCGACTTCAGCTCAGGTCATGATCTCCTGGTTCATGGGTTTGAGCCCTGCATTGGGCTCTGCACTGATAGCTCAGAACCTGGAGGCTGCTTCAGTTTCTGTGTCTCCCTCTCTCTCTGCCCTTTCCCTGCTCACACTCCCTCTCTCTCTCAAAAATAAATAAACGTTAAAAAAGTTTTTCTTTTTAAAGAAGAGCAATGAGTAAACAGGAAGTTATTTGTGAATGGATTTAAAATAGAAAAAGATCCACTCTCACTCCTTTTAGGAAGTCATTCTAAGTCAGCTGTGATTGTAGTAATATTTACACTATAGAATCCTTATCATTAATCTTCTTTATTTGTGACTTTTCCAAAAGCAAAGAAGGACATGAAATTAAAACAAACTCTTCAAATCCCTATAATTTAATTGTAGAACAGACACATTGGAAAGGAAGGGGAAGTAGAGTGGCCGTAGTGTTGTCTTTGAGTGGTGAAGTCATTGGTGTTATTCTTACTCCGTTTTTACATTTCCAGACTTTTGGCTCTTTGTTAGAGGCCAATCTTGGTGGTATTCCTCTCATCTTCAGGGGTCCTAGCACTTCCCATATGTGGCCCTATTTCATTGTCTTCCTTGCAGACAACTACCAGCTTGGTATGACTCATGATTATAGAAATACTCAGTACTGGTGAGATAGCCATATGAGTTAGCTACAAAATGGCTAACTGGATCAATATATTGGATAAGGTTATTTAAATATGGGAGTATATCTAACAAATAAAAAGATATTTCTTACCTATGGTTAACACTAATCATTCTTGGGGCACCTGGGTGGCTTAGCTGGTTGAGTGTCCGACTTCAGCTCAGGTCATGATCTCAGGATTCATGGGTTTAAGCCCCACGTTGGGCTCTTTGCTGACAGCTTGGAGACTGGAGCCTGCTATAAGTTCTGTGTCTTCTTCTCTCTCTGCCCCTCCCCTGCTTGTGCTCTGTCTCTCTTTCTCTGAAAAATGAAGAAAACATTAAGAAAAAAAAAGAAAAAACACTAATCATTCTTATAGGTAAAAGTTCATTCCCAAATGCCAACATAATAAAATGATTCCAAGGTGTTTTGGTTGGATTTGGTGCTGTTAATTAGAGTCCTTACTTCACGGTCCTCATTACCATCAATGTCCCACATATTGAAGACTTTTTTAGGATCAAGTTAGTTTTTTAATTAAAACTTGTCTTCGTATCTTTTCTCATGCCCAAGTCTCTTTATAATGTGGTAGAATCCTGGGTTCTCAAAAGAGTCTTTTTCAAATTCTTTAAGATCCATCTCCATGTGGAATGTGGGTAGCCTGTGACTCTGAGGCATTCACCTCAAACTTGTTCCTATTTCCTTAGGAAATCATTTGCTTACTCACTGTTCCCAGAGTGGAAAAAGGAGGGTGGGTTGGGGTGGTGGTGTCTAAGGATTTTTTCCCCCAATATGTCCTATAGGAAAGTCCTGGGAGAGCCTCTGATTGTAACAGTCCTTGGTTACATGCTCCATGCAGGGTCTGGAGGAACATTGAATAAAATTAGTAATTCTGGGTGGAGAAACAGCATACATCTGTCCACCATACTCAACATCTCCAAGTTCACTGAGTATTCATGGGTCCCAAAGAGAGACTCTGGATTGACATGCGGTATTGTTAAGAGCTTGAGCTTTCTAGGCAGAGTAGGTTCAAGTCCCAGTATTTCATTCACACATTGCAGGTTTTGGATTAGTGCTTAACTTCTATAAATCTCAGAATCTTCACCTGTAAAATGGTGATAATCATTCTTACCTCATAGGGTTATTGAGAGAATTTAATGAAACCTTATTAAAAAGCACTTACTGCAGTTCCTGGTATATAAAAAGTACTCAGAAAAAGTTAGGGATGATGATGATTCATTATGAAGTTTCTCTGTTGGATAAAGTTTTATTCCAAACCAACAAAGAGCAGCAGACTTTGCCCAACCTGGGCAAGTGAGTGAAGATGGTTTCATTCAACACATACTGCATTGCTTTAGCACCCTTACATGTGAAGACTCACTTGGAGCTGTTTTCCTCAGGAAGAGGATGCAAGGAGATAGGCTAATTGAACTTTGTAGATCCCTGTCATGGGCATTAATTCTATTTGTGCTTGCCCATTACATTTTTAGTAGCCTTTCAGTATTTGGGGAAATTTCTACAATATATGGCCCTTTCCCCACAAACAGTTGAATTCCTAGCCTCTTTTGCAGCTGAAACACAGTCATATGACATAGACATTACCAATCATATACACTTGCATGCGACAGTAGGACTGAAGAGATAAACTTGAGGAAAGAGAATCTGTGATGAGGTTTCTTTCTGTAGGCGGTAGCATAGTTATCTGGCCTTTAGGGTAGGATTGTTGCAAAGGAGAGTTTCCCAAGGCGGAAATGCATCTGAGGTGTTCATAGCCATCAGGATTGCAGTAAGTTAGAGTACTTATATTTATTGCTTAGTCTTGGTAGCAGCAATGGCAACTGATTTCTCACTGGGTCATTTCAGAAGCCAGGCTTTGGCCATTAGCCTTGATACAGTTTCTTCAATTCTCTTAATGGTAATGCAAACTACCTCCATGTGGTACAGCTGGAGCAGGATCACTTTCCAGGAAGCACAGACTCCACCCAAGTTCTCGATTGTGCCTCAAAGAACAACAGGAGTAATCCAAGGACAGAGTCCAGCCTCTCATCTCTCCAACCCCATTATCTCCCCCTCAATCTGATGCACTGCCCTGGATTGTTGTTCAGGCACCTTTCAAGATAATTGGAGAGTGCCCATATCTGAAAGTAATTGTACTGGAAAAGGCCACTTAAAATTTACATGACCCAGGCTCCAAATTTTCATAGTAGATACTGAAAAATTGTTCAGGATTTTAGCTTCAAAAATGGAACAGAAAATTCAAAAATTAATTTTGTGTTTAACAACATTTCCTTGGGGCGCTTGGGTGGCTCAGTTGGTTAAGCATCTGACTTTGGCTCAGGTCATGATCTAGTGGTTTATGAGTTTAAGCCCCATGTCGGGCTCTGTGCTGACAGCTCAGAGCCTGGAGCCTGATTCAGATTCTGTCTCCCTCTCTCTCTGCCCCTCCCCCACTCATGCTCTGTCTCTCTCTCTCTCTCTCTCTCTCTCTCTCTCAAAATAAATACATGTTAAAAAAAACAAGAAACATTTCCTTTATATTTGCAACTATGTGCCAATTCTCATAATGAATGAAGAATGAATACATGTGGATTTTTAAAGCATAATTTTCCCTGTAAAAATGCATTCTAGCAAAATACAAACATCTTTTCCTTTACTCTTGACTTGCACAGCACTATAATGTAGAAAATTACTTTTGTAAAATTATTATAGAGCTTCTTCATTTTTCTCACGGGATTCTCTGTAATATTTGGGCATTAAAAAATCATTCTTTTTTGAAGAGGCTTTTGCTCAGCAATGTTCTTCAGTTCTTTCCTTCAGTTGTCCACTGGAGTAATTCATCCAGGGCTTCATTTGTCAAAAAAGCCCATCATCCTTCTACTTCTTGCATCACTTGCATTTATTTTATAAAATTCTGAATCTTTTACAAGATGATTATTGCACCATGGATTGAATGTGCATTGTATTTATATTGCATTTTCAGATGTTTACAAGGTTGATGAAGTGACGAGAGACTAACCAAAAACGATGTTAACATACTGAGCCTACAGAGATGCTAACATTGGGCAGCAAGGAATGTTTGAGTGGGGACTAATTTTGTAAGTGGTCGGTTCATTGGTGAACATTTCCGTATTTCAATGACTTTGGTTCTCTGTGCAAGTTAGTCAACCACAGAGATTGGGTAATATATACTTTGGATAATAAGGGTCACTTCACCTATCACTCTGCTTTTCTTTCTAGAATCTACCACCGGGCTTTTGTCCTCTCTACCTCTCCCCTTTCCTGCTGCCTGGAGTTCTTTGCCTCCTTGCGCATTATGCCAATTCTGCATGGTGAAAGCCTAGAAATTGCTCTCACAGAAATGGACCTTATACACACCTTCAAAGTCCACTTGGGTCTGTCTCAATTTTAACATATGAAGCTTCTCAGCATATTTATAGATTATAATTTTGGTCAGAACTATAGTTCCAAGTCAAATATGTTTTTTTAAAAGTAAATAATAGGGGCTTTAGTAAACTTTTAAAATCATATGGTAACATCAATGTCTTTCTATGTGTCTCAAAACAACAAAACCATCAGTGTTGAACCCTGACTCCTTAGTGAGGATATGAACCCAGTTATCTTAATTCTATAAATTAAGAAAATTGTGTATTTATGTTTAAATAGTTTTCTATTTACTGAGACATGTTTAATACTTTGTTTCGAATTTTAAATTTTGAAAAGTTAGCTTAGTCCTAGGAATGAAGTATTTTCTGGCTAGGATGACTTCAAATCATTACCAGAAAGTGAATTGAGCAATATTTTCACATTATAATTTAAAACTTTGACTTTTTAACAAAATATCATCTAAAACACTTATGCTGTTGGATAGAATATTCTTGAAATGTGTGCAAAATAAACAATCATTTATTTTCCTCTTTTGCTGTTTTAAAGCAATTTTTATTGGGTTGAGGGTGTAAGTTTCAGGATATAATGTAGTTTGCCAAATTCTGTAATCCTTTTTTTTTTCAATGTCATACAGGGTGTGGTGGCTTTAGAAAATTTTTTTTTAAAGTTGTAGTTCTTGGTCTTTTTTCCCTTCACTTTTTCAAAAATAGTATGATAATCTAAATGCCACAGGAAAATTTTGGTTCCTACTATTTGCTCCTGGGTTCCCCCACTATTAAAAGTCAGATTATTCCCTATAGCTATTTCTTATTTTCTTGCTAGGAGGTTTACATTCTTAACATGGTAATCTCATTACTAGAAATGAAGTCTTGATAAGTAATATTTTAATGCTTATTATTATTATTTTGCTTAGCGAGGTGAAAATAATTTAGAGGGAACAACACAAATGAGGCATCTAAATTCAGCTATATCACTGGGTGTTGTATATAAGCCAATTTGTCAATAAATTATATTAAAAAAATAAATTCAGCTATATCCTTCTTGTGGTGGTATGGTAGTGGAAATATCAATAGATCCATTCTGTTCTTGTTTTCCTTTTATTAATCCCTAGCTATTGGAAAGCACATAACAAAATAAAAGGTTTAAAATTATTTTTCTCTGATTAATAAAGGAAAGCCTTGGTTCCTCCACAAGCTGGAATTGTTTTTAGAAAAACAAATTCTCTATGAATCTTAACTGGTCAATGCTACAGAAAGAAATTGTTGGAAAAGATCTTTTAAGAACAGAGAAATGCCAGGAAAGAAACACCATTTTCAGAGCAGGGCATAGATGATGAGATCTGATGATTTGGATTCTGTCTTCATTATCTGCCATAGCGTTCACTCACAAATCGCTTGGCTGAAAATGCACTTTTAGGGGCGCCTGGGTGGCTTAGTCGGTTAAGCGTCCGACTTTCGCTTAGGTCATGATCTCACGGTTCGTGGGTTCGAGCCCCGCGTCGGGCTCTGTGCTGACTGCCAGCTCAGAGCCTGGAGCCTGTTTCAGTCTGTGACTTCCTCTCTCTCTGACCCTCCCCTGTTCACGCTGTCTCTCTCTCAGAAGTAAATAAAAAAATATTAAAAAAAAAAAGAAAGAAAATGCACTTTTAAATCCCCGAACAGAAAGTGTCTCCCTATAGAAGACTAAGGCAGTTTAAATATGATTGAATCCTTCTTTTGCTTCCCCCCCTTTCTGGCCTTAGATCTGGGTGCTTGAAGGCGACAGAAATAAAGAGGGAACCCCAGTTTCCCAGTAACTAGCAAGCGCTAACACTTTTTTTTTTTTTTTTAATGGGCAACTAGGGAGTAACACTACACAAAGCAAGTCATGACCACCACCCCCCCCCTCCCCGAATCGTCCGTCTGTGAATCCCGAAGCCAGGTCCCGCTAGGGTACCACTCGGCAGGGGGTTCCCCCGTCCTCCTTTCCACAGGCCCTGAGGGCGGGATGTGACAGGGGCCTTAGGTCCCGGGGTGCCAGGGAGGAGACGCCCGCCCTGCCCCAGGAGAGGAGGCGGCTTGCCCTCGGAGCCGCCCCCTCCCATCGCGGGAGAACAAACGGGATATTCAGTTGTGGCCTGTGGCTGCCAGAGCAACTCCTCTGGGGAAATTAAGCATCGAGTCAGCCTGCACCGTAATCGCCTTTAAAAGCGCCCTCACCCGCCTGCCGAGCACACCCGGATACCTGGGCCGCCCCGCGGCTGCGTGTGCGCGCGCGCGCGTGTGTGTGAGTGTGAGAGAGAGAGGGAGAGGGGAGAGAGAGAGAGAGAGAGGCGGGGTCAGTGAGTTGGGGCGTGTGCGGCGTGCGAGCCTGTGTTTCAGCCCGAGTGTGACGGAGTGTGAGCCTGGGGTGGGTAGTGCGAGCCGGTGAGTGTACCGGCGTGCACGCCGGGGTGGGAACGAGCCGCGTGCGTCTACACCGGCCATGAGGGGCGCGGGCGCCTGGGCCGCGCTCTGCCTGCTGCTGGCCGCCGCCGCGCAGCTCTCGCGGCAGCAGCCCCCGGAGAGGTAACGCGACCCCCGCCCGGGCTCCCTCCCTGCCTACTTTCCTCCCGCTCTCCTGTAGCCTCGCCCGCAGCTTCACTGCAGCCGCGTCGGGGCGCCCGGGGAGCCAGCGCGCGGCCCCGCGCTCACCCGGGCTCCGGCGTCCCCCGCCCCCGCGCCGGCTGTCCCGGGGCCGGGTCCCGAGCCCCCTGCTCGGCCTGCCCCTGGCCCCGCAGCTGGCCATGCCACCACGTGGCGGGGGCTGGAGCTGACCTGCGCCTTCTCTCCCCCAGTGCTTCTGCGGGCGGAGGGAGGCACTAGGGCCCAAATCTGTGGACTTTGCTTTTTTACTTCTGTTTTCCTCTCCCGGGAGGCTTGGCCCAGAGACGTGAAGCCTAGGGGAAAACAAGTCGCGCAGCGCGCGCGGGGCAGCTCCCGGAGAGTTAACTCTTCGCCACCTCCATCAGAGCTGCTGGAGGGCCCTGGACCTGGACTGGGGGACCCACTCCGTGGCCACTTTTGGCATCCCCTCTCCCGTCTCCATCACCAGCCATCTTCGTTTATAAATGGGAGGCCCTGTCAATGGTCAACGATATTCAGAAAAGTAGAGAAGTAGGCATCTCTCTACGTCTAGGAAATTAAAACTTTTTAATATTAATCACTTTCTTGTTTATCCGTTTACCATTTTCTTATAAGCTCTTACAACTATGTGGAGCATTTGATGGATCAATAGATGTGTTACTGGGATGGAGACAGATGGCAACTGGACTGAATGTTTTATGAGGCTATAATTTAAATATTCTAAGAACTAGCAAGTATTTCAAATCCCGTATATGGTGCAGGCATTTATTAATCAATATAACTTTACCCATATTAATAGGCTATGTACCCCTTTCTGAAGTTGACATTGGATTCCCACTTTCAAATTAAGTTTCCTTCTTTTATTTTCCCAGACCTGTTTTCACATGTGGCGGCATTCTTACTGGAGAGTCTGGATTTATTGGCAGTGAAGGTTTTCCTGGAGTGTACCCTCCAAATAGCAAATGTACTTGGAAAATCACAGTAAGCATTTTTTTTAAGGGTATTCTCCTGGAAGTGGGTATTGGAAACAGTGGAAGGCTGCTGCATTTTCCCTCTGGTGTCAGGATCTGGGTAAGGGGCAAGTGGCTGAAATAGTGAAATGTTGGATTTACCTCAACTATTCGGGAGATTTTTATTAACAGAACTAGTGGCTTCCTGCATTCGTGATTAGAAAGGGCACAAGATAACTGTTGAAGGAATAAATTCTTAAAGCAGATGTGTTTCTGAAAACTCACCCTGACTCAGTTGAGTTTCATGGATTCAAAATTAAGGGTGTTTTCAAAGGCCTGTTCTAATGACTTTTAGAATCCATTTGTTACCTGTCCCCTGTGTAAATGTCTCCCAGCAGAGAATAGAAGATCAAAAGTAATGCTCATCCTTGACTACTTTATGCCCATTATGAGTAAAAGGATAAAGAAAACGAAAAAAAAAAAAGTCCCACTTAATGTCCCTGATTTAAAACCACCACTAAAGGCAGTCTGAGAATAGTGAATAATAATAATTGTGGAATAGGGCAGGAAAGACTAAAGATCAAGCAAAGGCTAATAAACTGCCCATGTTGGTTAGTAATGGCATAGATTATGCCATTTCAAGATAAGAAGTCAGATTTCCAGGTAGCCATCTTAAAAAACTAGTCTGAATGTAGAATCAGCTAGATTGAGTCATCTTTCCAGTCAGTGATACTGAGTCTTCTTCACTTTTTTGTTGTTGGGAAATTGTTTAGTAATTGAACACAGTGGTTCACTGAGAGCTTCATTCAGTCAGATTGTGCCACCCACTGATTATAATTTTTAAAAGTAGCTACCTCTTACTGAGCACTTACTGTTTCCTAGACACTATGCCAAGTATTTAACTCACATACTCTCACTGAATTCTTGAAATCTCTCTGAGAAAGTAACTCTTCTATACCCATTTTATAGATAGGAAACTGAGGTCTAGAACAATTATGTAAATTGACTTGATCAAACATTTGGTAAGTGCAACTTTACATAAAGTGAAACCTATTTTTCAGTGGAGCATTTTCACCAAGGTCATTTGACAGGTATGAGGGGTCCATCTCCTTAATATAAAACTTGGCTCCTGTATACATTGATGCTCCCCTATAAAATATTGACTGTCTGACGAACTGGTATAGATTTCAGTATGTTATTGCAACACATGGGGCCAGGAGAGAATGAGTCATAAGAAATAGCTTTGAAATAGTGATATTAGCATAAGTGTGAATAAGGCTTCAAAATAAACATGTAACTTGGTTTTCATTTTATAGTTGTGTTTTAGTTGTAATTTAATGGCTTTAAGTTATAAATGATTCAAGGAAATTAATGACTGGGAGGCATCATGTGCCTAACAAGTAGAAATTCATGGTTGGCTATATATTTGGGGTATTATGGGCATTGTTGGTGTGGCATCAAACATTAATGGGAGGAAGGTGTCCAGTGAAAGTTTTCCTTGGTAATGGAGTGGTGTGCTTCAGGAGAGGCCTGACTACCATATTCTTCTGTGGGAGAAGGGGAAGTACAATGGATGTTCTGTTTGGATACAATGTAAACGTAAGGCGTATGGCCCCTGCAGTCAATCTTCCCTGGATTCACATTCTTATTCTATCACTCATAAGTTGTGTGTGACCAGGATTTATCTTTCTTTTTAAAAATTTTTTTAGTTAAAAAATTTTGTTTAATGTTTTATTTATTTCTGAGGGAGAGAGAAACAGCGTGAGCAGGGGAGGGTCAGAGAGAGAGGGAGACAGAATCTGAAACAGGTTCCAGGCTCTGAGCTGGCTGTCAGCACAAAGCCTGACGTGGAGCTCGAAGCCACAAACCGGGAGATCATGACCTGAGCCAAAGTCCGACGCTTAACCAACTGAGCCACCCAGGTGCCCCGGATCTTTCTCAAACCTCAGGATTGTGGGACACCTGGGTGACTCAGTCGGTTCATTGTCTGACTTCAGCTAAGGTCATGATCTTGCAGTTCATGGGTTTGAGCCACGTGTTGGGCTCAGTGCTGACAGCTCAGAACCTGGAGCCTACTACGGATTCTGTGTCTCACTCTCTTTCTGTTCCTCCCCAACTCACACTCTATCTCTCAAATGAACATTAAAAAAACAAAAAAACCTCAGGATTGTTGTGAAATTAAAACAGATTAGTGCATGTAAAGCCCTTTGGCTCAGTGCCTGGGATATAAGTGCTTAGTAAATGTTAGCCATCACTGTTATCATTTTCATTATTCTCATTGTTGTTTGGTATTGACTTCTCTTTCCTTCTGACCTATAGTTGATACAGCAGATCACTCCTACCTGCTTACCTCATTGGCTAACCTGGGCTTGGCAGGAGCTCAAAACAACTCAGACTTTTATGGAACAATCTACTTTGTCATCTATATTTAGGAAGACCTTATTTCTGTGGCTGGATTCTATAATCTTACTGAAGGGATTCTGTGTAAGTCAGGACTAGATCGGCTTCCAGTAACAGAGACTCCAAATAGCAATGGCTCAAAGAGAAGTTTGGTTTCTCTCTCACGTAAAGGAATGTAGAGGTAGGGAATGCAAGATTGGTGTGGTATACTTAGGTGTGTGTTCAAGTTCCAGCCATCATGTTTCTGTTCCAGCCAAAATAAGGAAGAAAGAAAAGGACATATATCCTTCCTTTAAGGACGTTGTACATAATTACATGCAGCTCTCTGCTTACATCTCATTGGCTGGTTCTTAGCTACATGGCCACTTCTAGCTGCAAGAACACTAGAGAAAAGAGGGCTTCATTTCAGGCATACAGATACTCTGCTTCAAAAGTTTTCTTTTGAGTAAAAGTTTTCTATCAACTGTGGAAAGAAGGGAAAACAAGCAGACGACAAGCAGTCTCTGTGACATATTTATTCGTGGTTTTCTCAGGCTGCCTGAACTGATGTTCATGAAGTTGAGTAACAAATGCCAGCCTTTTTGGAAAAAAAGAAAGAAAAAAACTTTTTTAGAAAGTATAGGTAATATTTTTAAAAAGGACTACACAGCTTGCTTTTCCACTTTAAAAAAGCTTTATAGTTTTCACTCTTAGCCAGTGAGTTTATTCTATTCTAAGGGGCCTGTGTCTTTTATGTTTGCATATGAGTATCTACCAAGAACTTCCAGAGAAGTCCAGCACATTCTCCTGGTTATAATTGCTGCCTCTCCTATTCCTAAAGGCCCTGAGTGCTCTCAAGGTCTTAATTTGACAACATTTTTCTTCATATTTCACAGGGAATAGCACTAATTTGTTTGTAAAAAATCTTCTCAATTCTTCTTCATAGTCCTCTGTTGGAGTAGCAGAAGGGGACTCCAAGCTCTGGTAGATCCTAGGGAACTAAAAAGAGGAAAACTGTGGTAGTGCTAATGTTGGTAGCCCTGAGGTCTCTCACTCATTCAACAGATGTGTTTGAGTGCTGGATACTATTTGGGTTATGGCAGCCAAACTCCTTGCCCTCCCTCATGCAGCTAACATTCTAGTTTGGGGAGATGGGCAATTAATGTTTAAGTAAACAAACAAATAATAAGGTGTTAAGTATTTAGAAATGCATTATAAAAATAAAATAGAGGGGTGCCTGGGTGCTCAGTCACTTGAGCATCTGAACTCTTGATTTTGGCATGGGTCATGATATCACGGTGAGAATAGAGCCCCTTGTTGGGCTCTGCTGAGCTCAGAGCCTGCTTGGGATTCTCTGTCTCTCTCTCCCCCTCTCCCCCACTTGCAGGTACTCTCTCTCTCTCTCAAGTTAAAAATTAAAAAAAAAAATAGATACTACTCCACACCCATTAGGAGGGCTATTATAAAAAAAAATAGAAAATAACAAGCGTTGTTGGCAAGATGTAGAGAAATTGGAACCTTTGTGCATTGGTGGTGGGAATGTAAAATGATGCAGCTGCTGTGGAAAACAGTATGGCACTTTCTCAAGAAATTAAACCCCCCAAAAGCAGAATTAAACCTATACAGAGAACACACTGATGGTTGCCAGAGGGGAGGTGGGTGGAGGGATGGGCAACATGGGTGAAGGGGACTGGGAGATACAGGCTTCCAATTATGAATATATAAGTCATGGGGACGAAAGGTACCATATAGGAAGTATAGTCAGTGGTATTGTAATAGCATTGTATGCTGACAGATGGTAGCTATACTTGTAGTGAGTGCAGCATAGGGTATAGAGTTGTCCAATCACTATGTTGTACACTTGAAACTAATGTAACATTGTGTGTCATTGATACTTCCATAAAAAAGAAAAAGAAACATAGAATTATCATATTTTCTAGCAGTTCTACTTCTGGGTATATACCCCAAAGAAATGAAAGCAGGGACTTGAGCAGATACCTATATTTCCATGTTCATGGCAGCATTATTTGCAGTAGCTAAAAGGGTGAAGTAACCCAACTTTCTATCCACAGATGGAAAAATAAGCAAAATGTGTGTAGACATACAAAGGGACATTATTCAGCCTTAAAAAGGGAATTCAGACACATACTACAATAGGGATGAACCTTGAAGACATTGTGCTAAGTGAAGTAAACCATCACAAAAGAACAAACTGCATGTTTCTATTTATATAAGGTATCTAGAGTAGTCAGATTCATAGAGTCAGAGTGGTGGCTGTTAAAGGCTGGTGGATGGGGAGTTAATATTTAATGGGTACAGAGTTTCACTTGGGGAAGATGAAAAAGTTTTGGAGATGGATTGTGGTGGTGATGATTGTGCAACAATGCATAAAGGTCATTCTGGCTGCTGTCTAGAGGATGAATTGTAGGGAGTTAAGAACGGAATAGCTGGAGACCATTTAGGAAGCTAATGTGGCATCTGGGAGAGAGGAGATAGTGGACTAGACAAGGGCAATAACAAAGGAAATAAAGAAGCATGGGATCTTCTGCCTAAAGCAGTCGTCTCACAGTTCTGAATGCAGTTAGGATGTAGTGGCACCAGCCAAGAGGCTGGATATACCAGGCCTGGGACCTTTGCTTGGCAGCTGCTCCAGACAGGGCTGAGCTCTGGTGTGGCCTCATGGCAGTCAGCCTATTAAAGACGTTCCCAAAGCCAGAAGATCCAGTCCATTTTCCTGCTCCTGCAGTCAGTAAACAGCATTTCTGCTGGCTAATTCAATGTTGTTTTTATTAAAAGGGGCACCTGTGTGGCTCAGTTGGTTAAGTGTCCAACTCTTGATTTTGGCTCAGGTCATGATCTCATGGTTTGTGAGCTCGAGCCCCTCCTTGTGTTCTTTGCTGACAGCGTTGAGCCTACTTGGGATTCTCTTTCTTCCTCTCTTTGCCCCTCCCCTGCTCACGTGTGTGTGCCTGTGCATGCTCTCTCCCTCTCAAAATAAAAAAAAAACTTTAAAAAAATTTAAAAAATAATTTTATTAAAGTATCACAGAGGTGCCTCAAAATGGGAGTCTCAAGAGTGGCCCTAAAACTCTAGTTTCTGTAATTGAAGAGAAATATTCTGCCCCTCACTCCTTACCTGCCTCTCATTCTGGTTCTTCCAGACTGGAGATGTTTTCCCACAAGGTGGCTTTCCCCAACAAATCGTTTTCATTGAACTACTTCTTATTAGTAGGGGATTGAGGGAGTCTAGTGGTAGTATCTGTATACTTTAAGAAAATTGAATACTGCTTGTCACAACCAAACTTTCTAGCCAATTGTAATAGACTTTCCAGTATGGAAATACAGCTTACAGATTAGAAATTTAGATTTGTCCTTAAATTATAGTACTTTAAAATTTTCATAGCTAGATCTTAGACAGTTGCACTGTTCCAAACACTGTCTACATTGGCTATTTAAATTAATTAACTAAATTAAAAACTCAGTGTTTAAGTCGCATTAGCCATATATTTTTTTAAATTATTTACTTTATCTTGAGAGACACAGGCAGAGAATCCCAAGCAGGCTACACGCTGACAGTGCAGAGCCCAACACAACACTCAGTCCCACAACTGTGGGATCATGACCTGAGCCAAAACCAAGAGTTGAATGCTTAACCGACTGAGCCACCCAGGTGCTCCCCTATTAGCCATATTTCAAGTGTTCAGTAGCCACATGTAGATACTGGCTACCATATTGAGCAGTATATAATATGAATATTTCCCTCAACACAAAAAATTCTTTGGATAGTGAGGTTCATTTTACTCATTTACATAAAGATAATGTTGAGGACATGGGTGCTCCTGCTGCTGAGTTCTCCTGCTTTGCAAGTGGGGAGGCTGACACTTGTTCTATGGAGTGTTGACATTGTGACTGGAACTCAAGCCTCTTGATTCAGCTGCATCTTTTTGGCCACATCTCTTGGTAACCTCAACTAGTCTTAGGTTTTACTAATTCATCTTACTAAACATGTTCTCAAAAATATCTAGTTAGAGACTAAACCAGAGAATTTGAGGGCTATGAAGTTGTTAAATAGTTTGTAATCTGTGATGGGGTAGAAGGTTTCTTAGCTTCCTGTGAGAGTTGATTTTTGGAACTGGAAGTTAAGGGGCATCTGTATAAAAAAAACAACACCTATTTGACATAGGTGGTGGGGACAGGAATTAAGTATGATTTGAGAGCTAATGTATGTATAATCCTTTGGGAAATGGTGGTCTTCTAAGCAGGTTTGGGTGGAGACAAAGGTCACCTGAATTGATTTAAGGATGATAACCAGTAACTCCACCTGTAGCAAGCCCTGCAATCAGAAACAAAGCTCTGAGTATTAACATCACATGGACCCTCTATCGCAATGGTCCTCTTGTTAGGTAAATGTGTCCATCGGAACAGACCATGCAGGAGACAGGAAGGGATCTCTGAGATCCCCAAGTGAAGCAGGAGAGCATGGACTGTTGTGAACACAAACACAGACAGTGTGTTGGAGTTCACGGCTGCCTTGACACATTGACAAGACACATTTATGAAGAGCGCACCGGGTCGGGTGCTAGGTGCTGGAGATATACAGATGAATACGTAGCAGATGTGAACATGGGGAGCTGCCTGTGAAGATGTGTTCCCCTGGCTCTGAGTGGCAGTGAGGCTCCACAGGTACCTCTGACACAAAGATCTCCGTTCCATTAATGGTTTCATTATAAATTCATTGCAAACTTGGCAAATCACCAATACTTTTTCTGTTCCTTGATCTTTTCTTCCATAACTTGTTCATTTTATAATCCCATAGTAGAGTTACAGATTCATATTGATGGTTTGACAGAATTTTTGAATTACAAAAATAGACATTAGTAGCAAAATAATACCTTGTGAAAGCAACTACTCAGAGTTTGACTTGGGCTACATATGTTATGGCCAGTTAAGTGGAACCAGCTGAATCTTTGTTTATAGCAACTATGCAAATTAGAGGAAACTGGAAGCCTAGAACCTTCTGGGAAATCTCCTTGAATAGGTATGAAGGAATTGTTATTTTAAATTGGTTCCCCATTTAAAACTAAATGTGGCATCTGAGTGTGTTCGACAGTTGCGATCATTATCTAACAGAAACAGCATTTGGTATGTAGATACAGGTGACAATGACTTTGTGCTTAAATTTAAAGCCGGGCATGATTTACAAAACTTTTTAAGATAAGATACTTCATATATGTTGTCCTGTTGTTATAAATCAGTATTCGAATTCCAAAGTATTTATTTATTATTTATATCTCTTCTTTATTTCCAATTTTAGTATATGTGCTGCCAAGGGCAACAGTTTTATTTCCAAAAAAATTTGTTTTATGGTATTGGAATTAGAGAGCCAATTATTGAGGGTTTCAGTTAATTATTTGCAGCAGAAATCTGGCTTGAGAAAAATCAGCAAATGTTTGTGGAGTTTAAAATTTGGCATTGGAGGTTCCTTTAACTCTGATTTAAATAATGTGGGTGGGTCAGAAAGTCACAGCCCTTTGCCGTAAATGGGAGAGCAGTTTCAGCAATGAATAGAACATTTCCACTTAAACTAGAAGTGTGTGGCAAAAAAAAATTTTTTTAGCTAATTAATGCAGTAGAAGAAAAAGCATAAATCATCATCCGTTGAAATCTTCAGGCTCCCAGGTAATCCATGTACTGTCATTTTGATAACTATTCTTTCTTTTGAGTTGGAATTAAATATACTGATGTGGAATCGGTGGGATTTGGAGCAAGTGGTCAGGAAAAAATTCTTGAGACATCTTTGGTGCAAAGGGGTGGTTTTATTAAAGCACTGGGACAGACCCTGAGCAGAAAGAGCTGCATTGGGGGTAGTGACAGGTGACTGATTATATACTTTGGGAGTATATATATATATATATTATACACATAATTATATATATATATATATAATATAAGTTGGGGGGAGTTTAGGGATAGCATAGGTCTCTAAGGAATTTGGAAGCAAGATTGCCAGGACCTTGAGGGGCTAGCTGTCATTAGGAAAAGGTCATTTACTACTGTCTAGTGAAACCCTAGTCATGAGACCCTTCAGATGTGTATCAGTGGGCCAGAATGCTTGGAGAATGATTGCTAAACTCTGTCCTGGGGGATAGAGATAAAGGAAGTTTCCAAAGGAGTTTTTATATGTTAAAGTAGACTTACAGGATCCTGGAGGTTGGGATAATGTTAAGCTAAGATTGCCTTTTGCCTTTAGCAAAGTGTGCTTATTAAGGTGGTTGAGTTCATAGAGGAAGGTCACTTTGCCTGTCTCAAGGATTGTCAGTGGGCTGTAAGTTATAAGGAAATTTAATTTTTTCCTTTTGCCTTTGATCAATACTAGTTATTATTATAGATTGTAGACATAAAATAATAATTTGTGGTTTTCAACATACCTTCAAATACATTGTATCATTTTATTTCATTCCCATCCAATTCTGTGATGTCAGTGGGATATGTATCAGTGTGCCCATTTCACATGTAGGGAAACTGAGGTCTAAATAACACACAACTTGCCTAATATTGCCATTCCTGCACAAGTATATGAAAAGACTAGCACAAAATTTTTCAACTTATTGATACAAAGTCACTGTCACAAGCTTATTTAGCAAATAAATTAACATTCGCTTGGTGCTTATTAAGCATCTGCTATGAATTAAGCATTGAATTGGGACCTGGGGTAAAAAAGACAAGGCATAGTTTCTGTCCTCAAGGATTTTATAATCTGGTGGGGGAATTAGAGAAGAAAATCAGTAACTGTTATGTGTGAAAATAACTGTGATGCTCACTGTAAGTAGTTTTAAGTATTGATAATGTGTAATAAATCTTATTTACATTTTTTTAAATATTGAAGGTCTTAGATTATTATTGCCTATGCAAAGAGTAAAAGATGTTAGGATTCATTTTATATCTGTGCTACTCTAAGACTTAAGAAATTGGTATTGTGTCCTGTGTTTGACATCATAGGGCCCTTTTACAACACCTGCTTGATATTTCCAAATATGTCCGATAAATAATCATAAAGATATTCCTGTACCATTGTCTTGGGGGTAATTTTGCTACTAGTGTATGTTAAAGTCATCATACTGAATCCATCCTTCCAAAGCCTGATTAAATTTAAACAGTATTCACATTTTAGTTTAAAGAAATGATAGATTAAAAATGTGGTTGGGATTTATAACCTGCATGGCTTCATGAGAAGAAAGCAGTGGTGGGGCATGGGGTTGTGTGAAAATTGAAACAAATAATGATGTTCTACTAAGATTGGTGCTAGGTATATAATTTGAGAAAACAAATAGTGAATTTAGACAGGAACTCAACGTTTAAGTCACTTAATTATACCTAAGAGTATAGCAAGAGGTTCTAAAATTACTTTAACTATTATTTGCCTGGCATAACCACAGCAGGACAGATAGGGGAATGGAATTTTGGCCTTAAGCACATATTTCCTGGCTTTAAACTACATGTAGGATTTAGAATTATATAGAGATTTAAATACCAATCTTAACTATGGTTTTTTTTTTTAAATGTGCATATACATTTGTTGGACTAGGCTTGGTTATTTCAGCTGCCTTGAATAGTAATTTAACTCAGTGCTGGACTTAATATTATTTACATCTAATTCCTAGTAAAGATGGGGATAATTAACAGAGAATGTCTGCATACCCAAGCTTGAGGACCGTATGAAAGGGATAAGAGCACTATCGCTGTTTTTTGTTTGGGTTTTTTAATTAAGAGAGTATAATTCAGATACTTTGTGACTCTTAGGGCCCTTAAACTGTCCCAATTAGGTTTCAGTTGATAAGATATTGGAAGAACTAAAACATTTTCCTTGCTCCCATAAATCCTCCTGGGAAGCAAGGAGAACACAAATCCTAAATAAGTAAGCAAGGAGGCCACATTATCCCAATGGGACCTCAGTCCAGTTTTTCTAAATTTGTTTAGTTTTCTGCTTGTTTTTAAGGGCCGCTGTTGCTTGTTTTGTTTTGTTTTTCTTTGCTCTTTCACATGAAAATCAAATATGTTTTTACTGATTGAAAACCTAATGTTATAAATGAGCTTATTTGTACTGCCTGTAGTTTTTAGTGCTGGGCTGAGGCAGAAGCCTTAGTAAGGGCTTAATGAGTAGAGTGGAAAATGAGACACCATGCAAACAAAGTCTTCATGTTTTCTGAAAAAGATTCTCCTTCGTAACATATTAGTGACCAAAAAGTCATTCTTTCCTGAAATACTTCTTTAGTAATGGAGCACAAAAATAGCACCTCTCTGTTAAAAAGCAGTTAAATCTGTTAAAAACCTCTCTGTTAAAAAGCAGTATAAATCGAGAAGGCATTTAACAGAGGTAAAACACCCAGAAGGGGTTTTAAAAAGACTGATGGAATCACTCTCACATTCATTGCCCACCTCCAGAGCTCAGTTTATGATGTGAAATAATGGGCAAATTAGAATTGTTCCATAAATTTGCAGATTCCTCAAAATTTGTCAGATATTAACAATATCAAAAAAATAAATAGCGAGAGTGAGAGTGGTCTCATTTGTTGGCTTCTCTGTGCTGGAGACCAGAGGAGCATTTAGGGGAGCTCCTAATTTTAAGGGTTCTCTTCTTTCCCCACATTGTTCTGCTTAGTTAGGAAAGTGCTCCTGTGAATAGTTGCTTTCGCATGTTCTTGGCACAGTGAAGTTTTATATGTATGGATTATTGATTCTTGATCTTATGAAAAATGTAATCACTACCTTCATCTTACATGGCCGCACCTTACAATTTAGCAGCTTTAACAACAGTGGCAGTAGTTCTTTGGGGTATACTTGAATGTCTTACTCTAGGAACTTTGGAGATTAGAGGTGTTTTCTTCAGATATATTATTGTTAGATCATGACAGTCAATGTTGGCAAATCTTTGGAAAACCAGTATAAACCTCTAAAAAAAAAAATGGACCACCCACAGAGAAGTGGGGAGTTGGAATGAAAACAGCACAAGCCCTGCCACTAAATATCACCTCTCTTTTCATCACCTCAGCCCCAAGACACTCCTATAAGCACTGCATATAATAAAACAGTGTTTCACAAAATGTTGAGGGAGGGAGAGACTTTTTAGTCAGAGGTGGGCTGTTCCATGGATAAAGCTGACAAGAAGGGCACAGAGAAGCCAGTGGGGGATATTATTGCTGCTTATGCCTCCTAAAAATGAATTGTCAGGAGTCCGATTGCTAGACATAGACTTTCTAAAAGCCCTAGGCTGAGGTTTACCTTCTCTGAAAAAAATCATAATTTATTAATTCATTAAAACCGTTTTTAAAGTATCTACCAGAGATCAGGTGCTGGGTTGGGCATAAAAGACTGCAATGAAAAGAAATCCACATCCCTGAATGGGAGGGGAGGGGACAAGGAGGCTCTTACTGGTCAGGGAGATGTCCCCAAAATGAATGACAATGACACAGGGTGACAAGATTCATATCAAGGGTTGTATATGTGGCATTACTCAGTGACTAGAGGAATGGGCATTGGAAAGTCATATTGACATACTGTTCAGCTATTTACTGGGTATGTGACACAGATTCCAGAACTTTCCAAAGTTAGTTATGATGGTCAGACCTGCCCTATAAAGGTAATCTGAGGATTGAAGGAGATAGTGGATGAAAGGTCCTTGGCACAGAGCTTGGTGCATACATGCACTCAGTAAACAGTGGTGATGGTGATTTTTTTTTTTTAAAGCTCTCTTCCAGGGCTGTAATAAGGCATAAAAGGGTGGTGTTTGTGTAGAACTTGTCTATAAGCCAATGCATTTCATGCTGGATGGTAATCCCTTTGGGGCATGGCTAGCTCCCATTGGAAATACCCACTCCTGCTCACTATGTCCTTTCTTCACTTAAAATATGATCTTTCATAAGACTTTGTCCACAGAAGTACTTCCAAACCTTCCATGCTTTTCCTCAAGTTATGTCCCCTCAACCAAACACCTCCCACCCCAGCACCACCAAGAGTGCCCCTTAGCTTTTGAAACTAGGATGTTTAGAAACAGAGAAAGAATTATCAGTTAAAAATTGCAAATAATTTTCTATCTTTAGAGATAGGGACTTTATTTCACCTTTGGAGCCTCAAATCACCAGAATAGTCCCCGCTAGTCATACAAATTAAGTAATGAATTAATTTACTTATTTCTAATAGAGACACCTCATGATAGAGTAGTTAAGACTATAGTTCCTGGAGCCAGACTGCCTGGGTTCAATACTAACACCATTACTGTGATGGTAAGTCTTTAAAGATGACACCCCAATATCATACCTCCTGGTATTCATGCCTTTTTCTAGTATCCCCAAACACTGTGTCTGGGCTGGCTCTATGAAGCAAAGAGTGGGGCAGAAGTGATAACTGCATGACTTCTGGGGCCAGGGCATAAGAAATCTTAAAGCTTTTGTCTTAGGCTCTTAAAACATGCACTGTGGGGTAAGCTAGCTTCCATGTAAGGATCACCGTGGTTAGCAAACTCAAGGACCACCTTGAGGTTAACAAAGTCAAGGCCATACAGCTAGTAAGTAACTGTTTTGGTAATCTGTTACTCCATAAAAACCACCCCAAAGTCAGTGGCTTACAACAAATTACTCGCGTGTGTGTGTAAGCCCAAGCCAACCATGGAGAGAGAGAGAGAGAGAGAGAGAAAGAAAGAAAGACGCCCAAATAGCCCCCCTTATTTTAGTTTTCTCAGACACTGGAGTAAAGAAGTCATCTTGGAGAACCAGCCCAGTTAAGCCTTTAGAGGACTCAAGCCCTAGCTGATAACTGGTGACAGTTATATGAGATAATCCAAGCAAGAACCACCCAGGTGAGGCCAGTGAACTTACAGGAGCCATAAGGAAAAAGGGTATATTGGGGTGCCTGGATGGCTCAGTTGGTTAAACATCTGACTCTTGATTTTGGCTCAAGTCATGGTCCCATGGTTCATGAGTTTGAGCCCCATGTCCAGCTCTGTGCTGACAGCATGAAGCCTGCTTGGGATTCTCTCTCTCCTTCTGACCCTTCCCCTCTCTCTGCCCCTCCCTGACTTGTGCTCACTCTCTTTCTCAAAATGAATAAATAAACTTAAAAAAAAAAAAAAGAGTATTTTGTTGTAAGCCACTGACTTTGGGTGGTTTTTATGCAGTAACAGATTACCAAAACAGTTACTAGCTGTATGGCCTTGAGTTTGTTAACCTTTCTGTGTCCCAGTTTCCTCATCTGTAAAATGTGGCTAATAATATTCCCTACCTCCTAGGATCACTTTGGGGATTTAGTTATTAAATGTATGGTATTAAGGTGACTTCATAGAGAAAGAACTAGGGAAATATGCTGGCTCAACTCCCTTTCCTATGTTCAATTCCTGTTGGGGCTTCCCAGGGTCACAAGCAATTGGAGGACAATTGTTGATGCAATCATTCAGATCAGCCACCCAGGAAGGAGAGTAGGGTGGAAATAGGAGGAGAATGGACCTGGTGGGACAAATAGAAGATATCTGACGTAGAGAGCTATATCAGGGTTCTCTACAGAAGTAGAACCAGTAGGGGATATATATGCCTGTACACGCAGGCATATACACATAAAAAGATATACATGTACAAGCATGCATATGCATACATACATACATAGATTTGTTCCAAGGAATAGGCTTATACAGTTGTGATGGCTGGCCTGTCTGAAATTTGTAGGGAAGCTGGTAGGCAGGAGGAGCCGATTCTATAGTCTTAAGACAGAATTTCCCATGTGTAGCAACATGGATGGACCTTGAGGGTGTTATGCTGAGCGAAATAAGTCAGGCAGAGAAGGACAAATATCATATGTTTGCACGTATAGGAGGATTAGGAGGAACTTGACGGAGGAACAAGGGGGAGAAGAAGGGCAGAAATGGTGGGGGAAAGGGAGAGAGGCAAACCATGAGAGACTCTTGAATGCTGACAAAAACTGAGGACTGATGGATGTGGGGGGGATGGGGGGATGGGCATGGAGGAGGACACTTGTGGGGATGAGCACTGAGTGTTATGTGGAAACTAATTTGACAATAAACTATTTGTAAAAAAAAAAAAAAAAAAAAAAGAATTTCTTCTTCCTCAGGGGTACCTCAGTTTTGCTGTTAAGGCCATTCGACTGTGGAGGCCCACCCGCATTATCAAGATAATCTCCTTAAAGAGAGCTGAGTATAGATGTCAACACATTTATGAAAATACCTCCATGGCAATACCTAGATTAGTGTTTGAATAACTGGATATTACAGCTTATCCAAATTGACCACGTGAGGGGCGCCTGGGTGGCTTAGTCGGTTAAGCGTCCGACTTTCGCTTAGGTCATGATCTCGCGGTTTGTGGGTTCGAGCCCCGCGTCGGGCTCTGTGCTGACTGCCAGCTCAGAGCCTGGAGCCTGTTTCGGAGTCTGTATCTCCCTCTCTCTCTGACCCTCCCCTCCTCACGCTCTCTCTCTCTCTCTCTCCTAGAAATTAAAAAAAAAAAACAAAACTCAAATTGACCACGTGAAACTATCACAGAGCCACTGCAGGGTCTGGAGCAGAGGGAGTGACAAGGGTCACCCTGGCTGCTGTGTTGAACAGAGATTGGGGTGCAGGGGTGACAGTAGTGAAACTAGTTAGGAGGCCATCATTGTATTGAGATGAAAGATGATGATGGTTTGGACCAGCATGGGAGACATGGAGACGGTGAGGGATAGTCAGTTTCTGGATGTACTTTTAAATAGAGCCAAAAAAGAATCGCTAATGAACAAACTGTGGGGTGGAAGAAAAAGAGGAACCAGGGATGGCTTCATAGTTACTGGCCCATGCAAAGCGGAAGGATGGAGGTGCAATCCATCAACCATGACAGGGAGGCCAGGGTAAAGCAGATTTGGTGGGGGAGGTCAGATGTTCTATTTGACATGTTAAGGTGAGGTATACATCAGATCCCACAGCAAAATGCCATTCCAAATGGCATCCAGCAGAGAGAACAGGTGGCAGGTAACAGTTACTCCCTATTCATTCAGTGCTTTAGGAAGTAACAAGAAATACAAACATAATCAAATGGCAGCAGTGAGCCCCTGTCTTTAAAGCATGAGGTTCAAGAAACTGGGTGCAGACATGACTGTGTTTAGGTGTGGTGGCAGCTGAAGATAAAGGTGCTTAAGCAAGTTTTGAAACAAAAAATAGTATGTAGTAAACGACAGTGTTTCACTTCACTGTTGATGTCAGTAAAGACATTTCTTCTATTTCAAATACACCTGCTCTGATGTATTATAGCAATAAGTCCTGTTTCTTGTGAGCCTAAACCTATCATTCAGAGCCAAAATGTCACTCTTTTCCATTGAAAACAAGGTATTGGAATCTTTTGTGATCGAATACAAAAGGTTTTGTTGCTTGAGACTTTGGCATACTCCCAACACTGGATGTTTTTCTTCACTTTTCAGAAAAGTAAATCAATAAGTTGTTATTGGGCATATTTTCAAGCCACACCAAATGCTGGGGCAGAACATGAAAAATACTTTCTAGAGCTAAATGTTATCAGACACAGAATCAGGAATCCATTCACTGCTATTGCCCAGATTGAAAGAGTCCGCTTTCTAGTCTTGAGAGTGGAATGTCCGTCGACCTAACATTTTACAGAATGCTGCAGCTTATAATGAGAAATGACCTTAGTTTTCTGTCTCCTAATTTGACTTGACTACCCAGAACTATCTGACAAAGCCAGTAAACTCTTGCTGCCATTCTTGACATCCTATTATTCTTAGTTAGGCTTTTCTAGCTTGCAGTGCTAAGAATCAAAAATAAAACTGACTGCCATTGGAACTACTACCAAATGTATTGGCATACTTTGGAATCATCCTCTTATTTATGTGAACATAATTTTAATTGTAAGATAATAAATTAATTTTAGACTTAAATTTTTTTTTTAATATTCCACAAACTGTAAGACCATGATCTGAGCTGAAGTTGGAAGCCTAACCAACTGAGTCACCCAGGCACCCCTAATTTTAGATTTTTAAAAACAGACCTGAAATTGACAAGTTCCCAATATCCATTAAATGGTCCATGAGCAGGGTGCCTGGCTGGCTCAGTAGGAGGAGCACATGACTCTTGGTCTCGGGGTCTAATTAAGTTTGAGCCCCATGTTGGGTGTAGAGATTACTTAAATAAACAAAACTTAAAGAAAGAGGGGTGACTGCGTGGCTCAGCTGGTTGAGTGAGTTCAGCTCAGGTCATGATCTTGCAATGTGAGTTTGAGCCCCACATTGGGCTCTGTGCTGACAGCTCAGAGCCTGGAGCCTGCTTCAGATTGTGTCTCCCTCTCTCTCTGACCCTCTCCTGCCCGCACGCCACCTCTTTCTCTTAAAAATAAATAAACATTTAAAAAATGTAAAAAAGGAAGAAAAATGCGGAGAGAAATGAATGAATGCAGTTATGTTTGTCCTTTCCTTAAAGCCCAGCACATGACTTGACACAGAGTAGGTACGTGATAAATATTTGATTAGTTTATTGAAAAAAATGGGATTGCCTTTGTGGGAAAACAAAAGAATTATCATTGTGCCTTTGCGGTCCTTGCCCCCCACTCGCAAGTAACTTACATTCATTTGTGAAAAGTTTGCAGCCATTGCACTTCTGAGTTTTACCAGTGACAGGTTTTCATCAATCATTGTGCTTCAGTTTTCACACCTGTGTGTGATACTTCTCTGAGCAGGGACCAAGAACTAACCACAAGTCACAGCCCTCCATGACAATTCAGCTTTTGCTCCTTTGGAAACTATCAAATTACCCACTGATATCTTCTACTTTTATTTATATATGGAGTGGCTATTATTTCTAATTAAGAGTACAGTTGATATTAATAAGACAAGATAAATTGGATATGGCCGGTAAAAAGTTATGGGATTTTCATGATAGATCACAGAGTGATGGAGTATGACTGGATTTCATAGTAATTTGTTACCCAGATTCATATCATTTTAAACTTTTCCCAAATAGCAGGTTTCAAGTTTGACAATGATGTGGATGACACTTAGCTAGTAGCTTTGTTGTGATAGATAATACTTGTAATTTTAGCCAGCATTTATTGAGTATTAAGTAAGTGGCAAACACTGTTCTAAGTACAGTAAATTGACAGATATATGTTTATACCACCTGCAGGGCACTCTGTATTTCTGCTTGTTTTAGTTTTAAGGGTTTTTTTTTTTTTAGGTATATTTTACATATAAAGCACAAATCTTAAATTTGCAATTCAATGTCTTTGACAAATTCAAACACCTGCCTAAATGACACCTTCATTAAAATAAATGTTTTCAGCACCTAGAAACTTCCTTCCCTCTTACTCCTTTCCAGCCAATTCCCCATCCTTCCAAGAGGCAAGTAGCATAGATTAGTTTTTCCTATTCTAGGACTTCATAAAAATGAAATAATATGGAATGTGCTCTTTTTTTTCCTTCACAGTTTACTCAGTATATTGTTGTGTTAGTAGTTTGCTCTTTTATTGCTAATTGTTATTCTACTCTGTGAGTATACCACAATTCGTTTATACATTCTCCTATTGATGGACATTTGTGCTTTTTTTAAAATTTGGGCTATTATAAATAAAGCTGCTAAGAATCTTCTTGTACAAGGCTTTTTATGCCTGTCTGTTTTCTTTTCTCCTGGAAGGACACCTGGGAGTGGAATTGCTGAGTCGTGGGATAGGTGTATGTTTAACTTTGTAAGAAATTGCCAGGTCAGTTTTCAAAGTGATGACCATTTTGCCCTTCCACCAGTAATGGTAGAAACTTGTGTTTGCTCCACATCCTGACGTTTGGTGTCATCAACCTTTCTAATTTTGGCTATTCTAGCAGGTGTGTAGTTAATATCTTATTGTGATTCTACTTTGCATTTCCCTATTGGCTAATGAAGCTGAATGCTTTTCGTGTGCATATTGGTCTGTCTTTGTGAAGTGTTGGTTCTAGTCTTTTGCCCATGTTTTTTATTGGAGTATTTTGTCTTTTATCATTAAGTCTGTATGAGTTCTTTATTCTGAACATAAGTTCTTCATCAGATGTATGTATTGCAAATGTTTTCTTCCCATCTGTGGTTTATCATTTTGTTAACAGTATCCTTCGATGCACAGAAATTTTAAAAATTTTGAAGTCCAGTGGATCAGTTTTTACTCTTATGTAGTTAGTGCTTTCATGCTGTCCAGGATAATAAAATACTCTTCTATGTTTTCTTCAGAAGTTTATAGGTTTAGCATTTACATTTATGTCTGTGATCTATCTCAAATGAATTTGTGTGTGGTGTGGGGTGGGAATCAACATTTGTATTTTTCTGTGTGCATTTCCAGTTTTTCCAACATCCTTTGTTGAAAAGACTGACTTTTTACCCATTGAAGTGCTTTGCCACCTTTGCCAAAAATTGATTGACCTTATAAGTGTGACTCTATTTCTGGCCTCTCTATTCTATACCATTGATCTGTTTGCCTTTCTTGACTGCTTTCCCATTGCTCTTTGCCATTGCCTAACTTTATTAGTAGTTAGTTTCAGGGAGTCAAAAGTTATGTGTGGATTTTCTCAACTGTACAGGGAGTTGGTGACCCTAACCTTGTTGTTGTTCAAGAGTCAGCTGTATATCATGAGTTAATGTACTGATTGCATAATTTTCATATTTGTAGTTATTGCTAAAGCTTTCCTCTGTGTTTTAATTGTTGCCTTTCATACTGTCCTCTGAAAAACAGTGAGAGGCCTTCCATCCTTAGCAGGTTTCTTTTTATACTTTGCAGAATTGTTGCTGTGGAGAAATTAAAGTGAGAAGCCTATGTTCCTAGCCAATGGCTTCTTTAAGAGATGCTATTGTCAGTTCACTGTTACTTTGTAGAATAACCTCATCAAAGGAGCCCATTAGGGGTGCCTGGCCTCTTGCACTTGGCATGAAATGAGTATATGAAACCAGATTTGGCAGGGTGGCTTAGATACTTACCTTTACTTCAAGTTAAGTTTTGATGCTTTTCTTGGTCTTTTAAAAGTGTTTTAGGATTTACAATTTACAAAATAGGCAAAAGATTTCAATAGACATTTTAGCAAAGAAGGTATATGAGTGGCCAATAAGCACACAAAGAGATGTCAGTCGTTAAGGAAACGCAACTCAAAAGCACAATGAAATAGCACTTCACCTCCACTAGGATGACTGTCCTAAAAACAAACAAACACATAATAACAACAGTTAACGGTTGTTGAGGATGTAGAGAAATTGCACCTCCTGTACACTAATGGTAGAAATGTAAAGTAGAATAGCTACTTTGGAAAACGGACTCTTTTAAAGTTCAACATTTACCATATGATCCAGCAATTGCACTCTTAGGTGCAAGAAAAATGAAAACATACATCACATAAAAGTTTGCACAAAGGTGTTCATAAAAGCATCAATAATAGCCAAATAGTGGATACTTACATATCCATCAACTGATGAATGGATAAATAATAGTGATATATCCATCCAATAAAATATTAATGATCTATAAAAAGGAATGAAGTACTAATTCACACTACATTATGGATGAACTTGGAAGAGACTGTGAGGTGAAGGAAGCCAGATATAAAAGACCACATGTGATATGATTCCATATGTGGAAATGCCCAGAGCAAGAAGTCTATATAGATGGAAAGTAGATTTGTGGTTGTCTGAGGCTGGGGGTGGGAATGAGGACTGACTGTGAACTGACATGAGGGATATGTTTGGAGTGTTGGAAGTGCTTGTTAACTGGACTGTGATGATGTTTGCCCAATTCCAAAAATTTACTAAAAATCATTGAAATGTATGCTTAAAATTAGTGAGTTGTATCATCTGTAAGTCCTACCATGATGAAGCATTTTTAAAAGTGTTTTAGGATTAAAGAATTTTCATCTGAATGGAGACTGAGATACCAAGGAAACACCAAGACCCCACTTAAGACAGATGGCCAAGTGGGGAATGGTAACAGCAGAACAGAACAGCCAGCTGTGTCTGGTGTTAGAGGACACTCAGTTTTAAGAATCTTCTCTTTGAATTGAAAAACCACAAGATAATGCCTCCCTTCATCACTTCAGGTAGCTGAGGGCTTTGAGGAAAGGGTGTGTGGTGAAACTTGGGTTCTCTTATTTTATGGGCAATCACAAGATTTGCCATTGAAGAAACAAGGACAGACAGGGGATACCATGAAGGAAGTTCCAAGCATGTTTGAACATAATTACCCCTCCCTCACTGTAACATTTCAAGCCATCTGTGCCGTTTACGTGCATTTTGGACTGGTGAGTTCATTCTGAGCCTCTCCAGTTTACTCCTTCCCATCCACTAGTGTCGTCTTTTTGTAATTTTTTCTAAATGTGTTGTTGTCACAGAACATTTAATTTAAATGTCACACCATCTGAGTAAAATGACTCACTGTCTTTTCTCTTGCTGACTAAACTCTCCTCTGGGAATCCTGAGGCTTTTCTCAAATAGCACATTTATCCATTTCTCTTTTGTTTTTCATTTCATTTACATTTATTTTGAAAAGCTTTTTTGGGGTGGTGTGAGTGGAGGAGAATTTGTAAACAAAGTTAGCTAGGTTGTTGGTAGGTTTGGGACAGAGAGTGGTGGAAAGAATGGAGGTGCCTCCTTTGTTTATACTACTAACCACCATCCCCAGGACATGCCCTGTGGGTTGTGGCTTCTGGCATCTCTCAGCCCTTCACACACCCTCTTTCTTACCCTTTCCTTGTGGCTACACATTTGTGAGACATCTGGCTAGGGTAAGAGTCTTCTGTGGCCTCAGACTGTTTTCTCTTGTAAAAGTTTTTCCATGTCCTCTTTGCTGACAGAACTATACCTTTTAAAACCTTTCTTCCTCAAACCATCATTCTAATTGCATTTTGATACTGAAATACATGACTCTAATATCTTTAAAAATTTTTTTTATTTAATTTTTTAAAATTTACATTCAATTTAATTAGCATAGAGTACAATAATGATTTAAGGAGTAGAATCCTTAATGCCCCTTACCCATTTAGCCCATCCCCCCTCCCTCAACCCCTCCAGTCACCCTCTGTTTGGTCTTCATATTTAAGAGTCTTTTTTTTTTTTAATGTTTTATTTATTTCTAGGAGAGAGAGAGAGACAGAGACAGAGATAGAGACAGAGACAGCATGAGCAGGGGAGGGTCAGAGAGAGAGAAGGAGTCACAGACTCTGAAACAGGCTCCAGGCTCTGAACTGGCTGTCAGCAGAGAGCCCGACGCGGGGCTCGAACCCACGAACCACGAGATCATGACCTAAGCGAAAGTCGGATGCTTAACTGACTAAGCCACCCAGGCGCCCCCATATTTAAGAGTTTTTTATGTTTTTGTCCCCCTCCCTGTTTTTACATTATTTTTGCTTTCTTTTCCCTGATGTTCATCTGTTTTGATTCTTAAAGTCCCCTTATGAGTGAAGTCATGATATTTGTCTTTCTCTGACTAATTTCACTTAGTATAAAACCCTCTAGTTCCATCCACATGGTTGCAAATGGCAAGATTTCATTGTTTTTGATTGCCGAGTAATACTCCATTGTATATACATACCACATCTTCTTTATCCATTCATCCATCAATAGACATTTGGGCTCTTTGTATGCTCTGGCTATTGTCGATAGTGCTGCTATAAACACTGGGATGCATGTGCCCCTTCGAAACAGCATACCTGTATCCCTTGGATAAATACCTAGTACTGCAATTGCTGGGTCATAGGATAGTTCTATTTTTAATTTTTTGAGGAACCTCCATACTGTTTTCTAGTGTGGCTTCACCAGTTTGCATTCCCACCAGCAGTGTAAAGAGTGCAATAGAGATCCTCCACATCCTCACCAACATCTGTTGTATGAGGTGTGAAGTGGTATCTCATTGTGGTTTTGATGTTTATTTCCCTAATGATGAGTGATGTTGAGCATCGTTTTATGTGTCTGTTGGCCATGTGGATGTCTTCTTTGGAGAAGTGTCTGTTCATGTGGTTAGCCAATTTCTTCACTGGATTATTTGTTTTTTTGGGTGTTGAGTTTGATAAATTCTTTATAGATTTTGGATACTAACCCTTTATCTGATATGTCGTTTGCAAATATCTTCTCCCATTCCATCGGTAGCCTTTTAGTTTTGCGGATGGTTTCCTTTGCTGTGCAGAGGCTTTTTATTTTGATGAGGTTCTAATAGTTTATTTTTGCTTTTGTTTCCCTTGCCTCTGGAGACCTGTTGAGTAAGAAGTTGCTGCGGTCAATGTCAAAGAGGTTTTTACCTGCTTTCTCCATGAGAATTTTGATGGCTTCCTGCCTTATATTTAGGTCTTTCATCCACTTTGAGTTTATCTTTGTGTATGGTGTAAGAAAGTGGTCCAGGTTCATTTTTCTGCATGTCGCTGTCCAGTTTTCCCAGCACCACTTGCTGAAGAGACTGTCTTTATTCCACTGAATATTCTTTCCTGGTTTGTCAAAGATTACTTGGCCATACGTTTGTGGGTCCATTTCTGGGTTCTCTATTCTGTTCCATTGATCTGAGTGTCTGTTCTTGTGCCAGTACCATACTGTCTTGATTATTTCTTCTTTTTAATATATTTTGAAGTCTGGGATTGTGATGCTTCCTGCTTTGGTTTTCTTTTTCAAGATTGCTTTGGCTATTCGGGGTCTTTCCTGGTTCCATACAAATATTAAAATTATTTGTTCAAGCTCTGTCAAAAATGCTGGTGCTATTTTGATATGGATTGCATTGAATATGTAGATTGCTTTGGGCAATATGGACATTTTAACAATATTTGTTCTTCCTATTCAGGAGCATGGAATATTTTTCCGTGTGTGTGTGTGTGTGTGTGTGTGTGTGTGTCTTCAATTTCTTTCATAAGCTTTCTATAGTTTTCAATGTATAGATTTTTTCACTTCTTTGGTTAGATTTTGAGTTTCATAGTATTGTGGTCTGAAATATGCACGTAATGATCTTGCTCTTTTTGCACTTGTTGAGGGCGGATATGATCTATTCTCGAGAATGTTCTATGTGCCCTGGAGAAGAATGTATATACCACTGCTTTAGAATGAAATGTTCTGAATATATCTGTTAAGTCCATCTGGTCCAGTGTGTCACTCAAAGCCATTGTTTCCTAGCGTTGATTTCCTGTTTAGATGATCTGTCCATTGCTGTAAGTGGGGTGTTGAAGCCCCCTACTATTATGGTATTATTATCAATGAGTTTCTTTGAGTTTGTGATTAGTTGATTCATTTATTTGGGGCTCTCACATTTGGAGCATAAATGTTTACAATTTTTATGTCATCTTGGTGGATAGACCCCTTAATTATGACATAATGCCCTTCTTCATGTCTTGTTACAGTCTTTATTTTAAAGTCTAGATTGTCCTATAGAAGTATGGCTACTCTGGATTTCTTTTGTTGACTGTCAGCATGATGGTTCTCCATCCCCTTACTTTCAATCTGAAGGTATCTTTAGGTCTAAAGTGGGTCTCTTGTAAACGGCACATAGATGGAACTTGTTTTCTTATCCATTCTGTTACCATATGTCTTTTGGTTGGAGCATTTAGTCCATTGATGTTTAGAGTGAGTACTGAAAGATATGAATTTTTTGCCATTATGTTGCTTGTAGAGTTGGAGTTTCTGGTGGTGTTCTCTGGTCCTTTCTAGTCTTTGTTGCTTTTGGTCTTTTTTTTTTTTTCCTCATCTTTTCTCCCCTCAGAGAGTCCCTCTTAAAATTTCTTGCAGGCTGGTTTAGTGGTCATGAACTCCTTTAATTTTTGTTTGGGAAACTTTTAATCCCTCCTTCTATTTTGAGTGACAGCTTGCTGGATAAAGAATTCTTGATTGCATATTTTTCCAATTCAGAGCATTGAATATATCCTGCCACTCCTTTCTGGCCAACCAAGTTTCTGTGAATAGGTCTGCTGCAAATCTGATCTGTCTTGCTTTGTAGGTTAGGGACTTTTTTTCCCTTGCTGCTTTCATGATTCTTTCCTTGCCTGAGCATTTTGTGAATTTGACTATGATAAGCCTTGTTGATGGTCAGTTTTTGTTGAATCTTGCGAGAGTCCTCTGTGCTTCCTGGATTTTGATATCTGTGTCTTTCCCCAGGTTAAGAAAGTTTTCTGCTATGATTTGCTCACATAACCCTTCTACCCCTTTTTCTCTCTCTTCATATTCTTGACCCCTATGATTCTGATGTTATTTCTTTATAATGAGTCACTGTTTCTCTTATTCTTAAATCGAGCTCTTTTGCTTTAGACTCTCCTTTTTTTCTCCTTTATTATTCTCCATAAGTTTGTCCTCTATATTGCTGATTTGCTGCTCTGCCTCATTATCCTTTCTGCCGCAGCATCCATTCGAGATTGCAGCTCAGTTATAACTTTTTAAAAATTTCATCCTGACTAGCTTTTACTTATTTTATCTCCGTAGAGCAGGACTCTAATCTATTTTCAACCCTAGCTAGTATTCTTATTATCATGATTCTAAACTCTGGTTCAGACATCTTGTTTGTATCTTCATTAGTTAGGACCCTGGGTGTCATTTCTTCCTGCTCTTACTTTTCTGGTGAATTCCTTTGTTTCATCATTTTGAAAGCAGAAAAGGAATTAATAAGGTAAAAAAAATTAAAAAATTAAGAACAACAGACACACAGACACAAAAATAAAATAAATGATGCTAGCAAGGTGAGTTTTGGTCTGGTTATTGAAAGGAGTTTGAATGAGAGGGGAAAAAAGGAGATAAAAATTAAAATTAAAAAATTAAAAACATACCCACACACAAAATCAAATAAATGATGCTAGATCCAAAAATAAACATTTTGATCTGGTTATTGAAAATTGCTTGACTGGGGGCACCTGGGTGGCTTAGTCGGTTAAGCGTCCGACTTTTGCTTAGGTCATGACCTCGCGGTTAGTGGGTTCGAGCCCCGCGTCGGGCTCTGTGCTGACAGCCAGCTTGGAGCCTGGAGCCTGTTTCAGAGTCTATGACTCCCTCTCTCTCTGACCCTCTCCTGCTCACGCTGTCTCTCTCTCTCTCTCCTAGAAATAAATTTAAAAAAAATTTAAAAAAAAATTTGAAAATTGCTCGATTAGAGAAAAAAGGGGAAAAGGAAAACGTTTGAAAATTTGAGAAAATGAATATGATGAAATAGAATAAATTGAAATGATCGCAGTAAAATAGAATTTGAAAAATTTACAAAATAAAAAAGTAAGTAGAAAAAAATTAAAAAAATATGTTTAATAAAAATAAATTTTTTCTGTGTTCAAGTAAAAGAAAAAAAAATAGAAAATTGAATAGATGGACCAGCGAACAGACAGAAATATGATTGATATTACATTGTTTCCCCCTAGAAGTAAAACTATGAGCACTTTACAGTCCGTAAAGTAAACAGATTTGTGGTGTCCCTGCAGAGCCAGGATGGCCCAGTTGCGTGGGGCTTAGTGTAATGGCTTCGTTCTCCACTAGATGGCGCTGCTTAGATTACTGGGGTAGATTGTTGTGGCACCTGTAGGTGTGTATGCGCATGCGCGGGCGGGGTGAAAATGGCGTCACCCAGTTTATCAGAGAACTCCGTGTTCTCTGCAGCCAGGAATCTCGCACCTGTCCTTTGTCTCCGGCTTCTATCCACTTCCCGCTTTTACAGTGACCAAGCCGTCAGGTTGCCAGGCGGCACCTCCCTCCTGAGTTTTACTCCCATGTGGCTGTATTTCCCGACCCCTCAGTTCTGAGGGACTGCAGCTTTGACCCGCTTAGATCCTCTGGGGGAGGGTCTCACCAAGCAATGGCCGAGTGCCTGCGGAACCCAGGAAGGTTCGCAGGACCGTACTGCTGCTGATGCCCAGAGACTGTGGCTGGGTGCCTGCCCACCCCAGAAAAGTTCAGCAGTCGTGTAGCAGCAGCGTTTCAGGGATTATGCAAAATCACACATGGCCCGAGGACTTTCGGGACCCACTCTGCTCCTGGGGATTGGCCCTTTCCACCAGAGCACTGCCAGGTATGGAGCTGCAGAGTTTCAGACTGTGCTTCCCCTGTTTATAGTCTTAATGGAATTTAAACCCTCTCCTTTCTCTTTTCTCACTTTTTAGTTCAGTCCCTGAGGCTGTTTCTACTTTTCCACTCTCTTTCCAGCTGCTTTTGTCCAAGGTGCTTTTCCCGTACCCGTGCCCCCCTCCCCCCTCTCCTCTCTGCAAGCAAAAACAGCTCCCTGCCCTCCATGGCTTCTCACTCCCCTAGCTCACCTCTCCGGGTCTCGTACCTGCTGAGTTCTGTGGTTCAGGTTGCGCAGATTATTGTGTTAGTCCTCAAATCAGTTTTCTAGATGTGGAGGATGGTTTAGTGTTGATCTGGCTGCATTTCATATGTGCGAGATGGAAAAAAGACCTCCAATCTGTTCTGCCATCTTCACATGCCTCTAATACTTTACACTTGACATATTCAAAACCAAACTTATAGCCTCTGTCTTTCCTTGCTGCTTTCCTCTAAAAACAGCATGAAACCTCTCTCTCCATTGCCAATTCTAATATGAATGGTGCCTGGGGGCTTGAAACCTTGAGGTTAGTGTCTCTGATGAGGCTTCTCTTTCTTTCTCCCATCCCCCTCTTTTTAACGTTTATTTTTTAGAGAGAGAGAGTGGGAGCACAGGTGTGCATGCACAGGCGGGGGGGGGGGAGTTTCAGAGAGAGGGGAACAGAGGAATCCAAGTAGGCTCTGTGCTGACAGCAGTGAACCCATTGTGGGGCTCAAACTCCTGAACTCTGCAAGATCATGACTTGAGCCGATACAGATACCTAACTGACTGAGCCACCCAGGCCCCCCAACTGAGGCTTCTCTTACCTGCCCCCACTCATCTCATCTCCACCACTTTAAGTGAACCCGGCTTTTCCTTACGAATGCCTACAGTGAAATTAAAACAGCAGTGAGATCTCATTTATTTTTTTGCCTGCCTGAATGGTAACTCCTGGCAGCACCAGTGTAGTTGAGGGTGTGAAAAATGGGGATGTGAATTAATTCAGCTTTCCTTGGCAATATGCTATATTCTAAAATGCCTATTTGCCTTGACTTAGCAAATACATTTCTAGGAATTTATTCTACAGAAATATTCCCTTAAACAGAGGGTGGTTTATGTAATGGTGTTCATAAAAGCATTATTTATATTAATAAAAAGTGAGAAACATATAGAATGTAGGAAAAGATGTGATTGTTCCTATAAATTATGGTACAGGCATATATTAGAATAGCATAAAGTTATTAAACATGGTAATATAGCTGTCTTGCAGTTATTTTGAATCCTCTAGAATCGGGCATAATTGTTGGTATTATAGGTGCTTAATGGAATTTGCCTTTTATATTTTAAATATACCCTTATATATAATTTTACAGTGTATATTTTTAATTTTTTTGATGTACATTTTTGGGAGAGACAGCACAAGTGGGGGAGCGGGGGAAGAGAGATAGAGATACAGAATCCAAAGCAGTCTCCAGGCTCTGAATTGTCAGCACAGAGCCCTATGCGGGGCTTGAACTCCGAACCACAAGATCATGACCTGAGCCAAAGTCAGACAGACGCTTAACCTACTGAGCCACCCAGGCGCCCCTAATTTTACAGTGTTATACCTTATATACTCTTAGAAATAACCTAGGAACATAGTGTTATATTTATTATTACTTTTTAGTAAAAATTACCATAGTGACTTCTGGTTAAGGAGGATGGGTTAAACACACGTGTTTATTTCTGCCTTTTCTCAAAATCCCACCAAAATTACAGTAAGGAAATTAAAAATTTAAACCCACAAAGACAAAAGGGACCTGGAATGGAATTAACAGAAGAGAGATACCAATAAAATTTTGGAAGAGAAAAAAGCAGATGGTCAGTGGTAACAATTAGCAGAGGAGAATCACTGTTTCTGCCAGAGGGGAGGAGCAGTACCAACGAGAAGCAAGCTGATCTGTGCCCCAGAATCCCTGCAAGGCTCAGGGATAGGAGACACTGCATTTCTTGGAAGACAGCAGAGCAGGTGTGGTTGGAGTTATGTTTAAACATTTTTTAAGAGCACTTAGACTTCAAGGTACCCTCCTCTCCTCTAAGCAGTAAGAGGGCCGTCTCCCTTCCCATCACAGCAGGGCCAGGGCTTGTTCTCTGAGAGCCAGAGGGGCTCTGGGCCTGGGAACTGCAAAGCCAGCAGACAGGGCCAGGCTGAGGTAAGGCACTGAAAGCAGGTTAATGAAATTAAGTCTACATACTGAATGGTGAGGCCCTCCCAACCACCTTTCTCCCAGCTCCTCCCAAGAAGACTGCAGCAAGGTGTTAACCCTCAGGCAAGTCGTTGAAGGATTTTAGAGAAAACAAACAGCCCTACGGATAGGACCTCCAAATAAAGGCATTTGGGAGACCCACTGAAAAAAACAGTCTGTCCCCTGTCACATTATGGGGACAAGCCCTCTCCTAGAACTTCCAGGCAGCCTCCTCTCAGCTCTGAATATGGATAGATAGTCAGGGGTTGCTGGACCTCTGTGGAAAGCCCCTAACAATGAAACAGTGGAGCCCCACACAGGAAAAACAAACATACAAACAAAAATACTCCAAGGAAACAGAATCCAGAGGGCAGAAGAAAATCTCAAAATGATTATTCTTATCCTTAGAAGTATTGTGTGTGTAAAATAAAACAATGCCAAGAAAATAAGAAAGAAAATAAGATAGAAGCACAATTGGAAGTTAATAAGTGGAAATGAAAAACATTGATAAACTTGAGGAAGGTATCTCAGAAAGCAGAACAAAAGGAGAAGAGATTATTGGAGAGGAAAGATAAGGAAATTAGAGGTTTATTCATGAAGCCTCCTGACTAATGAGAGTTCTAGGGGAAAGGAATGGAGAATCTGAAGGGGAGGGAATAATTAAAGAGATAATCCTCAGCATAGTGGATGGAAAAGACAAACACCAAGGCATATTTTTGTTCAACATAGAGCTTGTGAAGCTTGTGGAGGAGGGGAAAATCACATAGAAAGGGAAAAGAACAACATCAGACTATTAGAAGCTAGAATGCAGTGGAATGATGCGCTAAAAATTCTGATGGAACAGAGGCCCCTGGGTGGCTCAGTCCATTAAGCCTCCGACTCTTGGTTTTAGCTCAGGTCATGATCTCACAGTTCATGGGTTTGAGCCCCACACCTGGCTTTGTGCTGACAGCATGGAACCTGTTTGAAATTCTGTCTCCCTCTCTCTCTGCCCCTCCCCTGTGCTCTTGCTCTCTCTCTCTCCCAAAAATAGATAAGTAAACATTTAAAAATTTTTTTTAAAAATTCTGATGAAACTTACTTTAAAGCATCGATTCCATACCCTCCCAAACTGGTGGAAAGATGTAAACACAGGGGCGCCTGGGTGGCTCAGTCAGTTGAGTGACTTTAGCGCAGGTCATGATTTCAGTCTGTGAGTTCGAGCCCCATGTAGTGCCTGGAGGCTGCTTCGGATTCTGTGTCTCCCTCTCTCTCTTCCCCTCCCCTGCTCACTCTCTCAAAAGTAAATAATCTTAAAAATTAAAAAAAAAAAAGATGTAAGCACAGAATAAAGGCATTTTTAGAAATGCAAGATCTTAACTTTTTCTCTCTGTTCACCCTTTGTAAGAAAACTATAAGAGGATGTGTTTCAGGATTCTCGCACAGAGAGTCATGACACCGAGGCTTTTCTTTCCAGGAAGCAACTTCATTCATGCCGGCACCACTCAGTTGGGTTGATACCCAAAGAACTGAGCGGCCCACATTACATGGCATGGTTTTTAAATACATTTTCTATTTCTTTGTCTCCCATATATGGTAACACACATAAACATGCAGTCTGATTAAGTTGTCTCAGTTTACCAGGTCATGGGGTATGTAGGCACCTAGGTGCATATCTAGTCTTCTCTCCTCTTTCTCTCTCTCCTTAGGGAGGGGTCACTATCACATTCCTCCCTTTGATGCTCAGACCCCTCTATTTTTTTTTCTTAAATAGTTTATTGTCAAGTTGGTTTCCATATAACACCCATTGCTCATCCCAACAAGTGCTTTCCTCCATGCCCATCACCTCCTTTCCCCTCTCCTCCACCCCCATCAGCCCTCAGTTTGTTCTCAGCATTCAAGAGTCTCTCATGGTTTGCCTCCCTCCTTCTCCCCAACTATTTTTTCCCTTCTTTTACCCCATGGTCCTCCGTTAAGTTCCTCCTAATCCACCTATACGTGCCAACATGTGGTATCTGTCCTCTGCCTGACTTACTTCACTCAGCATAACACCCTCAAATTCCACCCATGTTGCTACATATGGCCAGATTTCATTCTTTCTCATTGCCATGTAGTATTCCATTGTAGAGATAAACCACATCTTCTTGATCCATTCATCAATGATGGACATTTATGCTCTTTCATGTTTTGGCTATTGTTGAGAGTGCTGCTATGAACATGGGGGAACATGTGCCCCTATGCATCAGCACTCCTGTATCCCTTGGGTAAATTCCTAGCGGTGCTATTGCTGGGTCAGATTATCTATTGATAATTTTTTGAGGAACCTCCACTCTGTTCTCCAGAGGGGCTGTACCAGTTTACATTCCCACCAACAGTGTAGGAGGGTGCCTGTTTCTCCACATCCTCGCCAGCATCTAGAGTCTCCTGATTTGTTCATTTTAGCCACTCTGACTGGCGTGAGGTGGTATCTCAGTGTGGTTTTGGTTTGTATTTCCCTGATGATGAATGTTGGCCATATGGGTGTCCTGTTTGGAGAAGTGTCTGTTCATGTTTTCTGCCCATTTCTTCACTGGTCTTCTTTGCAGACCCCTCTATTTTGGGTCAAAGAGCATCATCCTGGCTTAGAGGTTTATATTTCCACAACATCATTACATGAGCAGCAGTTTTTCTTTCAACCATAGTCTCAATGAGACTGGAGACAGGTCATACAATCAAGGGAGCCAAGCAAGGAAAGATCAAACATACTCCCAGAATTAGGAGGACAATACCTATGAGGGTTTTGAATTCTCCAAAAGATGAAAACCATCCTCCAAATAACTCCCTGGGGTTCCAACCTTTCCAGGTTTGGACTGGGACATGAGCAACCTTTCTCATTCAATCTGTGATCTCCTGTATGACTTTTCCTTATCATTTATCTGTAGTCAGCAGTTGCTCAGGTTGAATTTTCCACAAACTCCATGCTCAGAAGCAAGCAGGTAATCTAAGGCCAGGTGATTTTGGTAGATGGCATTGCACATTTTGGTTTGCTGCTTAGCTAGTAAGTTAAGAGCTCTAGCAGTTTTCATTGGTTATATTGTCTACAACTGCTTGCAGCCTAATTATGTGGTTTAGCATATAAATGGGGTGTGGTAGCCCCAAGACCCATCCTCTGCCCAGGTGGCAGGGCCATAATAATAGATTATATGCTTGGGAGGCCATTCATCATCTTTCCAGTTGCCAATTTGCAAGGCATGCCGTTTTCTTTGAACTTTTCTATCTCATATATTTGAACTCCCAGATGTTCTCCTTCTGCAAGTGGGGGTAGGAAGAAGGATGGGCAAATAGTTCCCAGCACACATGACCCTGACCAGCTTGAAGGGAGTACTGTATAGGCTGTTCTCCAATATATCCAGTATAGTCCACCTGGGGACTGTCATTCAATGGCAGCATCTATGTTGTCCCATGCCTCCCAGAGATGAGAGAAGTTAAACAAGGGTTGAGGATTTGGCTCAGGGTGACCTGGGGATCCCCACCATTTGGTTTTCTAGGTGGTTGAATTATAAAACCTTTGGCCCAGGCATGTTAAGTTTCCAACAGGGATAGTGAACTTTTTCCCCCATCGGGCAAGACAGTTCTTCCCAATGATTGAGGTTTTGAGGAGTCAAACCCTGGTAGTAGAACTGGGGTATTTTGTTCCATCATAAGGCTCAAGGGGATCTAATTCTCTGGCCTCCCATGGCCATTGATCCCCCATTTTGGTTCCCCCACATACATAGCATGAAGAGAACTTCAGAGTCTGGGCTATAGTCTCTGCCAGGGCTAGAAACAAGTTCCTGGCTGTGACTAAAATGAGAGGGGGACTGTTTCTTATTTCCTCATAGAAGGAGTGAAAAACTTGGTGGGACATGGCTGTATGGGTGGCAGTGACCCTCTTGAAATATAGCACAGTCCCTGGGTCTCTGCCTCTCCCATAAATTTGGATGCCAATTCAAATGCCCCATTGCCATTTGTAGTCTTCCAAATTAATGATAGTGAAATTAACAGAGTTACAGGATTTTGACTGACAATCTGATTTAGCAGCCCTCTTTTGAAGGAGAGCTGTTGAGTCCCTTTTCTTCCAAGTAGCCCATGAAACACAGCTCCAACTGGGACATATAAACTCAGGTCTGTAGGCACATAAACCATTTTCCTCACACATGTATTTGTCATTGAGTCGATATCTTCTCTCCCAATCTAAGCCTCCACATGATATATCAAGAGTTCATGGGCCCTCTATGACAAGTGCCCACTTTTGCTATATAATAGATACTTCTGGGCCTAGACCTATAACTGCACACACATCAAACAGTATTGACACCAGACGCTTGGGGTTTGTGATTTGTGTCTGGCTGATCAAGGCCCCCTCTTCCCGGTAAGATTGAACTTCCAGCCAATCTTCACTTGGGGACTTCTGTGGGTCCAAGCAAGTGTATTGACTCCCCCAATGGCATATGGAATAGGTGGTCTTATTGTATACGTATGCATGTCCCTAGGACTTTTCCTGGCATGAGAAATGGGTACGGTACAGTAGGGTCCAGGTGACTCCTTGGTCTGACCTGGTTATGCGAATACATGGATCACATGATGAGAGATTCAGGTTTACAAATGGAGTCGAAATTAAAAACAACCAATACCAACAAAACATCCTACTCACAAGAAAAAGAGTGCTAACAGAAACCTCTTGCCACATTCCAGCTGGCTGGGGCAACCTCCGCCAATCCAATAGCAAGAAGTAAGGCAAAAATTGCAATAATAGAGACAAGGGGTGACCATGCATTACAGTAAGAGGCAGATGTATGAAATAAGGACAGTCTATTTATTTCACTGTATTGGCGATTTCGCAAGCTTCTGCCATGTGTAGATTAGTCAGCTTCCGGAGTGACTAAAGCAGGGCTGTAGTCTCCCATTGGAGTCCGCTGTTGCAGCTCACTTCTTCCGTATGATCAGCTCACAAGGCGTGAATGGATAAGGAATGCACTCCCAGTCCCTGGATGCCGGCTTCACTCTGCTGTGGTGAATACAGGGACCCACCTCGGCTACTTTTACTGCAGTAGGGGTGGACAAAATGACTGAACGGGTCCCTCCAAAGGGGTTTGAGTGGTTAGACATTACACTTTGGCATCTCCTGGCTCAAAGGAGTGAGCGTCTGTGGTCAGACTCCCAGGCAATCGCTCTTCAGCCCATCGGTGTAGAGTGGCTAGAGTAGAGCCCAGGGCCTGCATTTGCTGCCTTAGAGTTAAATTGCCTATCTCATTTAAATCTCCCCTAAGCCCCTTCATAATTGGAGGAGGGCACCCATAAAGGATTTCATAAGGGGAAAGAGGTTGCACCTGATTCTTAACAAGGCTATTGGCAACACCTGGTCCCAGTGCAGGTGGGTCTCCTGGCACAGTTTACTTAATTTTAGCTTCAAGGTTCTATTCATTCGTTCCACCCTCCCGGAGCTCTGGGGTCGGTATGCCGTGTGTAACTTCCAGGTGATCTTTAGCCCTTTTGCCACCAGCTGCACCACCTCAACCACAAACTCTGGCCCATTATCTGAACCATAGTGATAGAGATCCCAAATCGTGGGATAATTTCCTTGAGAAGAAGTCGGGCCACTTCATATACTTTTTCTGTTTGGGTAAGGAAAGCTTCCACCCAGCCTGAGAAAGTACATACAAAGACTAACAGATATTTACAGCCCCAAACTTGAGGGAACTCAGTTGAATCCATCTTCTCATTTTCAAAGGGGGCTCCACCAGTGCTCTGTACCCCAGGGGCAGCCTTGGGCCCCTGACATGGGTTGTTTCGGGCGCAGGTTTCACATTGCTCACATACCACCCGGTCTATGCTGGAGAGCCGAGGGATGTAGAAATACTGGCTTAACATTGTTTCAAGGGCTGTCCGGCCGATGTGAGTTTCCTGATGGAACTGCTTAACAAAGGCTGGAACTAAGGCCTCAAGAATTGCTACTCGGCCATCTTCAAATTTCTACCATCCACCTGGGAGGTAGTTGCCATTCTCAGTCTTAAACCAAGTACTTTCATGGTGTGAGTAATTAGGGTCCCATTCTGTCAGTGGGTTAGGGAACAGTGCAGCAGTTAAAGCTGCTGATTTTATTGCTGCTTTGGAATCTGCTAACTTTGCCTCTCGGTCAGCCTTTCGGTTTCCCACTACAGCTGTGGTGTCTCCCCTTTGATGGCCCCAGCAGTGCATGACGACCACACTTTTAGAGGCCCACATGGTGTCTAAGAGTTCAAAGATTTCCTTACCATATTTTATGTCCTTTCGTCCTGAGTGTATTAGACCCTTCTCCTTATATAAGGCCCCATGTACGTGGAGAGTGGTGAAGGCATATTTGGAGTCTGTGTATATATTAACATGTATCCCTGCCACCAGTTGGAGAGCTCAGGTTAAAGCGATTAGCTCTGCCTTCTGTGCCAAAGTCCCCTTTGGCAGGGGCTCTGCTTCAATGACAGAGTTCAGGGTCACCACTGAATATCCTGCAAGATGCTCTCCCCTTTCTACAAAACTGCTACTGTCAGTGTAATATTCAGTGTCGAGGTCTTTGAGGGGCTGATCCCTCAAGTCTGGTTGGCTGGAGAACACCTCATCCATGACTTCAATGCAATCATGGTCTGGCTGGCCTGGTTGGACAGGCAGTAGGGTTGCAGGGTTCAGGGTCCGTACTACTTCTAGGTGAATATGTGGTTCTTACATAGCATTCCCTGATATTCTGACCATCCTGGCGTTGGTGAGACAGTATTGTCCCTTGTAATCCATTAATGTCAATACCGAATGTGGCACTCAGACTATCAGTTCCTGTCCCATAGTTAACTTGTCAGCCTCAGACACTAAAAGGGCTGTGGCTGCTAGTACCCGTAGGCAGGGGGGCCAGACTTGGGCCACAGAGTCAAGTTGCTTGGAGAGAGATGCCACCGGGCGATGCCATGATCCCAACATCTGAGTCAGTACTCCCACTGCAATACCAATGCACTCATGGACATACAGAAAGAAGGGCTTGGTCAAGTCTGGGAGCCCTAAACCAGGAGCATTAGTAAGGGCACGCTTAATTTTCTCAAAGGTCTTTTGCTGTACTGACTCCCACATTAGGAGTTCACTTTCTTCCCCCTTTGTAACCTCATAGAGGAGTTTTGCCAGGACTGAAAAGTTAGGTATCCAAATCCTACAGAAACCTGCAGCCCCGAGAAACTCTCGAACCTGGCATTGGGCTGTGGGGGCCAGGATTGAGCAAATGGCTTGCTTTCTCTCTGGGCTGAGCTGATGCTGCCCCTGAGACAGGTAGAAGCCAAGATATTTAACCCTTTCTTGACGGATCGGGGCCTTTTCCCTCTAACCATTTTATGGCTGCCTGAATAATTCGACGATGCTCCTCTGTATTGAAGAAAGTTAAAAGAAGTTGGCGGCAGTCCATCCAGGTGGGCTTGTGGGTCTGAATTATGGACTGCATTAAGTCAATCATAGCTTGGGGATTCTCCGTATAGGAGGGGGTATGGTGTTTCTAATTCAGGAGATCCGTAGTGGTAAAGGGCTGGTACGTGTAAATATGCTGGCCTCCTTGGATCTGGCCTTCCTGATGATAATAGAAGGGCCCCCTAATTTCCCTCAGTGGCATCTGTAGGGCTCCCTGGTGCAGCTGTTGGGCGGGGCTGTCTCTGCTGGCCTGATTCTCTGGTTGCTGCCATTCAGGAGGTGTATGGGGGGTTAAGACTGGCAATTCAGGTGAGTCAGTCACACTTAGGGAGGTCGGTGGTGCTAGGGGTGGTAAAGCTTTGGGGCTGGGGGCAGACTCCGATGAGGCTTCTGCAGTTAGGGCTGCTGGAGGCACAGGTAGCGGTGAGGGGTACAGTGGGACATATGGTGGTGGGGTTTCTTCAGGTTCTCCTGACAGTTTGGGCTTTTTAATCTCTGGCAGGTATTTGGAGGAAGCTGTGAGATGAGCCACCATTTCTTTACATCTCTCTTCAATATAGACTTTTAGCCAAGGAGGCCGGGGCAGGACTAGGTCTTGCCAAGGAAATTGATCAGAGTGGCCTGGGTCCCCTGCAATGACCCTGAACACTCGGCCAACTAGTTCCTTATCAAGTGAGCCCTCAGAGGGCCAGCCCACCCCTAACGATGGCCAATTTCACAGAATGTCCAGAGCTTTTCAGGAGTTAATTTTATACCATAATTTCCTGAATATCCCTTTTTGAAATTCCTCAACATACACTCCAGGGGAGTTGGTTTACTCTGCTTTCCATCCATTTCCTCCCCCAACAGATGACTTTCACGCACAGGAAGGGGAAGACCAGGGAAGGAGGGGGACCAGTTTGGAAAGGACGCACACCCGCTTTGTCCATTTCTGGCCGCTTTCCTCTCGGAGATATTTCAGACTCCTCTTAGCATTGGTGGGTTCAGTTTCAATCCCTGACCTGGATCAGACTCCCAAGGAAGTCTGACGCCACCTTAAGCCATATGATGTTGCCATGGAACCGCGGATTGGGACTCAATACTCGCTTCAGCCCTTGGTCGGGTCGAAACCTTCCCACTGTCCGTCTCAGTAACACACATTCCTACAACTCCAGGCCACTGCCCTACATTCAGCGTCTTAGAGTTGTACCTTTGTTCCTCTTCCCTTATGGACTTACTAGTGCAACTCTGGGAGGTGATCAGGCTCCCCTTCTGCCTCTTAGGGGCAGGTCCACCAAAACGAACCCGGGTTCTTACCAGTCAGATGGGCGGCACTCCTTAAGCTGGTTCCTGGGCCTCAGGGATTCCGTTAGCGCACACAGGGCCCCCACCCCGGCATGCCGGGATAGGCTAGTCCCCTATGGATCAAGAGGTCCGCTGGCGCCAGGTGAGGTTCCTTCTCCCCACACTCTGAGACTCCATAACCAGTGGCAAGGGAGGTGGAAATGCACTGTCTCCGAGTCCTGGGCGAGCCCCCAAGCAATGTTTCAGGATTCTCGCACAGAGAGTCGTGACACCGAGGCTTTTCTTTCTAGGAAGCAACTTTATTCGTGCCGGCACTACTCAGTTGGGTTGGTACTCAAAGAACTGAGCAATCCACATCACATGGCATAGTTTTTAAATACATTTTCTATTTCTTTGTCTCCCATATATGGTAACACACATAAACTTGCAGTCTGATTAAGTTGTCTCAGTTTACAAGGTCGTGGGGTTTGTAAGCACCTAGATGCATAATCTAGGTGACCTGGAAGTCTTCTCTCCTCTTTTTCTCTCTCCTTAGGGAGGGGGTCCCTAGCAGAGATGAGCTCCAACAAAATGAGGGAATAAAGCAAGCAAGAAAAAAGACCTAACATCCCTGTGGGGATTTCCTGAGTTAGAGGAAGCCAAGTCCTGGCCTCCTAGCTGTGCGGCAGGCCTTGTGAGCAGCCAATGAAGACTGGACGGAGAGAAGGCAGAAGGGTGGAGGGCTCTAGGATGGATGTTTCGGGGAGGAAAATGGAAGTGACAAGATACCAGTGCCCAGCCATTGTCCAGAGGGGTTTTAGTGGTAGCTACAGAGAAAACTAAAGGAATTCAAAGAACAAGGGAACTATTATTAGCCTTAGGAGAAACAAAGAATTGTACAAGAAATGGAACAACTTAGTCCAGTAGTGAATAATTTTATGTGGTCATAGTAATGGAAATCCTGACTGTTAATCAGAATTTTGATGGAGGCATCAGGGCAGTAATAGGAAGCAAAGAGATAAAAGTTTAGAAAAGATAAATCAAGAAGTAGCACAAGTCTTTTATGAAGCAAGGAGACCCAGACGCCAAACAAAACAGTTGAATTCAGTTGGTTGCCTCTGAGGGGTGGGAATCAGGGATGGGAAGAGGGGCATTTTTTTGTTAGAATCTTATAGTTTATAATCTTAGATTATAAACTATAGACTTTTTTTTATTATAAGAATTGGGTTTAAAAGCAATTTTAGTTCTCTCTTGTAGCAGTTGAACACCACGAAGTAAACCCTTGTTTCTTAGGAGAACCCTTGCTGCTCACATTTGTTTGCATCTATTCTGTTTTAAATGTGTTTATTACCTTACTGTGATTCTTCTCATCCCAAAAGGGCAGGGCTTTCTGTTTCTTTCCTACTAAAATTATATAATTTGTGTTCCTGATCCAGATTTCTCAAAAAAAAAAAAAAATGACAGATTACAAAAGTATTTTCCTGAAAATTTCATTTTAGAGGTTTCCTTTGGGCATTGCATAGAAATCAGTTCCAGCCTATAACAGCTTTCAAAAAAAATTACAGTCATGTATCATTAAGAAAACAAGGGTGCTGTATGACTAAAGGCCCCTAGCTAGCAGAGCCCCCCTCCCCTGCCAGTTTTTGTCTGTTAACCTTAAGCCAGTGTGTCCCAGTGGCTTAGGGAAGGGATGCTTTTTCTTCAAGATTCTCTACCAATCACATTTATCTTCTTCTGGGTCAACTCATGTTGACAACTTTTAGAAAACTGAAAGAATATCCTAAAATGACTCCAGTCATTTGTTCCAGTTTTTGAAAGTGTGAAGAAATTTGCTAGATTTAATTTCTGTGACTTATCTGCAATGTTCTGTCACAAAGCCCGCTAAGATATAAGGAGTAGATATTCTTATTTATAAAAAATTATAGGGGGCCTGGGTAGCTCAGTTGGTTAAGCGTCTGACTTTGGCTCAGGTCATGATCTTGTGGTTTGGAGTTCAAGCCCCATATCGGGCTCTGTGCAGATCCAGCTCAGAGTCTGCTTTGGGTCCTGTCTCCCTCTCTCTGCCCCTCCACTGTTTGCGTGCGCTCTCACTCTCTCTCAAAAATAAACATTTAAAAAAATAAAAAATTATAACCCTGTATACACTAATTGGGAGATTATAACAAAACAGACTGTTTGGGATAGGAGTTTTTACAAACTTTTGGTGCTTTGTCTCAGATGTCTTAGTGGAGCCCCAGCCTGCCCCAGCGAGGCACTCACTGCCAGGTTTTGAGTCACAGGAACTTTTGGGGTTTATGTTTTATCCTAGTTGGATGTATGTTGCTGTGCCAGCAGCTGATATTTAATGACTGCTTGATGATTTGCAGAAGAAATAATCAAATGACATAGAAAATCTCCACACTAATCACAGATCTAAAATATATAAAATGAAGGTAGAAGACTTTTCCCATTCTCCATCCTTACTTTCTTTGTACTTTTTTGATGTCTGGCCCACAACTGCATGTGGGTTTAGTTACTAAGACACAGATAAATCAGAGTGGAACAGTCCTACCCTGTGAAAGCTTCACATTCACTGCAAGGCAGGGAAGACACTGGAGACACTGGGAGACCCTCTGAGCCCTCTGGGGCTACCAAAAGCAAGGAGGGAACAGTAGAACAGTGAGTTCTGAGAAATTAAAGAGGAAAGATAACACCCCCTCTGAGTCTGGACATTGGTTTAGGAGTGTGGTGGGATCCTAGAGAAGGTGTATTTGGCCAAGACTTTGAAATTGAGGTGATGGTTGATAGTCGGAGATGGGGAGAGAGGATTCCAGGTGGAAATATACACATGGTCTCATAGAAGTGAGAAAGGAAAAGGACTGGGTGTGTTTGAGGATGGGGAGATTCTCAACCAAGATACGAAGAGCTGGGGAGAAGAGGAGGCCAGCATATCTGACTCCGGTGGGCGTTGCACACCATTATTTTCAGGAGTTTGGACTTTATTCTGTCCTTTTATTCATTCAGCAGCTATTCATCTAGTTAATCTACAGTTTTACGGATTCAGCAGGGCAGCTATGACTTTAGAGGAGAGGCCTAGGTGCCCTAAGGCCAGTGTGGCCTTACGTCCTCATTTGTCTTGGGCAGTTCTGATATGTACCTGTCATTCAGGACACCTCACATGATTTACTATTTGTCCTGGATTTTTCATTCAAATAATTCAAAAGAATTATTACTACTAATAGTTGTTTTAAAATAATTCAGGATGGGCATGGTAGAGCTCACTTTGAACTTGCATCTTCTGCTGTGGTCTTGCCTAAAAGTGTATCATGTGCATGAGGTGTCTGGGTGGCTCAATCAGTTAAGCATCCGACTCTTGTTCAGTGAAGGTCATGAGCTCACAGTTCATGGGATTGAGCCCTGCATGGGGCTCTGTGCTGACAACATGGAACTTGCTTGGGATTCTCCCTCCCTCTCTTTCCCTTCCCCACTTGTGCTTTCTTTCTCTTTCTTTCTCTCTCTCAAAATAAATAATCATTAAAAAAAAAAAGTGTATTATACACATATGCAGTGCCCAGAGTTCTCTTTTCAACACATGATTAAATGTGAAAGACAACTGTGAGAACCCGTGTCTTTGCCCAGCACAACTAACACCTTCCAATTACAGCATTTAAGATACACGCTAATTGGGGCACCTGGGTGGCTCAGTTGGTTAGGTGTCCGACTTAAGCTCAGGTCATGATCTCACAGTCTGTAGGTTCGAGCCCCATGTCAGGCTCTGTGCTGACAGCTCAGAGCCTGGAGCCTGCCTCCAATTCTTGGTCTCCCTCTCTCTGCTCCTCCCCTGCTCACTCTCTGTCTCTCAAAATAAAGACATAAAATTAAAAAAAAAAAAAAAAAAGATACACGCTAATCACGTGCAGTAGCTCCAGCATTAGCGGCTGATAGGTTCAGCTTCTCCTTCCTGTCTTGGTGGGAGAGGGACAAGTAATTCTGCTGTTCCCGTCAGCCACATGGTACCAGGGCTGTGGTTTGTGCCCTGGCCAGGGAGATGCCAGAAGTTACCAGGCTACCAGTTGGCTGACGCAGTAGACAACAAGGGAAATATAGATTTGTTGTACAAGAAATACATGCTGGGGAATGGAAGCTGAGCTGTCTCGCTGTGGACTAGTCTGACTGCCCTTGCTACAGTGGTTTTGTTACTTACCGCTTGGTGTAAGTTTACAGCTCTTTGTTTTATAAATATTCATTGTATGGTAGTGCTTTTTAAAATTTTATCGTTTGGTAATACTTTTTTATTTTGTAGTAAACCCTTTCAGGAACAAACAGCTCAAGAGCTCGTGTTTAATTAAAATGAAATAGTGAATTTCTAGTTTTCAAGAAAGTTGATGATGAAAGCATAATTTGCTCAGAAGGCTTGTCATCACTTACATCCATATTAGGGTCCTAGTCACATCAACCACTGGAAAACTAGAAGATGTACATCTGTGAAAGGGAACTGACACAGTAGTGCCCATTTACCTGCAGTTTCTCGTTCCACGGCTTCAGCTACCCACAGTCAGCCATGGCCCAGAAGCAGTTGGTAGCAGCCTCACGCTGTGTCACAGTGCTCGCATCGCTCTCTGCATTTCATCTCTCATCTAGGTGTTTTATCATCACATATCATCATAGGAAGAAAATGGATGAAAGCAATACAATAAGGTATTTTGAGAGACAAAGACCACGTTCACATAGCTTGTATTGCAGTATACTGTTATAATCATTCTATTGTAGTGTTTGTTGTTAATCCCTTAGTGTGCCTAATTTGTACATTAAACTTTATCATAGGGTTGTATGTAGAGGAAAAACGTCGTGTATATGAGGTTCTGTACTGTCTGAGGTTTCAGGCATCCACTGGGGGTCCTGGAACATATCCTGCATGGACAAGGGGGTCTACTATTCATTTAAACTTTATCTCGTCTGCCAACCAAAACCTAAACCACAACTCTTTGCATAATTGCTTGTCTCCCCATCCTGGCTGTAAGTACCTCAAGTTTCCTGGCCATGATCTCCCCTCTGACGTTTTCTTCCTCACCCTTAAGCAGCATTTGCAAAAGAGGCATAATCTGAAGCCCAGCCTCTTGTTCATATCACAGCCATGTCCTCAGCTAAAAGATTCTGTTTCTTTCCCCAGCTTAAGAAGTATTCATGGCTGCTGATCACCTTGTTACCCCAGCTGACCAGCTGCAGATAAAGGAGTGAAAAGAGTCATGGTTGTGGTGCTAGAGGTGCTGGTTACACTTTCAAAGGGACCATTGAAATTGCAAATGTACCTCAGTGATGCTGCATTTACTCACTTTGGCTATTACTCCAAATTGCCTGTTGCCTCCCCTGCTATTCACATAGCCTGAGACTGTCTGCTCTGTTGGTGGCTGTATTACAGTGTTGATTCATATAGAGCTTATGTGCAGGAAAAACAAGGATGTCTCCATAGTTGCCTGTCACAGCACTCCTGGGTAAGGACAACAGGTGACTTTTGCTATCCATTTGTTAAATCAGGATTATTAACACAAAGTGCAAAGCTGTAATAAACAAACCCCCAAATTTCGGTGGCCTGAGCCAACAAATGGTTATTTCTTACTCCTTCACAGTCCATTGCAGCTGGATGGCTGTCCTGGGCAGCTCTCCTTTGAACGTTAACTCCTCTGTGGCTATACTGTCTCTTAGAACCTTCTTGTTTCCTCTGTTGAATTCTCTCCTCAGGGCAAAAAGAGGACTCCAGAAAGATTGCACCAGACATTCAATGGCTAGGCCTAGAGGTGGGGACATCACTTCTACTTACGTGTCATTGACAAAGACCTAGTTGGTGGCCTCAACCTAACTGCAGTGGAGGCTGGGAAGTGCTGATTTCCTCTGTGCCCAGGCAGAGGAAACAAGATTTAGCATCTCTTCAGTCTCTGCCACAGTGAGGCCGTGGAAAACACAGTTGGGTAGAAGTCAGATCTGGGCTTTGCCGCTGATTTGCGGGGTGGCTTTAGGTAAGTCACCATAACCACTCTGAGTTGTTTGTAACCTCTCACAGGGGCGCTAGTACTGCTTACCTTGTACCTGTGAGTTTACATTGTTATTTACATTGTATGTGCTAGTAGTAGGGGAGGTGGCCTGTACGTTTTTTAAAAATTAAGATTATAAGGATCCCAGTTATTTATTCAGCAACTACTTTTTGAACTCCTGTGATAGCCAGGCATTGGACTAGCCACCAACAAGCTCTGATCCCTGGATCTTACATTCTGGTAGAGAAACCTACAATAAATAATCTATAAAGAAATAACATGGTTATGTGATCTAAAGCAACTCAAAGGCTCAGGGTAGGCCTCTCTGGGAAGGTAACACTTGAGCTGAGACCTAAAGGATGATGCAGATGATTGATATTAGGGAGGATAGTGTGCCAAGCAGAGGGACCAACCTGTGCAAAGACCCTGAGGTGGAAAACCAGTTTGGAGGGTTTCTTGAACTGCCAAACTGTTGTATGAGAGGGAAAGATTATATCAGAGAGAGATAGGTAGGGACCAAATCATGCAACCTCTCTGTGCCTCTGTTTCCTCACCTGTAACGTATAAAACGGTCTAATGTCAACTTCATAGGGTTGCTGTAAAAGATTAAATGAAATAATGTGTCAGGTGCTTAGGGAAATATCTGGCATGTGATATACGCTAAGTGTATGGCCATAGGTGGTGAGTGTGGATTTTATTACAAGCACAGTGGGAAAGTTTTGGACAGTTCACAGCAGAGGAGTATAATCTAATGTATGCTAGTGCTGGTAGTCTGAGCTTGAGGTAAGGGTTTCCTCCCTTTTTCCAGACATGAGAGTGTAAAGGGCTTTTTTTTAATGAAATTACCAATCCTCCCCCGACCCCCACTAAATGTTCAAAAAATCACATTATTTCCATTAATCCTTTTTTGAGTATTTAAATATATACAGGGAATTTAAATATACACAGAATATATATGAATAAGTAAAATCTTTTTTTTTTTTTTTTTTACTTTTTTTAATGTTTATTTTTGAGAAAGAGAGACAGGGCATGAGCTGGTGAGGGGCAGAGAGAGAGGGAGACACAGAATCTGTAGCAGGCTCCAGGCTCTGAGTTGTCAGCACAGAGCCCAATGTGGGGCTCGAACTCATGGACTACAAGATCATGACTTGAGCTGAAGTTGGATGCCTAACCACCTGAGCCACCCAGGCGCCCCCATGAATAAGATTTTTTAAGATTCTGATTTATCCCCCTCCTGAAATATAGCCAAATATTTGTGCATAGTTTGTGCATAAGTTTCTTTGGATTACATTTAGGGGTATATGTGAGATGACACTGAGCTGCTGTGCCTCTTGAACTTTGTGTAAATAGAAATGTGGCCTTGTATTTTTAGAGCATGCCTTCCCAAAGGTCTGTTTGTGGAAGAGGAAAATGATAGAAGATTAAAATGATGGCTTTAAAAAAAAACAGATATGCTTCAGAAATAGATTTTTGCTCACGTTAGTAAATAAGGCATTAGGTAGAAAAAAAGCTCCAGATACAAAGGAGTTACCATTTCTACAGAAATCTACTCCTTACAGAAGAAACTGGCCTCATATTTGCATTTTGCTCATAGTATCCTGAAAATGCAAACCATCAGCTTAAAATATAGCTCCCCTGTCCATTCTCTGGCAGCAGCTCTGGCATGAGCATCAGGAGACTTGGCATGTTTGCCTGTGACAGTAAGGACATCTCGGGCTGTAGGGTGAGCTGAGGTCATCGTTGCAGCATGAGGCTGTGGCCCACACAGGACTCAGCTGTTGACAGGGAAAAACATGAATATACAATTGTTTCTCTACAGGCAGATAATAAATCCCCTGGTCAATATAATCTCACAAAACAGCTGCTTTATTTGTCTCCATTGCCACCAAAAAAGCATCTTAATGGAGTTTCTGCATTAAGTGTTAGCATTACAGGAGATTTGAAATAAAAGGTTTCCCAAAAGATATGCATCTTCTTTTTTTTGGTAAAGAATGACCTAGAAAGGAGAGCAGTTTTCTGGAACTCAGCTGCTGCTGGTGGGGGTAGGAGATATTAGGACATAAGAGGCAGAGCCGCCGAGTAGGTGCCTTGTCCAGGGTTTGTGCAAAGAAGCTGGTGTTCCATTTAGCACCTGATGGATTTATTCATTTAACAAATCTTCATGATGCCCCTCTTCTTGGGCCACATACTGTCTAGGGGCTGGGATGCAGCACTGACCAAGGCAGGAGGGAGTCTTGCCTCCTTGAGCTCTATCTTCCAGGGAAAACAGACAATGAAGGAGTAGGTGGGTTGAGCCACCCCATGCTCAGGCACCCAAATGGCAGGCTGCTAACTGGGCAGAGCCCCATCTTGGGAGGAGGAGCTGGGAGTCTGGGAGTGCACGCCTCAAGAAGAGGAGACCTTGAAACAAGACCCTTAGCATGAATGAGAGGAGGGCAGATGTGGGAAAGTATTCTAGGCTGAAGGAATAGTTTGTGAAGGGCCTCTGTGTTTTTGTTTTTATTTTTATTTCTCCCCCTTATCATCTTCCTCATCCAGAAAACTCAAGGATGCTCAGGATGGAGAGTGATATGTACAGCATTATCCCATTTTCATTTTTAAGACACACAAAACACAACTGTGTATTTTGCATGGATACATATGCCTTTAAATGAAAGTATTTTGGTTTATTTTTAAAACTGTATTGATTTACTTTGATAGTGAGCATAAGTGGGGGAGGGGCAAAGAGGGAGAGGGAGAGATCGATAATCCCAAGCAGGTTCCCTGCTGTTAGCACAGAGCCCAACATGGGCTCTATTTCATGAACCATGAAATCATGACCTGAACCAAAGTCAAGAGTCAGGCACTTAACCAACTGAGCTGTCCAGGCGCCCCTATATTAAAGTATTTGAGGTTTCTTTTTTTTTTTTTTTTAACATTTATTTTATTTTTGAGAGAGGGAGAGAGAGAACATGAGCAGGGGAGAGGCAGAGAGTGGGGGGGACAGAGGATCCCAAGTAGGCTCTTGGCTGACGAGAACCACGAGATCATGACCTGTGCCCAAGTCGGCCGCTCAACCGACTCAGCCACCCAGGTGCCCCTAAAACTAATTTGAATGTCACAGAAGGAAACCCAATAAATTTGTGTTAATGGTTGTTTCTGAGAAAGAAGGGGGAGATAAGGCCTGGGATGGGGATGACAAACCTCATTTTATCTGAAAAAAATGTTTTTTCTTAATGTTTATTTAATTTTGAGAGAGAGTGACAGAGCAGGAGTCAGGGAAGAGCAAAGACAGAGGAAGACACAGAATCCAAAGTAGGCTCTGGGCTCTGAGCTGTCAGCACAGAGCCCAGTGTGGGGCTGGAACCCACTAACCTCAAGATCATGATCTGAGCCGAAGTCGGCTGCTTAACCAACTGAGTCACCCAGGTGTCCCTTATCTCAAAAATTTTAAGAAGACTTTAAAATATGTTTACCTGGGGTGCCTGGGTGGCTGAGATGGTTATGTGTCCAGTTCTTAATTTCTGCTCAGTGATCAATAGATTGCTTATATTTAAGGTTACAGATGTGGCATCATATTTTTTGTAATTTTCTGATGATAGGCTAAATAGAGATTGCATGCAAAAAAGATATATACAACAACAACATCAACAGGAACCCACAGAAATTCTACAAGAGATATCTCAGTGAGAATGTTTCAAAATTAAATAGCATTTTCTGTTATCAGCTTCATAGACTATGGCTTTGGAGTTTCTAATACTCATCCTTTTAAGATAAGCTCCTAGCAACTAGAATAGAGCCATAACAAAGCCAAAATATTCTCTTGAGACTAGTGCACTACAGTTTTTAACCATGGGGTGTGTATGTGTTTGATACAAAAAGCAAATAGCCCTGAAACACTTCATCTTATCACAGAAAAAATGAATTTATGGCACTGAACGCACCAAAGTGGGAAGCCATATTTATGTTGAAGCATCTATTGACCTATGAGTATGAGATATTTATTTAAGATGAATATAAACCATTGGTAGTGGTGGGTTTGTTTTGTCTCTTAAATCACTGACTTTTGTCATCTGTAAGATTTTACAGAATGAAATTCTTATACCATTCAGTAGGGGGTCTCATCCACTTGAAAAGGTAAAACAAATCTGATTGAGACTTTATGATCAAATACTAGAATAAATAAGTTAAAAGGTGGTGTGAACTAGGGGCACCTGGGTGGCTCAGTTGGTTAAGCATCTGACTTTGGCTCAGGTTCTTATCTTGCAGCTTATGAGTTCAAGTCTCACATCAGGCTGTGTTGTCAGCACAGAGCCTAGAGCCTGCTTTGGATTCTGTGTCTCCCTGTCTCTCTACCCCTCTCCCGTTGATGCACTGTGTCTCTCTCAAAAATAAACATTAAAAATGGGGGAGAAAAAAAGATGGTGTGAACTAGAAAGGAAATGGGGTGTTTATTAGAATCCTGCCAAATGTGGGGTGCCTGGGTGGCTCTGTTAAGCATTTGAGTCTTGATTTTGGCTCAGGTCATGATCTCACACTTTGTGAGACTGAGCTCCACGTTGAGCCCAGCACTGACAATACAGAGCCTACTTGGGAATTCTCTCTCTCCTCCTCTCTCTGTTCCTCCGCTGCTCGTTTGTGCACAAGCATGCTCTCTTTCTTGCTAAACATAAATAAATAAATAAACTTAAAATCCTTCCAAATGCTTTTATGCCTTTTTTTTCTACCTATTCAGGGAATAAGAAGGGAAGCATCATGAGAATTATATGGAAGAAATTATGGTGAAGAAAGTCTTATGAAAAAGTGAAAACTCATATTTTTCATTAGTGCATTGTGTTTCAAGGTTGCCTAGTCTATAAAGTTTTCATGTGGAAAACAAAACTCAGTGACTCGAAAAGAGATGATTCATAAATTACTCAGCGTAATCAGTGTAAATAGTTGATCTGGATTTTTCAGGACCCAAACCAAATGATCTATAAATTAACTATACGATTGCCAAATAATCCCTTCAGTTGGAACTTCATAGAAAATTTTACATATTGAGATTATCCTGTTGTATTATTTGTGAAAAATGATATTTCATGTGTTTCTTTGTCAAGCAGTATCTCTGGGTGCCATGGTGTTTTACAGTATGCAGATGTGTGCTAAGGTCCAACCAAGACTGATATTTTTGTAAGCAATGACTTATCAATTAATAAGACTGACCCAATATTTTGCAACTTTGTTAGGATAAAACTCCCTAGGCATAAGATTGTGTGTATGCTAATGAATTGTGGGGTTTGTCAAAAGAGAATACTTATATTTTATTAAGAGTTCATTATGGTAGAAAACCTTTGCTGAGTTCACATTTGAAGGAAGAAAAGCATCATCTTAAGTATTCTACTTTTATCTGCTCACTTTAGTAATTGGCTAGACATGAAAGGCATCAGATTCTGTTTCATGACATGGTTTTCCAATTGGTCCTTTTCTCTACAGGTTCCTGAGGGAAAAGTAGTAGTTCTTAATTTCCGATTCATAGATCTTGAGAGTGACAACCTGTGCCGCTATGACTTTGTGGATGTGTACAATGGTCACGCCAATGGCCAGCGTATTGGGCGCTTCTGTGGCACGTTCCGGCCTGGAGCCCTTGTGTCCAGTGGTAACAAGATGATGGTGCAGATGATTTCCGATGCCAACACAGCTGGGAATGGCTTCATGGCCATGTTCTCTGCTGCTGAACCAAATGAAAGAGGTATCGTTTCCACATTATGCTATTAATACCAATAATGTATTGTTGGTATTATTATGCTAATAATACCAGTAATGAAATAATACCAATAATGATGGCTCACAGTTACTGGATGGATGTTTACTGTGTGTGTTAGCCTGTGTTCTAGGCAGCTAAAATGTGTTCACTCCTTTAATCTAAAATTTAAGAGCAGTTCTTCTCAAAAATAGCTGCTAAATGCCACCAAACCACCAGGAAACCATTCAAAAAAGTTTCTCTCTCTCTCTTTTTTTAAAAGCCCATGTGATTCTTATCAAAATTCAAATACAGAAACTTAGGAAGTAAAAATGTGAAGCTTACATACATATATACACATACAGATATAGAAACATACCCCTTCACTCCTTTATAGTCACCTCTTAGAGCCATGGTGGTGGTCCCATACCTTTCTATGTGCACTCATACATATATACTTCTGCAATAGCTTTTTGTTTTTATTTTTAAAAATTTGTATATGTATGTATATATACAAATACAAAATATATATATATATATATTTTGAGAGAACGAAGAGGGAAGCGGCAGAGAGAGAGAGACTCACACAGAATTTGAAGCAGCTCCAGACTCTGAGCTGTCAGCACAAGAGTCCGACATGGGGCTTGAACTCATGAACCCTGAGATCATGACCTGAGCCAAAGTTGGGCAATTAACCATTGAGCCACCCTGCAATCGCTTTTTAGAAATGTAAGTGGGGTCATACATTCATAGTGTTTCACAGCCTTTTTTTTTTTTTTCACTGAAAACTATGTGTTGGGGTATTTTCATGTCAGTATATATGAACACCCAAGGGTAGAAACCTATACCCTTTTTTTTTCTTAAATAGTTTATTGTCAAGTTGGTTTCCATATAACACCTATTGCTCATCCCAACAAGTGCCCTCCTCCATGCCCATCACCCCCCTTCCCCTCTCCCCTACCCACATCAGCCCTCAGTTTGTTCTCAGCCTTTTTTTTTTTTTCACTGAAAACTATGTGTTGGGGTATTTTCATGTCAGTATATATGAACACCCAAGGGTAGAAACCTATACCCTTTTTTTTTTTTAAATATTTTATTGTCAAGTTGGTTTCCATATAACACCTATTGCTCATCCCAACAAGTGCCCTCCTCCATGCCCATCACCCCCCTTCCCCTCTCCCCTACCCACATCAGCCCTCAGTTTGTTCTCAGCATTCAACAGTCTCTAATGATTTGCCTCCCTCCCTTACCCAACTGTTTTTCCCCTTCTTCTCCCCAATGGTCCTCCTTTAAGTTCCTCCTAATCCACCTATATGTGCCAAGGTATGGTATCTGTCCTTCTCTGCCTGACTTATTTCGCTCAGTGTAACACCCTCAGGTTCCATCCATGTTGCTACACATGGCCAGATTTCATTCTTATTGCCATGTAGTATTCCATTGTATAGATAAACCACATCTACTTGATCCATTTGTCCGTTGATGGACACTTAGGCTCTTTCCATGTTTTGGCTATTGTTGAGAGTGCTGCTATGAACATTGGGGGACATGTGCTCCAGTGCATCAGCACTCCTGTATCCCTTGGGTAAATTTCTAGCAGTGCTATTGCTGGGTCATAGGGGAGTTCTATTGTTAATTTTTTGAGGAACCTCCACACTGTTCTCCAGAGGGGCTGCACCAGTTTACATTCCCACCAACAGTGTAGGAGGGTGTCTGTTTCTCTGCATCCTCGCCAGCATCTAGGGTCTCCTCCTGATTTGTTCATTTTAGCCACTCTGACTGGCGTGAGGTGGTATTTCAGTGTGATTTTGATTTGTATTTCCCTGATGCTGAGGGACGCTGAGCATTGTTTCATATGTCTGTTGGCCATCTGGATGTCCTCTTTGGAGAAGTGTCTGTTCATGTCTTCTGCCCATTTCTTCACTGGATTATTTGTTTTTCGGGTGTGGAGTTTGGTGAGTACCTTATAGATTTTGGATACTAGCCCCTTTATCTGATATGTCATTTGCAACTATCTTTTCCCATACTATTAGTTGCCTATTAGTTTTATAGTTTCCTTTGCCATGCAGAAGCTTTTTATCTTGATGAGGTCCCAATAGTTCATTTTTGCTCTTGATTCCCATGCCTTTGGGGATGTGTCAAGTAAGAAATTGCTGCAGTGGAGGTTAAGGAGGTTGTTTCCTGCTTTCTCCTCTAGGGTTTTAATGGTTTCCTGTCTCACGTTCAGGTCCTTTATCCATTTTGAGTTTATTTTTGTGTATGGTGTGAGAAAATGATCTAGTTTCATTCTTCTGCATGTTTCTGTCCAGTTCTCCCAGCATGAAGCTGTTCTTTTCCATTGGTTACTCTTTCCCGCTTTGTCAAAGACTAGTTGGACATACATTTGTGGATCCCATTCTGAGTTCTCTATTCTATTCTTTTGGTCTATGTGTCTGATTTTGTGCCAATACCATACTATCTTGATGATTACAGCTTTGTAGTAGAGGCTAAAGTCTGGGATGGTGATGCCTCCCATTTTGGGTATTTTCTTCAATAATACTTTGGCTATTTGGAGTCTGTTGTGGTTCCATACAAATTTTAGGATAGTTCTAGTTTTGAGAAGTATGCTGGTGCAATTTTGATTGTGATTGCATTGAATGTGTAGATTGCTTTGGGTAGTAATGATATTTTAACTATATTCTTTCAATTCATGAGCATGGAATGTTTTTCCATTTGTTTGTGTTTCTTCAATTTCCTTCATAAGCTTTCTATAGTTTTCATCATACAGATCTCCTTTAACTTTGGTTAGTGTCGGAGGCCGCGCCGGCTCCGACAGGTCCAGGGGTCCCTGAAGGATGGACGGTGTCGGCGAAAGAGAATGAGAGAGCCCCGAGATTTTTTTCTGATCACCAGGCAGGCATCTCTGTCCTGTCGGTTTTGGTGTCTTTATTTAATGGTTCAACAACCATATGAGGTCAGAGAAAAGGAATTTCTTACAATGAGAGGTCTTTTGTGATATCAATTGCAGAATTATCCCAGTCATGGTGAATTTACAACCAAGGAAATAACAGGATGCTCTTAGTGAAAGACAGGATAACATATAGGTTACATTGTATATAGATAAGTTAGGAGTCATTCTGTCTGGCTCTCAAGAGGATGAATGATTCTGAATTGGTTAGTTAGTGGAAACTACCAAGGGGGCTCTATATGTATCAGTCTTTGCATCTGGGTTTATGTTTTAATTACTCTTATCTATCCTCATCCCAGCTGCCAGTGTAAGGGAGGATGTCTGTGGAATGTAGGCCCTGAGGAAGGGACTGCCATACATCACCAATTAGTAAGTTATGTTCGGTACTTATCTGTACCTTAACTATAAATTAGGCTCTTCTGATATGGGACCAGGCTCAATAGTAACTCTTGTGTTCTTAACCCCCTTTATTATCTAAGTCTTGGATCTGCAAGGCCCATAGGAAGAACCTTTTAACAATGATCCACAGAGCTCTTATCTAAACTCTCTTTTGTAAAGGCAGGAATATGCTTTTCCTATGAGGTAACTGTGTTCAGAATATGGGTTTCATATGGAATATTGTGAGGCCTGGTCAATACCAGCAGGCTCATTTCCAACATGAGCCAGTGGTAACAGAAGGAGATACTAGTCTTCGTTTCTCATGGCAGAAGCTGTGTAAACATTGCCATTTCCTTGCTGTGACTGCCATCCAGAGAGGCCGGTGCGGCTCCTGGCAGGTTAGGTTTATTCCTAGGTATTTTTTGTTTTTTTGTGCTATTGTGAATGGGATCAGTTTCTTGATTTCATTATTGGTGTATAAAAATGCAGCTGATTTCTGTACTTTGATTTTGTACCCTGCAACTTTGGTGAATTCATGGATCAGTTCTAGCAGACATTTGGTGGAATCTGTCGGGTTTTCTATATAGAGTATCATATCGTCTGCGAAAAGTGAAAGTTTGACTTCTTTGACAATTTTGATGCCTCTTATTTCCTTTTATTTTCTGATTGCTGATGGTAGGACTTTCAGCACTATGTTAAACAACGGTGGTGAGAGTGGACATCCCTGCCGTGTTCCTGACGTCAGGAGGAAAGCTCTCAGTTTTTCCCCGTTGAGGATGATGTTAGCTGAGGGCTTCTCATAGATGGCTTTTATGATGTTTGAGTAAGTTTCTTCTATCCTGACTTTCTCGAGGGTCTTTATTAAGAAAGGATGCTGTATTTTGTCAAATGGTTTTTCTACCTCTATCGACAGGATCATACGGTTTTTATCTTTTCTTTTGTTAATGTATTGTATCACATTGATTTGCGAATATTGAACCAGCCCTGTAACCCAGGAATGAATCCCACTTGATCATGGTGGATAATTCTTTTTATATGCTGTTGGATTCGATTTGCAAGTATCTTGTTGAGGATTTTTGCATCTGTATTCATCAAGGATATTGGCCTATAGTTCTCTTTTTTTGTTGGGTCTCTGTCTGGCTTGGGTATCAAAGTGATGCTGGCTTCATAGAATGAGTCAAGAAGTTCTCCTTAGATTTCTATTTTTTGGAATAGTTTGAGAAGAATGGGTATTAACTCTGTTTTAAATGTCTGGTAGAGTTCCCCAGGGAAGCCATCTGGCCCAGGGCTGTTATTCGTTGGGAGATTTTTGATAACTGATTCGATTTTTTCACTAGTTATGGGTCTGTTCAGATTTTCTATCTCTTCCCTTGTGAATTTTGGTAGTGAGTGTATGTTTAGGAATTTGTCCATTTCTTCTAAGTTGTCCAGTTTGTTGGCATATAATTTTTCATAGTATTCCCTGATAATTGCCTGTATTTCTGAGGATTGGTTGTAATAAGTCCATTTTCATTCATGATTTTGTCTATTGGGGTGTTCTCTCTTTTCTTTTTGAGAAGCCTGGCTAGAGGTTTGTCAATTTTGTTTATTTTTTCAAAAATCCAACTCTTGGTTTCATTGACCTATTCAACTGTTTTTTTTTTATTCTATATTGTTTATTTCTGCTTTGATTTTTATTATTTCTCTTCTACTGGGTTTGGGGTGCTCTTGTTGCTCTCCCTCTAGTTCCTTTAGGTGCAGTGTTATATTTTGTACTTGTGCTTTTTCTAATTTCTTGAAATAGGTCTGGAGAGCACTGTACTTTCCTCTTAGGACTGCCTTTGCCACATCCCACAGAGTTTGGATTGTTGTTGTTTTTTTTTTTTCATTTGTTTCCATTTATTTTTAAATTTCTTCTGTAATTGCCTGATTGGCCCATTTGTTCTTTAGTAGGGTGTTCTTTTTAACCTCCATGTTTTTGGAGGTTTTCCAGACTTCTTCCTGTGGTTGATTTCAAGTTTCATAGCATTGTGATCTGAAAGTGTGCATTGTATGATATCAATTCTTTTATATTTATTTAGAACCTCTACCCTTAAAAATAACAGTAGTGGGGCACTTGGGTGGCTCAGTCAGTTAAGCGTCTGACATTGGCTCAGGTCATAAACTTACGGTTCATGAGTTCAAGCCCTGCATTGGGCTCTCTGCTGTTGGTACGGAGCTCATTTCAGATCCTCTGTTCCTCTCTCTGCCCCTTCCTTGCTTGTGCTCTCTCTCTCTCAAAAATAAACAAACATATATATACACATGTGTGTATGTGTGTGTGTGTGTGTGTATAAAACACAACTGCAATGTGCAAGATATGTTAAATTTGGAACCTTTAGCTTGACATCATTCCCTAATCTGCTCTTGCTTTGAGCTGTTGTGCAACATTACTGGTCTGAAAGGTCAGAGGATAGAATCTGGGGCTAACAGAGCATACAAAACATTTGGAAGGAAATCCTGGTTGGGAGCTACAGAAGAATTGAGGCACAAAGTATACAGACAAATCCACCTAAATCTTGGTTTACAGCCAACTCTACGTATGCTGAGGAGAGTCCAGTTGGCCTGGCACAAAAGCATCAGCTGAAACATTAAAATGAACAGAGATTATAGCTGCTGCCTACTGCTAGGAAGAACGACTTTGAGCTTGAGTCTAGGCAAGTGAAATACCTGTTATAACAAAAGTCATTTTTCATAGGAAGACAACAGAATCTAGAATCTTTGTAATATATCATTCATAATATCCAGTTATGTGATAAAGCCAGAAAAGTGTGTCTATAGTCCAGAAAAAAAGCAGTCAGTAAAAGCTGATCCCAAGATAACTCCGATGTTGCAGTAGTTAGCAGACAAGCACTTTAAAGTAGCTGTTATAAATGTCTAAGGATTTAAAGGGAAATATATGTATAATAAGTAAACAGATTGAGAATTTCAGAAGAGAAACAGAACTTTATAAACTATAAAAAAGAATAAAAGTAATTCTAGGACTGAAAGATACAGAGTCTGAAATTTAAAAATTTACCTGACGGGCTTACAAGCAGATTGGAGATGGCAGAAGAGTCAGTGGATTTGAATAGAAATGATCTAATCTGAAGAACTGGGAGAAAAATGATGAAAGAAAAAGAGCCTCAGAGACCAGTGAGGCAATATCAAGTGGTCTAATGTGTAATTTGTGTCCCAGAAGAGAGTGATAATAGTACAGGAAAAATGTCTGAAGAAATAATGGCTTGAAGCTACCCAGATTTAGTGAAGAACATTAATTTATAGGGCCAAAAAGATCAACAAATTTCAAACAGGACAAATAAAAAGCCATACATTAAATGAGGGACATTAAAATTAGAGAAATCTAAGTAAAAAGAGAAATTTTCAGAGCACCTGGGTGGCTCAGTCGGTTAAGTATCTGACTTGATGTTACGGTTCATGAGTTCGAGCCCCCACGTTAGGCTCTTTGCTGACAGCTTGGAGCCTGGAGCCTGCTTCAGATTCTTTGTTTCTGTCTCCCTCTGCCTCTCCCCTGCTTGCATTCTTCTCTCACTCTCTCTCAAAAATAAACATTAAATAAATGTTCAAAATCAGAGAGATGAAAATCAGATTACATACAAGGGGACAATGATATAAATGGTGGCTTTCTCTTAATGAGGAACAATGGAGGCCAGAAGGCAGTAGAGCAGCATTTTTAATTAATTAATTAAATTTACATCCAAGGTAGTTAGTATATAGGGCAACAGTGATTTTAAGAGTAGATTCCTTAATGCCCCTGACCCATTTAGCCCATCCCCCCTCCCACAATGTCTCCAGGCACCCTCTGTTTGTTCTCCATATTTAAGAGTCTATTATGTTTTTGTTCCCCTCCCTGTTTTTATATTAGTTTTGCTTCCCTTCCCTTATTAGAAAGGCATTTTTAAAGTGCTCGAGTGAAACTATCAACCTAGAATGTTGTCTATACACTATAGACAGTCGTATAGACAGTCTTAAAAAAATGAAAGTGCAATTTAAAAAAAAAAGAAAGATAAATATTTAGGTAAACGTTTGCATCACCAGAAATATTGAAGGAAGTTCCTCAAGTTGAAGGGAAATGGCCCCATGGGTAACACTAAGGTAATGAAAGGATTGGAGTCCACTGGAAAAGGTAAATATAAAATAGACACTATTTTTTGTTCTCTTAATTTTTTTACATGTATTCAAAACAGAATGAAAAAATACCTTTAACACTGTATTGTGGAATAGATTAACGTATGATATATATGCCAACAATAAAATAAAGGTAAAGGAGAGATAAATGGAACTTTATTATTGTATGCATACACACACACACATATACGTGAAGAAATACAGTATTAAATCTAATCAGATTGTGATAAATTAAAGATTTATATTATAATCCCTAGAGTACTCATGAAAAAGGTAGTACTTCGAGCTAAAAGCCAAAAGATTAAAAGGGAATACTATAATTTTTCAGCTAACCTAAAAAAGGCAGGAAAGGAAGATCAAACGGAACAAGAGAAAGGTGAGACCAATAGAGCAGAGTAGCAAATATCACACTAAATCCAAGCATATTGTTATATACATTGATTACCAAGGCTTAAATACTTCAGTTAGAAAACAGAGATAATTAGAATGGTTTAGAAAGCAAGGCCTATCTATATGTTGTCCGTAAGAAAGCAGTTGACATACACAGACAAAATAGGATGAATGTAAAAAGATGGGAAAAAAATGTGCCATGCAAATTCCATTAAAACTAATTGAAACTAATAAAGATCCCAATAAATATGAAAATAAACACTTGAATAAGCACTTCCCAAAGGAAGATATAGGAATAATTAATAAGTACATGAAAAACTACTCAGTATCCCTAGTTAACAAGGTAATGCAAATTAAAACCACATTGAGATACCATTACAAACCCACTAGATTGTCTCAAACAACTGATATCATCGGAGCACCTGGGTGCCTCAGTCAGTTAAGCATCTGACTTCATCTCAGGGCATAATCTCATAATTCATGAGTTCGAGCCTTACATCTGGCTCTGTGCTGACAGCTCAAAACCTGGAGGCTGCTTCAGATTCTCTGTCTCTGTTTCTGTCTCTCTCTCTCTCTCTCTGCCCCTTCCCTACTCACACTCTTGTCTCTCTCTCTCAAAAATAAACATTAAAAATGATAATAAAAGTAAAACAACTGACATCATCAAGTGGTAACAGAGATGCGATATTACCAAAGTGCTCATAGCTGGAGAGTTATAAATGTTACAACCTCTCTGGGCACCTGGATGGCTCAGTGGGTTAAGTGTCCAACTTTGGCTCAGGACATGATCTCGTGGTTCCTGAGTTCAAGCCCTGTATCAGGCTCTATGTTGACAGCCCAGAGCTTGGAGCTTGACTCAGATTCTGTGTTTCCCTCTGGTTGCCTCTCCCCCTCTCACATTCTGTCTCTCTCAGAAAAAAAATATATTTTTTTTAAATGCTACTACCTCCAGGGGAAAATTTTAGTAGTTTCTTCTGAAGTTAAATATCTACGTCTACTCTTGGACTAGGAATTGCTCTCCTGGGTATTGTACGAGCAAAATGAAAATGAATGTCCACAAAGAGATTTGTATAGAAATGTTTCCAGCAGCTCCATTCACAGTAGCCCAAACTGGAAACACCTACATGATGAATATCAGCGGAGTAGAGGTAAATAAATTGAGGTGTTTCCATATGCTGGAATGCTATTCAGCCGACTAAAGGAACAAACTGCCAACACACACAGCAACACGAATGAATCTCAGGCACTATGCTAATAAGGGAAGCCAGACACAGAAGAGTACACAATACATGATTCCATTTGTATGAAGGTCCAGAATAAAACTATGGTGAAAGTTTTCAGACAAGTGGTGTGGAGAGTCGGCAGACTGATTGGGGAGGGATATAGGAATTTGGTACAGAATGTATTCTATGTCATCCTTGTAGTTTGGCTTCCATGGGTGGATCAGTTTTTCAAATTAGTACAGCTAATTTATGCATTTCAGAGTATATGAATTTATCTTCCTGAAATCTGTCAATAATAATAGGTGGTAGGGATTGGATATTGGTATTCATAAAAAGAATAGTAGAATGATAATAATTGTTGAAATCGGGTGATGGATGCATCGAAGCTCATTATTCTATTTACTTTGTTTATGCTTAAAATCTCCCATGAATAAAGAGTTTTATGAATTATCCCACCTCAATTTTTATAACACATTTTCTTAGAGATGCCTTTTAAGAATGATTATCTTTGGGGCACTTGGGTGGCTCAGTTGGTTAAGTGTCCGACTTCGGCTCAGGTAATGATCAGGTCATGATCTCGCAGTTCATGGGTTCCAGCCCCATGTCTGTCTCTGTGCTGAGAGCTAAGAGCCTGGAGCCTATGTCAGGTTCTGTGTCTCCCTCTCTCTCTGCCCTTTCCCTGTTTGTGCTCTGTCTCTCTTTTTCTCAAAAATAAATGAAACATAAATTTTTTTTGAAAAATACTATCTTCCATGTCAAAGAAATATTTAATTGAAAGTATATTAGTTCCCTTAGTTTGAATTCAGCTTTTCTGTTAAATTCAAGTAAAATTAAATTTAGAACTTGGTGACAAAATATCTTTCTAAAATTATTTCTCTTAACTTACTAGTCCCTATGCATAAAGATGTCTGAAATGATGTTTCTCAAATATTGATTGTGGTTAGTGTTAGGTGGTTGGATTTGGGGTAATTTTTTATTTTTTTGATGCTTTTCTGTATTGCTGAGAATTTATAAACACATACTGTTTTTACAAACAGTTATTCTTAAAAATATTAAAGATGTATATAGCATATAAAGTTTTCTGATAGTGAGAGTCTTATATACCAGCTAATTAAAATTTGTCCATGGACATCGGTTTTCATCCTAATAAATGGATAAAAGGTATTAATAAATACCTCTGCCTTGAGGGTTCTTAAAATCTATGTAATTTGTTGAGCTTGTATGATTTCTGAATGAGTTCTTGGACAAAGGTTTTTGTCTGTTACTTGTCCAAAAAATGAAAGAAAGAAAAGAACCTATAGCCCTGACTCTACTCCTATGCTCTCTTGTACTGATGTGATATGTCAAGTCAAAGAGATCATTCAGCGTGTGGGGGGGGGGGCAAAGAGGTATATGTGGAGACTATGTAATCATTTCTTAAGAAAAAATTTAAGAGCTTCTGTCATTGCCTTTATTTACTGTACTATCACCAATATTCTAAATTCCCAGTCTCCTTATGGTTGCATTGCCCTGACCTCTATCAGTATATAAACTTGGATTTTTTTTTCATACTTAATAACTTTAGGGGATCAGTATTGTGGAGGACGCCTCGAAAGACCTTCTGGCTCTTTGAAAACCCCCAATTGGCCTGACCGTGATTACCCTGCAGGAGTCACTTGTGTGTGGCATATTGTAGCCCCAAAGAATCAGGTAAGCTTTCCTGAAAATCTGAAGAAAGCATGCATGTATGAATTGCCTTGATGGTGTGAGGGGCCCATCTCTCAAGAGCTTGGCATGCAGGATGAGGAATGCCTTGCCGGACACAGGCATCTCTGTATAAAAGACCCAGGTTAAAATTGCTTTTGCAAAGTCATGTATTTAATTATATAAATTATAAAAATACAATTTTCAAATTTCAATATAAATAGTAAGCAAATCCCCATGAGATTGTTTAACCCTTTTAACCCTGTGGAAAATGTTATAAACAGTAGTGACTTAGTATGAGAGGGTTAGAATCCCCAAGTACATACACGTTTCAGGTAGCCATTTGTTCACATAGCAAATGTACCTGACAGCTTCACCGGGACAAAGCCAATGCAAGCATACCACATTTTCCCCTCAAAGAACATAGAGTCTGAAAGCTAATCTGCTCTGGATTTTTTTGGGTGTCGTTTAACGTAAAATTTGTTCAGGTTCCCCACAAATAACTTTATTCATTGCTCTAAATCAACAGAGAAGGTCTTAGTTTTCCTGTGCTTATTAGTTTATGATTATGTGAAATTTTATCTTTTCTGGAAATCACGTTTAGGTATTAAATACAGGAGAAAACATAGCAAAGTTAGTCCAAGTCTACTTTGTGGACATTGGAAAATAAGTTTTGAAAAATTATTATTGTTACAAACACTACAGACTTTAATCACACACTAGAATGGTGAGCATTATGATACTGTTTAAAAAACTTTTCTAAACTGATCTTTTGAGGAGCACTTAGGTGGCTCAGTCAGTTAAAGGTCTGACTTTGGCTCAGGTCATGATCTCATGGTTTGCAGGTTTGACCCCAGCATCAGGCTCTGTACTGACAGCTCAGAGCCTGGAGCTTGCTTCAGGTTCTGTGTCTCCCTCGCTTTCTGCCCCTCCCCTACTCATTCTCTCTCTCCCCCTCTCTCTCAAATAATAAAACATAAATAAATAAATAAATTGATCTTTTGTATCACTCACACAAATACCACTTGCCATATATTCATTTTTTAATGTTAAATTATTCAGGCAAACATATCATGCAGGTTGGTGATTTGAACTCATACACACATGCCACACACACACATACTCTGATCATAATCCCCAAACCCAGTTTTATTTTTAAGAATAAAAATCTGGGGTGCCTGGGTGACTGTCAGTTAAGTGGCCAACTTCAGCTCAGGTCATGATCTTGTGGTTTGTGAGTTCAAGTCCCACAATGGGCCCTGTGCTGACAGCTCAGAGCCTGGACCCTGCTTCAGATTCTGTGTCTCCCTCTCTCTCTGTCCCTCCCCAGCTGGCACTCTGTCTCTGTCTCTCTCAAAAACAAATATTGAAAAAAAAAAAAAGAATATCAGGCCATTTAATGATGAAAGATTATATAAATTTATTGAACTTTTTATAGTTTAAAGTAACATTTAAAAGTCGTATTTCACAATATTTAAGCCAGTATGTAATCTTTGAGATTGTATTGGTCGTTTTTCTTTCTGTGACATTTGTAAATATATTAGTTTAAATAATTTAATTATGCTTGCAGATTACAATTCTGCATCTTTTTTCTATTCATCTCTTTAATTATTTAAATTTAAATTTGGGTTTCATTTTATTAATGTGATTTTTTATTTTAGCCAATTGATTGTTTAATCATTGTTGTAATGTCTGAAATCACTGGAAACACTGTCAAAGAAGATGAGTATAATGGGAAAATTAAGTCCTGAGTAATTTCTGTGCCAGTCTATGGGCATTTTATTCCAATAAACAACTTCGTTTTTTATCATAGTTTTCCTCTTTATTTTCCTATTTATTTACTTATATTTTACTCTTCTTTCTAAAAGCTGTTATATGAGTAAGTAGAGAAAAGTTCAGCCAATTTTTTAATAATCTGGAAAGCATTTTATAACCAACTGGTGAGAAGTTATTGGACCCAAAGAGGAAATATTTATAATTTAAAACAGTGCTAAATACAAATAAGCTATTATTCACCCATAACTGGTGCTGACTTTTTAAATGTGAGTAAGTACGGAGATATGTGGCATTTGTGTTCAGAGTCAAAATTTACCTTTAGTCCCTCCATGATGCTGTTGCTGTTATCATCTTTATCTACGTTACTGTGTATAAATCTTCTTTAGCTTGTAATAATTAGAGCCTGTCCTAACAGGAATTAATGCCCATTATCTTCCCTTAAGCAGCAGGGAGGGTTACCTGCTCACCTGCTGCCCAGCAAAAGTGGAGATCAGCTGTCTGCGTGCTGTCGGTGTTTATGAACCCAGTGAGATTTCCTTTGATTCACATGTTGGAGGTGCTCTGGAAAAATCTGCTTGTGAGGAGAATGATTGCCTATTAAATCAAAACTTCCTATTGACTTGAATAACTTTGAACACTATTATTGGTACTAGTGCAAAAAAATTAAATACTTAAGAAGTCTAGGGGCACCTGGGTGGCTCAATCCGTTAAGCGTCTGACTTCAGTTCAAGTCATGGTCTCACGGTTCGTGGGTTTGAACCCTTTGTTGGGCTCTGTGCTGACAGCTAGCTCAGAGTCTGGAGCTTGTCTTCAGATTCTGTGTCTCCTTCTCTCTCTGACCTTCCCCTGCTCATACTGTCTCTATCTCTTTCTCAAAAATAAATAAAACATTTACAAAATTAAAAAAAAAAAAGAAATACTTAAGAAGTTTAACCCCGACTTGGTATGCAAGTGCTTTTATGCAACCTCTTCAAAAATCAACTACATCAACAAGTAGTGCCAACTCAGTAGGCACACTTTTCATACATCAAGAAGATATCACAGTCAATCCCTACTTCCTAAATCTCTAGTCTTAAAGAATTTGATGACTTTACATGTGATAGAAATGTTGTTCTCCTTCCCTTGGAAGAGAAACAACTCCATCCACCACCTCACCCACCCAAACGCATACACATACACCACACCCCAGTACATACATTAACGTCGGGGAACATCTCAAAGAAGACTGAAGTTGGCATAGGCTCTGCTTTCCACTTCAACACGTATCCAGTTATGGTCTTTATTGTAGGCTGCTAGGGTTATGTGGTGTTCCCATACTTTTGTAGTTGTAGGTGAACAGATCTAAATTTAAGATCTTAACTAGGGTTGAGATGTTCTTTTGTAATGATTAAAAATTAAGGCAAAATAATACCACGGTTTTGTTAACTGCAGAAGAAGTATGAGAACCATAAAGAAACAGTTCAAACAGAAGGAATATTTTCTTTACAAAGGAAAATCAGGTGGGGCGCTTGGGTGGCTCAGTAGGTTAAACGTCCGACTTTGGCTCAGGTCATGATCTCATGGTTTGTGGGTTTGAGCCCTGCGTCCGGCTCTGTGCCGACAGCTAGCTCAGAGCCTAGAGCCTGTTTCAGATTCTGTATCTCCTTCTCTCTCTGAACCTCCTCTGCTCATGCTGTCTCTCTCTCAGAAATAAATAAAACATTAAACAAATTTAAAAAAAATCATATCTTACAGATCTGGGAAGAGGAAGATTTCTGTGTGAGATTATTTCTCAAAGCTATCTTGACATTTCTAATGTGCTTTCTCTAAAGCTTATAGAATTAAAATTTGAGAAGTTTGATGTTGAGCGTGATAACTACTGCCGATATGATTTTGTGGCTGTGTTTAATGGTGGGGAAGTCAACGATGCTAAGAGAATTGGAAAGTATTGTGGTGATAGTCCACCTGCGTAAGTAGCACCTGTTTTATTTCATTAATATTTTAGTAGCTCTAAACTTTTTTCTTATTAAATTGCCCAATTATATTTTATTTTCTGGAAGATTCTATGCTGTTGTTGTTTTGTTCACAAATTCTTGGGTTCATGGCAGTAGAGTCCCATACAGCCCCAGCACAAAGAATAGCCGACCCAGAGAGTGAGGCGGCATTAATGAGTATAGCGAGGCTTTGGCAGCCAAACAGATAACAGAAGCAGAGTTGGTGATGTCCCAGAGTCAGATGCTAGCCAGACACCTGGATACATCACTGCCCTGGAAAGGTGAACTCAAGCACCAGCAAAGGGGGAAATTGTGAGAAAAAAGTAGGGGGCTGAAATTTGGGGATCCAGACCAGGAAACCTGGCTGCTTATGACAACCCAGGTGATTGTACCTGATCAGAGACCTGTCTGGCACCTTTTGTGGCTTTGTTCGTCTTCCTCACATTATCGCTCAAATGTTTGCTGGGTGAGTCTGAAAGGCACTGTGTATTTATCAGCAAACATTTATGGAGCTAAGAACTCTGCCACTTACTAGCTGTGTAGCATTGAGCCAATTGCCTAATTCCTCTTAGTTCCCTATTCTGTATTGGTGCAACACATGTATTTTGGTGCAAGATATTTCACACCTTCACATATAATACTAGAGAAAGTCTTAGTTCAAATTACTACAGCTTAGGGTGGCTGGCTTGTTGGATTATATGCATCACTTAGTTTTACATGCATGTCTATGATTCCCCCAGACACATTGCGTTAAAACAAGGTATTTTTCTTTTAAATTCATTTTTTCAATTTAAATTCATTTATAGTTTGATAAGAATTTTCAATACGTACAAATTGGTTAAAATTTGAACATTACTACACCCAAATTTGACTCCGCAGCTGAATTTGTTAGAGAAAGTCCCATTTCTAAGCTCATAGCAAAGGTGTTCCTTCTATATTTTTTTCCTGTTGCTGCTATAACAAATTACCACTGACTGAATGGCTTAAAACAATACATGTATTCTCTTACAGTTCTGGAGGTCAGAAGTCTGAAATCATTTGCACTGAGCTAAAGTTAAGCTGTCAGCAGGGCTGTTTCCTTCTGAAAGCTCTGAGAGGAGAATCAGTTTCTATGCCTATTTCAGCTTCAAGAAGCTGCTGCATTTCTTGGCTGTGGTTCCTCCTCCGTCTTCAAAGCACATCACTCCTATCTCTGCATCTGTCATCGTATTGCCTTCTCTTCTCCTGGAGTCGAACCTGTCTCTTCTAAGGACACCTGTGGTTACATTTAGGGCCCACGTAGACAACCCAGGATACTCTTTCCTTCTCAAGATCCTTAATCACACCTGCAAGTTCCCTTCACACATAAGGTAACATATTCACAGGTTCCAGGGATTAGAATGGGGACATCTTGGGGGCCATTGTCAGCCTACCACAACCTCATTTATTCCAAGCCAATTTTTCATCTGTATCCTCTGACCTCCTTCTTTTCTCCCTTGAAACTTTCCTCTACCCAGTCGCCCTCTTTTTTCCCATCATCTCCATCTTTAGCCTCTGCCTTCTTTTCTTATTTCTTTCCTGTAGCCAAAATTTTAAGTTCTTCTAAATTAAGGGAGAAAAAAGTAACCCTTTCTTGACCCCCTATTGCTATAGCTTTATCTGCCATGTCTCCCCTGTCTTTATATCCAAGTATTTAAAAAAATTTCAAGTTTCATTTCTTAGCAATATGGAAATTAAGATAGCCTTTAAAATCATGCCAGAAGAAACACCAAACAGTGTTCCTAAGTTAAAACAAAAAATTTAAGCACTGCTCAGTTGGTAAAAATAAGAGAAATCATCAGGGGGCAAAAATGTTGAAAAGCCCAACAGCACCTGGGTAGCACCTGGGGTCGGTTAAGCACCCCAACTCTTGATTTCGGTTCAGGTCATGATCTCAAGGTTCATGAGAGCAAGCCCTTTGTTGGGCTCTGTGCTGACAGTGTAGAACCTGCTTGGAATTCTCTCTCCCTCTCTGCTCCTACCCGTGTGCTCTCTCTCTCTCAAAAATAAATAAACATTGAAAAACTATTAGCAAGTCAAATCTAACAATGTATAGAAAATACTGTCTGACCAGGAATTCAAGATTGGTTTGAACTTAGAAAGTCTATTAATATAATTTAATTATCAGATTAAAGTGTGAGTTTTAGGTTATATTTTCACTTGTTGGGAACATTAATTTATTCAGGAATAAATACAAAAGTTTATATTTATTAAAAATATTATTTTAATAGCAACATAAATATAAAATGCTCAAGAGTAAATCTAATAATTGTGTGCAAGCCCTTAATAGAGAAAATTATAAAACCTTACTGAGAGGTACTTTAAAAACCTCAATAAATAGAGCTGTCTACCGTTCTCATGAATAGGAAGAATCAATGTCATTTAAAAATAACAAAATTAGTTTTTCATTAAACCTGACAGCCTGATTCTGAAGTGTTCATGGAGTTGCAGGGGGGTGGGGCATGGGGTCAAAACTATAACAGTTCTGAAGGAGAGCCTGGCAGGGGGATTTGCCTTATATGCTGGAGCTGTATCAGAAAGCTGCTGTATTTAAGACAATATGGTTTTAACAGAGATAGACAAATGGACTAATGAAAACACCAAAGAGAGGCAAGATACATCCACATATGTCTGCAGATGGGGCACATCACAGTGACCCGCAGGTCAGCTGGTGAAAAATGGCCCCCTTGAAAAATGAGGTAGGGACAATTTGTATTCATATGGGAAAAATGAATTCTGTGACACACACATACACACTAAACTGCAACTACAGATGCATTGTGAATGAGAATTTCTATTCATTAAAATATACCTTAAAGAGAGGGAAAAGAGAAGACACAAAACAGAAACAGGTATTTGTAACATATTTGATAAAGACATCTAGGTCCAGAATATATCAAGAAATTCTAAGAATAAAGAAAAAACAACTCAATAGAAAAAAAAATGGGCAAGAGACATGAAAAGGCATTCCTGAAGGAAGAAAGCTGAACAGTGAATAAATCTTTGAAAAGAGTATAAACTGGCACAATAACTTTGGAAATCAGCTTGGCATTATCTAATGAAGTTGAAGATGGGCATGTATCCTGTGACTTAGCAGAGAACATGTACCCTACCCTCCTGGGGTGCTCACTAAAGTTACTTTTGCCCATGTGTACCAAAAGACATATACAAGAATATTCCTAGCGATACTGTTTATAATGGGGGGAGGGGGCAGAAGAAATAGCCTGTTATTTATCAACAAGAGAATGGTTAAATTGTTATAGTTCCCACTATGCAGCAGTGAAAACAGTGGATGAATCTCACAGTTACAATGCTGAGTGTGGGAAAAAAAATAACAGAAAAATATACACCATACTCTCTCATTTATATGAAGTTTTTTTTTTTTTTTTTTACAAATAGTTTATTGTCAAATTAGTTTCCACATAACACTCAGTGCTCATCCCCATAAGTGTCCTCCTCTATGCCCATCCTCCCTCCCCCCCACATCAGTCCTCAGTTTTTGTCAGCATTCAAGAGTCTCTCATGGTTTGCCTCTCTCCCTTTCCCCCACCATTTCCCCCCTTCTTCTCCCCCTTGTTCCTCCGTCAAGTTCCTCCTAATCCTCCTATACGTGCAAACATATGATATTTGTCCTTCTCTGCCTGACTTATTTCGCTCAACATAACACCCTCAAGGTCCATCCATGTTGCTACACATGGCCAGATTTCATTGTTTCTCAGTGCCATGTAGTATTCCATGGTATAGATAAACCACATCTTGATCCATT